>NC_069505.1:634840596-635440596 GCF_027579735.1 Bombina bombina | reverse complement strand
CCTATAATAAATTTATTAACCCCTATCCTGCGGATCCCGTACCCCACCACAACTAAATAAATTGTTTAACCCCTAAACCGCCACTCCCGGACCCCGCCGCCACCTATATTAAATTTATTAACCCCTAATCTGCCCCCCCTACACCGTCGCCACCTATAATAAATTTATTAACCCCTATCCTGCCCCCCCTATACCGCCGCAACCTATAATAAAATTATTAACCCCTAAACCTTAGTCTAACACTAACCCTAACACCACCCTAACTTAAATATTATTTTAATAAATCTAAATAAAAATTACTCTTTTTAACTAAATTATTCCTATTTAAAACTAAATGCTTACCTATAAAATAAACCCTAATATAGCTACAATATTACTAATAATTATATTTTAGCTATTTTAGGATTTAGTTTTATTTTACAGGCAAATTTAAATTTATTTTAACTAGGTACAATAGCTATTAAATAGTTATTAACTATTTAATAGCTACCTAGATAAAATAAAGACAAATTTACCTGTAAAATAAAGCCCTAACCTAAGTTACAATTACACCTAACACTACACTATCATTAAATAAATTATTCCTATTTAAAACTAAATACTTACCTGTAAAATAAACCCTAAGATAGCTACAATGTAATTAATAATTACATTGTAGCTATTTTAGGATTTATATTTATTTTACAGGTAAATTGTATTT
Organism: Bombina bombina; assembly: GCF_027579735.1. Taxonomy (NCBI): domain Eukaryota; kingdom Metazoa; phylum Chordata; class Amphibia; order Anura; family Bombinatoridae; genus Bombina; species Bombina bombina. The sequence goes on along the minus strand of NC_069505.1, from coordinate 635,439,896 downwards.
ATTTTAACTAGGTACAATAGTTATTAAATAGTTATTAACTATTTAATAACTACCTAGCTAAAAGAAATACAAAATTACCTGTAAAATAAATCCTAACCTAAGTTACAATTAAACCTAACACTACACCATCATTAAATTAATTAAATAAATTAGCTACCAATACCTACAATTAAATACAATTAAATAAACTAAACTAAATTACCAAAAAAAAAACAAACACTAAATTACAGAAAATAAAAAAATATTACAAGAATTTTAAACTAATTACACCTAATCTAAGCCCCCTAATAAAATAAAATAAAAAAATAATACTAAAAGTCCCTACCCTATTCTACATTACAAAGTATTCAGCTCTTTTACCAGCCCTTAAAAGGGCTTTTTGCGGGGCATGCCCCAAAGTAATCAGCTCTTTTGCCTGTAAAAAAAAATACAACTCCCCCAACATTAAAACCAGCACCCACATACCCCTACTCTAACCCACCCAAACCCCCCTTAAAAAAACCTAACACTAACCCCCTGAAGATCTCCCTACCTTGAGTTGTGTTCACCCAGCCGGGCCGAAGTCATCATCCAAGGGGCGCTGAAGAGGTCTTCCATCCGATAGAAGTCTTCATCCAAGGGGCGCTGAAGAGGTCTTCCATCTGATAGAAGTCTTCATCCAGGCGGCGTCTTCAATCTTCATCCATCCGGAGCGGAGCCATCTTCAAACAAGCCGACGCAGAGCCATCCTCTTCAACCGACGACTACCCGATGAATGAATATTCCTTTAAGTGACGTCATCCAAGATGGCGTCCCTTCGAATTCGGATTGGCTGATAGGATTCTATCAGCCAATCGGAATTAAGGTAGGAAAAATCTGATTGGCTGATTCAATCAGCCAATCAGATTCAAGTTCAATATGATTGGCTGATCCAATCAGCCAATCAGATTGAGCTCGCATTCTATTGACTGATCGGAACAGCCAATAGAATGCGAGCTCAATCTGATTGGCTGATTGGATCAGCCAATGGGATTGGACTTGAATCTGATTGGCTGATTGAATCAGCCAATCAGATTTTTCCTACCTTAATTCCGATTGGCTGATAGAATCCTATCAGCCAATCGGAATTCGAGGGACGCCATCTTGGATGACATCACATAAAGGAATATTCATTCATCGGGTAGTCGTCGGTTGAAGAGGATAGCTCCGCGTCGGCTCGTTTGAAGATGGCTCCGCTCTGCTCTGGATGGATGAAGATTGAAGACGCCGCCTGGATGAAGACTTCTATCGGATGGAAGACCTCTTCAGCGCCCCTTGGATGAAGACTTCTATTGGATGGAAGACCTCTTCAGCGCCCCTTGGATGATGACTTCGGCCCGGCTGGGTGAACACGACTCAAGGTAGGGAGATCTTCAGGGGGTTAGTGTTAGGATTTTTAAGGGGGGTTTGGGTGGGTTAGAGTAGGGGTATGTGGGTGGTGGGTTTTAATGTTGGGGGGGTTGTATTTATTTTTACAGGCAAAAGAGCTGATTACTTTGGGGCATGCCCCGCAAAAAGAGCTGATTACTTTGTAATGTAGAATAGGGTAGGAACTTTTATTATTTTGTTTTTTTTTTTATTTTATTAGGGGGCTTAGATTAGGTGTAATTAGTTTAAAATTCTTGTAATATTTTTTTATTTTCTGTAATTTAGTGTTTTGTTTTTTTTGGTAATTTAGTTTAGTTTATTTAATTGTATTTAATTGTAGGTATTGGTAGCTAATTTATTTAATTAATTTAATGATAGTGTAGTGTTAGGTTTAATTGTAACTTAGGTTAGGATTTATTTTACAGGTAATTTTGTATTTCTTTTAGCTAGGTAGTTATTAAATAGTTAATAACTATTTAATAACTATTGTACCTAGTTAAAATAAATACAAAGTTACCTGTAAAATAAATATAAATCCTAAAATAGCTACAATGTAATTATTAATTACATTGTAGCTATCTTAGGGTTTATTTTACAGTTAAGTATTTAGTTTTAAATAGGAATAATTTATTTAATGATAGTGTAGTGTTAGGTGTAATTGTAACTTAGGTTAGGGTTTTATTTTACAGGTAAATTTGTCTTTATTTTATCTAGGTAGCTATTAAATAGTTAATAACTATTTAATAGCTATTGTACCTAGTTAAAATAAATTTAAATTTGCCTGTAAATAAAACTAAATCCTAAAATAGCTACAATATAATTATTAGTTATATTGTAGCTATATTAGGGTTTATTTTATAGGTAAGTATTTAGTTTTAAATAGGAATAATTTAGTTAATAAGAGTAATTTTTATTTAGATTTATTAAAATAATTTTTAAGTTAGGGGGGTGTTAGGGTTAGTGTTAGACTTAGGTTTAGGGGTTAATAATTTTATTATAGGTTGCGGCGGTATAGGGGGGGCAGGATAGGGGTTAATACATTTATTACAGATGGCGACGGTGTAGGGGGGTAGATTAGGGGTTAATAAGTTTAATATAGGTGGCAGCGGGGTCTGGGAGCGGGGGTTTAGGGGTTAAACAATTTATTTAGTTGCGGCGGGGTCCGGGATCCGCAGGATCGGGGTTAATAACTTTATTATAGGTGGCGGCGGTATAGGGGGGGCAGGATAGGGGTTAATAGGTATTATGTAGGTGGCGGAGGGGTCCGGGAGTGGCGGTTTAGGGGTTAATACATTTATTATAGTTGCAGCGGGGTCTAGGAGCGGCGGTTTAGGGGTTAATAACTTTATTTAGTTGCGGGGGGCTCCGGGGGTGGCGGTATAGGGGGTAGAACAGTATAGTATAGTGTGGGTGCTTAGTGACAGCTTATCAATAAAGCTGTAAAAAAGCCGAAGAGCAGCGAGATCGGATGAGTGATAACTATCACAGTCCGCTGCTCATCGCCCCGTACTTGGTGCGCGGCTTTTTGACAGCTTTTTTGATAACTTTTGCGAACGTATTCAGGTCCTCAGCGGCGATGTGAGGCGAGCTTAGGCGAGCGTATTGGGCCGGCGAATGCAAGAAAATTACGGAGCTTAATAACTAGAGGCCCTGGTCTCCTTTCCCTCTGGGGGTGATATATGAGATTCATTGTAGCATTGCCCTATACACAGACAATCTCAGTATAACTGCAGTATGCACTCCTGGTCTCCTGTTCCTCTGGGGGTGACATGAGACTCACTGTAGCATTGCCCTATGCACAAACAATCTCAGGATAACTGCAGTATGCACTCCTGGTCTCCTGTCCCTCCGGGGGTGACATGTGAGACTCACTGTAGCATTGCAGTATACACAGACAATCTCAGTATAACTGCAGTATGCACTCCTGGTCTCCTGTCCCTCCGGGGGTGACATGTGAGACTCACTGTAGCATTGCCCTATACACAGACAATCTCAGTATAACTGATATATGTACTCCTGGTCTCCTGTCCCTCTGGGGTGACATGTGGGACTCACTGTAGCATACCCCTATACACAAGCAATCTCAATATAACTGCAGTATGTACTCCTGGTCTCCTATCCCTCTGGGGGTGACATGTGAGACTCACTGTAGCATTGCCCTATACACAGAGACTCTCAGTATAACTGCAGTATGCACTACTTTTCTCCTGTTCCTCTGGGGGTGACATGAGACTCACTGTAGCATTGCCCTATGCACAGACAATCTCAGGATAACTGCAGTATGCACTCCTGGTCTCCTGTCCCTCTCAGGGTGACATGTAAAACTCACTGTAGCTTTGCACTATACACAGACAATCTCAGTATAACTGCAGTATGTACTCCTGGTCTCCTGTTCCTCTGGGGGTGACATGTGAGATTAATTGAAGCATTGGCCTATAAACAGAAGATCTCAGGATACTACAGTATGTCCTCCTGGTCTCCTGTCCCTCTGAGGGTGACATGTGAGACTCACTATAGCATTGCCCTATACACAGAAAATCTCAGTGTAACTGCAGTATGCACTCCTGGTCTCCTGTCTCTCTGGGGATGACATGTGAGACTCACTGTAGCATTGCCCTATACACAGACAATCTCACAAACACTGCAGTATGCACTCCTGGTCTCCTGTCCATCGTTGGGTGACATAATACTCACTGTAGCATTGCCCTATACACAGAGAATCTCAGGATAACTGCAGTATGTACTACTGAACTCCTGTCCCTTTGGGGACGATGTGAGATTCACTGTAGCATTGCCCTATACACAGACAATTTCAGTATAACTGCAGTATGCACTCCTGGTCTCTTGTCCCTCTGGGGGTGACATGTAAGACTCACTGTAGCATTTCCCTATACACAGACACTCTCAGTATAACTGCAGTATGCACTACTGGTCTCCTGTCCCTTTGGTGGTGACATGTGAGACTCACTTTAGCATTGCCCTATACACAGACAATCTCAGGATAACTGCAGTATGCACTCCTGGTCTCCTGTCCCTCTGGGGGTGACATGTGAGACTTATTGTAGCATTGCCCTATAAACAGACAATCACAGGACAACTGCAGCATGCACTCCTGGTCTCCTGTCCCTTTGGTGGTGACATGTGAGACTCACTTTAGCATTTCCCTATACACAGACAATCTCAGGATAACTGCAGTATGCACTCCTGGTCTCCTGTCCCTCTGGGGGTGACATGTGAGACTCACTGTAGCATTGCCCTATACACAGATAATGTCAGGATAACAAAAGTATGCACTCCAGGTCTCCTGTCCCTCTGGGGGTGATGTGAGACTCACTGTAGCATTGTACTATACACAATCTCAGTATAACTGCAGTATGCACACTTGGTCTTCTGTCCCTCTGGGGGTGATGTGAGACTCACTGTAGCATTGCACTATACACAATCTCAGTATAACTGCAGTATGCACTCCTGGTCTTCTGTCCTTCTAGGGGGGTGACATGTAAAACTCACTGTAGCATCACCCTATGCACAGACAATCCCAAGATAACTGCAGAATGGACTCCTGGTCTCCTGTCCCTCTGGGTGGGGGGCATGTAAGACTCACTGTAGCATTGTCCTATACACAGACAATCACAGGATAGCTACAGTATGCACTCCTGGTCTCCTGTCCCTCTGGGAGTGACATGTGAGACTCACTGTAACATTGCCCTATACACAGACAATCTCAGTTTAACTGCAGTATGCACTCCTGGTCTCCTGTCCCTCTGGGGGTGACATGTGAGACTCACTGTAACTTTGCCCTATACACAGACAATCTCAGTATAACTGCAGTATGAACTCCTGGTCTCCGGTCCCCCTGGGGGTGACATGTGAGACTCACTGTTGCATTACCCTATGCACAGACTGTGACTACCAAGGTTAACCAACTCTATGCCAGTCACTTGTTTGGCACAGAAAGGGTTATCAGACCCCTTTTACTGTCACTAATCTGTCACAATCTAGCCCCTCAACTTAAAATAAATGCCCAAAACTCCCCTTTAATGCCACCCACACTAAACTAAAACTATATCTAGCTGCCACAACTTAAGATTATATGATAGGGGAAATCTTAAGGAAAACCAAGGTTCAATTTAGCAAAAAAATAACAAAATGAAAGTACTTAATACTACCAGTCTCTTTCAGTAACGTGGTTCAAATATTAGACAAAGGCCAAAGCTTAATAAATGAATTATTTATTATGCCAAAAATTATTATGCACAATGCATTATTAATACAAATGTGTTACAAGTAGAATTACACACAAGCAAACAGTTTAAAATAAAAAGAAGAAAATAGTAGAACCTTATACTGTACTAGTCTTGGTATCTGTGCCAGGGAGATTGCATGAAGCAATGGGTCCTTACGCCGTTAGTAAAATAGCTTCCCTTGTAAGAATGACAATTTCATTATTAAAACACAAGACCCTTATACATTTTTTCAATGGATCAGGTTGCCTGACCTCACCCCCTTTGCAGGGACTGGCTGGGAAACCCCTTATCTTTTACGACAGCTTATAAACTTTTTGGCTGAAATCAGAGATCACATTATACTTTCTGCTAGATACATCCATTTTCATATAGACAGAAAGGCAATCTCTTATTTACATTGTGAGAATCAGTTTGATACCAAATATTTCCCTTCATCTAATGTCATAACATGTTTTAAACACATATATATATTACCTTGTACCGATTTCCCTTTATTAACCTTATCAGTTTCTGGGAAGAGGCACTGCTTTGTGTCTCTGGAGCTGACAAGTTTACTGGCTTTATGGCTCAATGCATACACAATAACATTTGGTAAAATGGGCCTTAGAAATATTTATGAGGGGTTCTGGCACATCAAATGGAAATCATATGCTTACCTAACACACCACACAGTTCTCCTTAAAAAACAAACAACTGTTTTTAGCTCACAAACTAAAGAGACTTAACCCCTTGGCAGCTACATCATGAGGTATTCGTGACTACTCCCAAATAGGAGACGCAAAGAGAGGTGGCCACAAGCCACTCCAGCTGCATATTAAAGGAAGCTTCGCCTTGCGGTGATAACGCCATTACCAGACAAATTGCACATAGCAGTTTTGCCATCAGGATGCCCTCCATTTGAAAATGACACACTATTTGCTCTACCAAACTAACGGCTAGATTTAGAGTTTTGTGGCCAAAGGGGTGCATTAGCTACGCGTGTTTTCCCCCCCCCCCGCACCTTTTAAACAACGCTGGTATTTAGAGTTCTCTGAAGGGCTGCGTTAGGCTCCAAAAAGGGAGCGTAGAGCATAATTTACTGCCACTTCAACTCTCAATACCAGCGTTGCTTACGGACGCGGGCAGCTTAAAAAACGTGCTCGTGCACGATTCCCCCATAGGAAACAATGGGGCAGTTTGAGCTGGAAAAAAACCTAACACCTGCAAAAAAGCAGCGTTCAGCTCCTAATGCTGCCCCATTGTTTCCTATGGGGAAACACTTCCTAAGTCTGCACCTAACACTCTAACATGTACCCTGAGTCTAAACACCCCTAACCTTACACTTATTAACCCCTAATCTGCCGCCCCCGCTATCGCTGACCCCTGCATTTTATTATTAACCCCTAATCTGCCGCTCCGTACACCGCTGCAACCTACGTTATCCCTATGTACCCCTAATCTGCTGCCCCTAACATCGCCGACCCCATATTATATTTATTAACCCCTAATCTGCCCCCCCCAAAGTCGCCACTACCTACCTACACTTATCAACCCCTAATCTGCCGACCGGACCTCGCCGCTACTCTAATAAATGTATTAACCCCTAAAGCTAAGTCTAACCCTAACGCTAACACCCCCCTAAGTTAAATATAATTTAAATCTAACGAAATAAAATAAATCTTATTAAATAAATGAATCCTATTTAAAGCTAAATACTTACCTGTAAAATAAACCCTAATATAGCTACAATATAACGAATAATTATATTGAAGCTATTTTAGGATTTATATTTATTTTATAGGCAACTTTGTATTTATTTTAACCAGGTACAATAGCTATTAAATAGTTAATAACTATTTAATAGCTACCTAGTTAAAATAATTACAAAATTACCTGTAAAATAAATCCTAACCTAAGTTACAATTAAACCTAACACTACACTATCAATAAATTAATTAAATAAACTACCTACAATTATCTACAATTAAATCAACTAAACTAAATTACAAAAAAACACAAACACTAAATTACAAAAAATAAAAAAAGATTACAAGAATTTTAAACTAATTACACCTACTCTAAGCCCCCTAAAAAAATAACAAATCCCCCCAAAATAAAAAAATGCCCTACCCTATTTTAAAATAAAAAGTTAACAGCTCTTTTACCTTACCAGCCCTTAAAAGGGCCTTTTGCGGGGCATGCCCCAAAGTAAACAGCTCTTTTGCATTTTAAAAAAACATACAATACCCCCCCCAACATTACAACCCACCACCCACATACCCCTAATCTAACCCAAACCCCCCTTAAAAAAACCTAACACTAAGCCCTGAAGATCTCCCTACCTTGTCTTCACCACGCCGGGTATCACCGATCCATCCAGAAGAGGGTCCGAAGTCTTCATCCTATCCGGCAAGAAGAGGTCCAGAAGAGGCTCCGAAGTCTTCATCCTATCCGGCAAGAAGAGGACATCTTTACCGGTAGACATGTTCATCCAGGCGGCGTCTTCTATCTTCATCCATCCGGCACGGAGCGGGACCATCTTGAAGCAGCCAACGCGGATCCATCCTCTTCTTCCGGCGACTCCCGACGAATGAAGGTTCCTTTAAGTGATGTCATCCAAGATGGCGTCCCTCGAATTCCGATTGGCTGATAGGATTCTATCAGCTAATCAGAATTAAGGTAGGAAAAATCTGATTGGCTGATTGAATCAGCCAATCAGATTCAAGTTCAATCCGATTGGCTCATTGGATCAGCCAATCAGATTGAGCTCGCATTCTATTGGCTGATCGGAACAGCCAATAGAATGCAAGCTCAATCTGATTGGCTGATTGGATCAGCCAATCGGATTGAACTTGAATCTGATTGGCTGATTCAATCAGCCAATCAGATTTTTCCTACCTTAATTCCGATTGGCTGATAGAATCCTATCAGCCAATCGGAATTCGAGGGACGCCATCTTGGATGAAGTCACTTAAAGGAACCTTCATTCGTCGGGAGTCGCCGGAAGAAGAGGATGGATCCACGTCAGCTGCTTCAAGATGGTCCCGCTCCGCGCCGGATGGATGAAGATAGAAGACGCCGCCTGGATGAACATGTCTACCGGTCCGGATGGGTTAGATTAGGGGTATGTGGGTGGTGGGTTGTAATGTTGGGGGGGGTATTGTATGTTTTTTTTAAATGCAAAAGAGCTGTTTACTTTGGGGGCATGCCCCGCAAAAGGCCCTTTTAAGGACTGGTAAGGTTAAAGAGCTGTTTTAGAATAGGGTAGGGCATCTTTTTATTTGGGGGGCTTTGTTATTTTTTTAGGGGGCTTAGAGTAGGTGTAATTAGTTTAAAATTCTTGTAATCTTTTTTTATTTTTTGTAATTTAGTGTTTGGTTTTTTTTGTAATTTAGTTTAGTTGATTTAATTGTAGATAATTGTAGGTAGTTTATTTAATTAATTTATTGATAGTGTAGTGTTAGGTTTAATTGTAACTTAGGGTAGGATTTATTTTACAGGTAATTTTGTAATTATTTTAACTAGGTAGCAATTAAATAGTTATTAACTATTTAATAGCTATTGTACCTGGTTAAAATAAATAGAAAGTTGCCTGTAAAATAAATATAAATCCTAAAATAGCTACAATATAATTATTCGTTATATTGTAGCTAAATTAGGGTTAATTTTACAGGTAAGTATTTAGCTTTAAATAGGATTAATTTATTTAATAAGATTTATTTTATTTCATTAGATTTAAATTATATTTAACTTAGGGGGGTGTTAGGGTTAGCGTTAGACTTAGCTTTAGGGGTTAATACATTTATTAGAGTAGCGGCGAGGTTCGGTCGGCAGATTAGGGGTTAATAAGTATAGGTAGGTAGCGGCGATGTTGGGGGGGGCAGATTAGGGGTTAATAAATATAATATAGGGGTCGGCGATGTTAGGGGCAGCAGATTAGGGGTACATAGGGATAATGTAGGTTGTGGCGGTGTGCGGTCGGCAGATTAGGGGTTAAAACATTTAATTATAGTGGCGGCGATGTGGGGGGACCTCGGTTTAGGGTACATAGGTAGTTTATGGGTGTTAGTGTACTTTAGAACACAGTAGTTAAGAGGTTTATGAACCGGCGTTAGCCCAGAAAGCTCTTAACTCCTGACTTTTTTCTGCGGCTGGAGTTTTGTTGTTAGAGTTCTAACGCTCACTTCAGCCAAGACTCTAAATACCAGCGTTAGGCAGATCCTATTGAAAAGATAGGATACGCAATTGGCGTAAGGGGATCTGCGGTATGGAAAAGTCGCGGCTGGAAAGTGAGCGTTAGACCCTTTCCTGACTGACTCTAAATACCAGCGGGCGGCCAAAACCAGCGTTAGGACCCCTTAACGCTGGTTTGGATGGCTAATGCAAAACTCTAAATCTAGGTGTAATTTAATATATTGCAGGAACCCTCCAATGCAGCCTGTAGCTTGTTCTGCCTAATGGGTCTTAGGAAAAGAACATTTTGCCCCATCTCATACACTTCCTCTCTGGCAGTAAACTCCTGCAACTGTTTTGTAGGAATATGGCATTGGCATCTCTGGGTTTTGCAGGTACCTCCCCCAATAAAGGCTTGCATCTTGTCCCTGAAAGGTACATCAAACCATTTTGCAGAGGTGTCTGTGAAACCTAGATTTTTTTCACACCCTCTTACTGTATTGTATTTTGTCAGCTTTTGATCTTGCCCCTCCAACTGTGTAGAATGTCTGTGTCTGCAGTCTGTGTCAGTCTCTGTCCCCTAGTCTGTGCAGTCTGTTTATAGGTTACAGCTGAGGTTACTGGGGTCTCTGTCACCCACAATCTTTCACACTCATTCTGGGGGTCTTCAAAGAGTATCCTGTACCCTCCTCCCTCACACACTCTGGATTCTGGGGCCCTGCTGCTTCTGTCATAGAGTTGGCTACATTCTCCCCCTGCTCTCTCTCAGAATCAGTCTGCCACTTCACATCCTCACACAGAATTCGGGATCCTTCTGACACTGGTGTAGACATGCGCATATCCTCCTTCTGCCATTTATCCCATATATGCTGTCTTTCCACAGGGGACTCAATTGGTTCTGGCACAGACTGGCACACCTCATCCAGTGGCCCAGTCACCCAGTCATTCTCTCCCCCCATATCCTCACTTACTTCTATAGAATCCACTGATTCAACCACAGACAGACACCCACTACTCATCTGCCTCCTCTCACAGACAGTTTCTCCCTATACAGTTAAACTCGGTTCAGGCACAGACAGACCCACACAGTCTATCTGCCTTTCTCCCCAGTCAGTCTCACACTGTACAGTAAACTTTAATTGTGCAGATACTGCTGGTTTAAGCACAGACAGACCCACACCATCTATCCGTATTTCTCCCCAGTCAGTCTCTCCGCTTCCAGTTTCACATCTCAGCACAGACACCCCCAGTACAGGCACAGCACTTTGCAAACATGTGCTCTGTCCTCCATCCTGGCCAGCATGTCCCTGAGCTTTTTTACACACAGACCTTTTCACATAAGGGTCTACAGCTAATGTCACTAGGTCACATGTAGCATTGTCAGGCACATACAGAGATAACAATCTACCCAGATCAGTACCCAGTAAAACATCATTAGGATTATTTTCAGATACCCCCACATTTCTTAAACCTCTCCCTGCTCCCCAATCAAGATATACACGTGCCATAGGCACTGCAAGTTGCATTCTCCCAATCCCTTTAACTGCTACAGTCCTGCCAGGAATAATGTCCTTAGAGCTCACCAGCCCTGCTGCACCTGTGTCCCAAAGACCCAGTGTTACCTTAGCTTTGACAATCACAGGTTGTAAGTTCTCCTTGTAAGTATATAGCAGGGTTATAATACAATTTATTTAATATTATCCTCAATTAAAATGCATATACGAAACAATTGAAATTAATATTTATTCCTAAATTCTTTAAGATTAGTTAAAATTTATATACAAATTGAAATATATTAAGTAGAGACTAGATAATGAATCAAAACATACACGCTTATGCTGTTACAATATTCTTTACAAAGCAAACCAAATGTACCTTTAAAACTAACCTTACTCACAATGAATCTCCCAAATCAGAGTCGCATTAAAATACCACAATGAAATACCAAAGTATGGACCGCTAACTTTCAGACAAGTATAATTAAGCTACTTAGCCCACAAATGATTCTATATAACTCCAATTAAAACACCATAAGTTATATATATTATTAATGCAAACAGCCAATTTATCTGAGCTGAAATAAACTCTTTTTTTATCTACAATAAGACAAATTCTAAAATATATATAAAGCTGCAAATAACTTAATACACACCAGAGAGATGTACTTACAATAATAAGCCTGACTTAGAGATATGCAATACAAAGGACCTTTATCTAGCAAATAAATTACTTAGCAGTAATGACTAGTTAAAACTACACAGGACTATGAACATAAGCTTAAAAATACAAAGTGTGCTCCTTAAATTATCGCTTGCAATCTAACTATAGCAACAATTAATGCATTTGCTTTAAAATATTAAATTATAGTCACTGCCATACGTTACAACATAACCGTTAAATGTTTCAGTTTTTTTCCAGAATTCCTAGTTCCACCTCATATGAATAAAGATATTGCAATATGGATTAAGAAGTTAGGCCCAGATTTTGCTTAATGACAGTGGAGGGCCCCCTAGTGGGTCTGTAACAAAATTAAGGGATAACTGACTTGAAGTCTGACGTTTGCAATGTGTGTGTTTGTTACTTTGTTGCAACTGGAGGGGCGGAGAGTGTGCTTACCTTTATAGGGTCCTGTTGCTGTGGATTCGGCCTCTTTCCTGGTTCCAGATTTTAAGGAGTGTTTTTCTTGCTGAGGATTCCTGCTGGAAATCTTGATTGCAGTATGGATCATGCTAGGTGAACTTCGGTCCCACCAAGGCGGTATAGAGATGATTCGGACGGATACCCCAGGAGGAGAGATTCTGGAAGGGAAAGAGTGTCAGAAAGCAGTGAAGTATTACCACCCCCCCCCCCAGCCCCACACTTCTAAGGGTCATCTGGCTAAAAGGGCAGCTGGAAAGCAATCTTCTGGCAGGCCCTCTGCTAAGTTAATTAACCCTCCCAGGATGGCTGTCTCTATAGTTGAAGGGGTGGTTGGTGGAGTGGGTAGTCAGGGTGAGGCTAGGGGTTCACCCCAGTTAGCTCCCAGTCACCAGCAGGCCCAGGCTTCCTCTAGTGTACCCTCCCTGCAATCCCCTGGGCTGCCTGTTGCTAGTCACTCTAATAGTGACATTTATTCTCCCTGGCGTGGCCTACACACTTCCTGACCTCCTCCCAGCAGCCCTGGCCACCATTCTGACATTGGCCCAGTCTCTGGCAACCGTTATGGTGCCTGGGGGAATTGCTGCAGGGCCGGATGGCGCAGGGCTGGTGGAGGAGGCGGGCAGTCAATCCGGGCTTGTGGGAGCACCTGAAGCTAAGCCAGGATTAGGCCACGCCCCTACACGTGACGCACGTCATGCGTCCTCCACGTCTGATTCAGACTCAAACAGTGGAGAGCGTGGCCACGTTCGTAGGCGGCAGCAAGATAGGAGCAGGCCCATTTCCCCTCACGGAGCCCCAGGTAAGATGGGGAGACTCCGGGAGGGGGACATTGCTCCATTAGGTAGCGCATCAAGGTCGGGGGCGGAAGGGTAAGGGCCCTGCATGAAAGAGGATGGCTTTAGATGTTACCAGAGGGGGGATTCAGGGTATGTGGGCGGAGTTGCGGGAAGCCAGGCGGAAGGGATAATTCCGCAAAATGGGGGCTTGCAATTGCATATGAATGAGAAAGGTGGGGTGAGAGTGCTTGAATCGCATGTTATTAGAATGGCTGGCAATGCAGGGGGACCTAATTCTAGGGATGGTTGCATGAATGCCCCTAATACAGCTTCAAGGATGGCTGGCTGTTTGGATGTGAGTGGTCTGGAGCAAGGGAATGTGCAGCTTGGTGCTTGGGGCATACCTGGGCATAGTGCTGGCAGCAGTACTTTTAATTTGGGGCAAATTGTGGTGGCTGCTATGGGCATGAGTGGTGCAAGGTTTGGCTGGTGGGGGTGGTGTACCAGGTTTACTATCCTCTTCCTGGAGTTCTCCCCATCTTTTTGCTAACCAACAGGTGGTATGCAGTGACGAAGCAGCGGCATCAACTTCAGGGATGGCGGGAAGGACTGGAGGTGCCTCGCAGCAGCCCAGCAGTTCGGCTACAGTGGCGGATGCAGTACCATCTACATCTGGAGGATCTGGACAGGTACCGGTGTCCAGTGAGTACCCAGCAATTACACTTACACACGCTGTTAGGAGCTCTTCTTCTAGTGGGTCAGATTCAGAGGTAGACAAGGATCTGGGTTTGGTAGAAAAAGGGCAGCAGCGCATGTTTAAAATGATTAAGAAAATATTTGCAGCGCAGGCTCAGCGCAAAGGTGGTAGCACTCCTGCGTCAGCTGACGCGGTTGTCCCACTGAATGCAGGGAGTAACATTCCGGCAATGAAAGTAGCGGTGTCACAGAAGGTGGCGGCGCAAGGGTACACGTACCCATGTTTGGTACATTCCCTATATGGTCATATGAAAGCTAAGATGGTGAAAAGAATTCAGGAAGGGGGTTATGTTAATGTGTTTGAGCTATCAGTAGAGGTCATTAGGGATAAGGAGAGAGCTGAGGACGGCACGGGCCCCAAGAGTGTCAGGAGGCCGGAGACCTATGAGGAGTGGCAAAAGTGTTTTTGGGTGCTGGCAACTTGCTACGTAGACAGATGGCCATTGCAGGGGCACAACCTTTTCAAGTATGTGAATTCTATTGAGAGTATCCATAGGAGGTTTAAGGAGGGAGCATGGCATGATTACGACATGGCTTTCAGGAGAAAAATGGTTGGGAACCCACTCCTTCACTGTGGCATGCAGGACATACACCTGTGGTTGAAGTTGGGGTCTGAGCGGTCCCCTTCGCCCCGGCAGGGAATCATCCAGGAACTCCTTGCTCCTTTCCACGCCCAAAGCATCGAAGTAGAGAGTGTTGGAAGTTCTAGGATAAGCAGTGTGAGAGAGGCGCAAACTGCTCCTTTCGGCACATCTGCAAATACTGCAGTGGCCCGCATCCTGGTTTTGAATGTGGAAAGAGAGATCCCACAGTTGATAGGGCAGGCCCTAAGGGTGGGGTTGGTAACAAAGCCCCCAACGCCCCTTAAGCCAGAAGCCATGGTACCATGGCTGGCACACTATCCGGATCGGGTAGCGGCGAGGTTATTAAGAGCAGGGTTGTTTGAGGGTTTTAAAATTCTGGTGCTGCATAAAGTGGTGGGGGCCACGGTCCATCGCAACCTTAAGTCTCTGTATGAATTTCCACAGGTGGGGCATGATAAAATTAGGAAGGAGGTGGATCTGGGGAGGGTTCTGGGCCCCTTTCCAGTGCAGTCGTTCCCTGACCTGGTGGTATCCCCTCTTGGTGTGGTGCCCAAGAAAGAGCCAGGAAAATTCAGATTAATCCACCACCTGTCCTACCTGAAAGGGGCGTCAGTTAATGATGCTATAGATCCGGAAATGAGTACTGTACATTATCAATCCTTTGATGATGCAGTAAATCTAGTGAGGCTGGCGGGGAGAGGTGCTCTGATGTTTAGGCTGGATATAGAATTAGCATTCAGACTGCCCTCCATCTATCTTCCTTCAAACTGATGGGTTTGAAGTTGGATGGGTTTTACTACGTAGAGCGGTGCTTGCCTATGGGCTGCTCTTTGTCTTGTGCTCTCTTTGAGTGTTTCAGTTCCTTCCTGCACTGGGTTGTGCAGGAGTCGGCTGGAGTTGGGGCAGTGGCCCATTACCTAGATGATTTTTTATTAGTGGGTAGTGTGGACTCAGATGACTGCGAGCGCTCAATGGCGGTCATGAGGTCCATGATGAGGAAATTTAAGGTGCTGCTAGCAGAAGAAAAAATGCAGGGCCCCTGTACATGCCTTACATTTTTGGGGATAGAGATAGCCTCTGTAGCCGAGGAATGCCGTCTCCCTCCAGAGAAGGTACAGAAATTATTTAAGGAGGTCAGAGCAGTAGCCTGTGCAGTATCCATTTGGCTCAGAGAGCTTCAGTCCCTTCTCTGCCTGCTTAATTTTACAGGCAGAGTCATTCCCATGGGTCGGGTATTTAATAGGAGGCTCGAGGAACAGTTGAGAGGTCCCCAGCAGGGGAGGAAATGTTTTAGAGTCACAGCTGACATGAGGGAGGACTTGCAGGTTTGGGACATATTCCTGTCCCATTTCAATGGCATTTGTCTGTGGAGGGCTGATCCAATCTCGAACCAGACTTTGCATCTTTCACAGATGCTGCTGGGGGATATGGTTTACGGGGCTTATTTAGAAGGCAAATGGAGCGCAGCTCCATGGCCGCCTGAGTGGGTGTCCGGGGGTCTTACAAAGAACTTGACATTGCTGGAGCTATTCCCTATCGTTGTGGCCATTGAGTTGTGGGGAGCTACATTGGCCAATAAGACAGTGGTATTCTGGATGGACAACATGAGTGTGGTGTACGCCATAAATTGGTCGTCCGCGTCCTCTCCAGTGGTGGTCAGACATCTTGTTCTGCGCTGTTTACAGCTCAATGCTTGTTTTTCGGTGTGTCACGTCCCCAGGGTACATAATGTAGTGGCGGATGCGCTGTCCAGGTTTAGAAGGGACGAGTTTCGTAGGGTGGCTCCACGGGCGGCTGCATTAGGTTTACCCTGCCCCTTATTTCTCTGACAGTTGGAAGTATCTGGACTTCGTCATTCCTTGAGTGAAGGCTTCACTGGCTCCCAAGACCTGGAAGGCATACGAGTCTCATTGGAAGGGATGGGAGTCTTTCTGCTTGCAGAGGGGTTATAGCATTCATCAGGCAGCACAGGTACATGTGTTAGAATGGCTTGCATGTTTGAGACAGGAGGGTGTGACAAAGGCGTCCGCTCAGAGCAGACTTTCAGTGATTGCCTTTTTCAGTAAGGCTATGGGCATTCCAGAATTTGCTAACTCCTTCCTGGTGAGACAGGTGCTCAAGGGGTGGTGAAGGGCTGAATTTAGGCCCAAAGACAAGAGGGAGCCTATTACTTTGTCACGGCTGCGTGAGTGAGTTAGGGCTTTAGAGGCGGTGTGTACGTCCAACTATGAGGTGACATTGTTTAGAGACGCTTTTGCGCTAGCAATGGCAGGAGCATTGCGCATGGGTGAATTGGTAGCTAATGCTAGAGCGGGAGGCTCTGGGGACATTCAGTATGAGCATTTACATTCCTCAGAGGAGGGATTTCTTCTCTTTGTCCCAAGGTCTAAGACAGATCAGGAAGGAAAGGGGGCTTGGCTGCCTATAGGCAGGCATGAAATAAAAGAGTGCTGCCCGGTGGATAGTTTGGAAGCTTTCCTGTGGGTTAGGCCCTCGGGGCCGAAGGAGCTCTTTGTGCATAACGACTCCTCGCCGCTGTCCCTGTTTCAGTTCAAGAAAGTGCTCTCATTAGCGTTGGAATCTAGTGGCTTGGATAAATTGCGCATAGCGTCCCATTCGTTCAGAATCGGTGCCGCAACTAGTGCTGTGGCTCGAGGGTCCTCCATTGGGGAAATTAAGCGTTTGTGTCGGTGGTGATCAGGGCAATTTAGAACGTACATTAGGCCTTTGAAGGACAGCTAGGTCCTTCCGGGGGGGGGGGGGGGGAAACTCAGCCTATTTGTTTTAGTGGCAGTCTACGTCTACATTGCGGTGGGATTGCAGTTTCTTATTGTCTCAGCCGTGTTTCCATAATTATCGTGTACTGTTTTAGGGAAGGGCTCTTCGGTTCATGTGTGGATCGTGGGGCACTCATTCCCTAGCAGCCTGTCTCTCAGCTACTTCCCTAGCAGCCTGTCACTCAGCTGCTTCCCTAGCAGCCTGTCTCTCAGCTGCTTCCCTAGCAGCCTGTCTCTCAGCTGCTTCCCTAGCAGCCTGTCTCTCAGCTGCTTCCCTAGCAGCCTGTCTATCAGCTGCTTCCACAGCAGTCTGTCTCTCAGCTGCTTCCCTAGCAGCCTGTCTCTCAGCTGCTTCCACAGCAGCCTGTCTCATAAAATTTTGTAATCAGCTCCATGCGCAAACTTGCACCTGCTAAACCCATATGTTTCAGAACAGTTTGCAAATAATAGTCCAATTGATTCACAGATTCTGATGAATCACTGTCCACAGATGCAGACACCTCTCCTGAGGCTTCAGCTGGTATGGCCTGGATGCTATCATATTCAAAAAAAGCTTGTATTAGTCCATCTTTGTTCTTTCCATGGGATGGGATATTTCGCTCCTGGCATAACAGTGTCATCATTTCCTTGGTCTGTTGCTGGTATGCCTCCATAGTAAAAATAAAATAGTAAAGAAAAACAAAATAGGGAAGGGGACTGTTTGCAATGTGTGACTATATAATGCACTGAGTTTTAGCCTTTGGAAATTGTGAGAGTCACAATTTCTTTTAGTACTGGGATTTTCACACTAGCAAATCCACAAGCACTAAAACCTAATAAAAAAAAATGTATCTACACCGCTGCCCACCAATTTGTGACAGCAAAGGTTAACCAACCCTGCGCCAGTCATTTGTTTGGCACAGAAAGGGTTATTAGACCCCTTCTACTGTCACTAATCTGTCACAATATAGCCACGTCAGGCAAGCTTGTGCCGTAGTTCAGTGGGTGCAAGTGTTAAACACTCTCTAGTCTGTACTAGACGTAAAATAAATGCCCCAAACTCCCCTTTAATGCCACGCACACTAAACTAAAACTATATCTAGCTGCCACCACTTAAGATTATATAATAGGGGAAATCCTAAGGAAAACCCAGGTACAATTTAGCAAAAAAATAACAAAATCACAGTACTTAATACTACCAGTCTCTTTCAGTAACGTGGTTCAAATATTAGACAAAGGCCAAAGCTTAATAAATGAATTATTTATTATGCCAAAAATTATTATGCACAATGCATTATTACTAAAAATTTGTTACAAGTAAAATTACACACAAGCAAACAGTTTAAAATAAAAAGAAGAAAATAGCAGAACCTTATACTGTACTAGTCTTGGTATCTGTGCCAGGGAGATTGCATGAAGCAATGGGTCCTTACGCCGTTAGTAACATAGCTTCCCTTGTAAGAATGACAATTTCATTGTTAAAACACAAGACCCTTATACATTTTTTCAATAGATCAGGTTGCCTGACCTCACCCCCTTTGCAGGGACTAGCTGGGAAACCCCTTATCTTTTACGACAGTCCAAAACGTTAAGTACCTTTGGCTGAAATCAGAGATCACATTATACTTTCTGCTAGATACATCCATTTTCATATAGACAGAAAGGCAATCTCTTATTTACATTGTGAGAATCAGTTTGATACCAAATATGATATGGTTGCCATATTTCCCTTCATCTAATGTCATAACATGTTTTAAACACATATCTACATTGTACCCATGTCCCTTTATTGACCTTATCAGTTTCTGGGAAGAGGCACTGCTTTGTGTCTCTGGAGCTGACAAGTTTACTGGCTTTATGGCTCAATGCATACACAATAACATTTGGTAAAATGGGCCTTAGAAATATTTATGAGGGGTTCTGGCACATCAAATGGAAATCATATGCTTACCTAACACAGCACACAGTTCTCCTTAAAAAACAAACAACTGTTTTTAGCTCATAAACTAAAGAGACTTAACCCCTTGGCAGCTAAATCACGAGGTATTCGTGACACAGACAATCACAGGATAACTGCAGTATGCACTCCTGTTCTCCCGCCCCTCTGGAGGTGACGTGAGACTCACTGTTGCATTACCCTATACACAGACCATCACAGGATAACTGCAGTATGCATTCCTGGTCTCCTGTCCCTCTGAGGGTGACATGTAAGACTCACTGTTGCATTACCCTATACACAGACAATCACAGGATATCTGCAGTAATCACTCCTGTTCTTCTGTCCCTCTGGGGGTGACATGAGACGTACTGTAGCATTGCCCTATACAAGACAATCTCAGGATAACTTTAGAATGCACTCCTGGTCTCCTGTCCCTCTGGGGTGACATGTGAGACTCACTGTAGCATTGCCCTATACACTATCTCAGTATAACTGCAGTATGTACTCCTGGTCTCCTGTCCCTCTGGGGGTGACGTGAGACTCACTGTAGCATTACCCTATACACAGACAATCTCAGTATAACTTCAGAATGCACTCCTGGTCTCCTGTCTCTCTGGGGTGACATGTGAAACTCACTGTAGCATTGCCCTATACAAGACAATCGCAGGATAACTTCAGAATGCACTTCTGGTCTCTTGTCCCTCTGAGGGTGACATGTGAGACTCACTGTAGCATTGCCCTATACACAGACAATATCAAGATACCACAGAATGCACTTCTGGTCTCCTGTCCCTCTGGGGGTCACAAGTGAGACTCACTGTAGCATTACCCTATACACAGACAATCTCAGTATAACTGCAGTATGCACTCCTGGTCTCCTGTCCCTCTTGGGGTGACATGTAAGACTCACTGTAGCATTGCCCTATACACAGATAATCTCAGTATAACTGCAGTATTCACTCCTGGTCTTCTGTCCCTCTAGGGGTGACATGTGACTCACTGTAGCATTGCCCTATACACAGATGATCTCAGTATAACTGCAGTATGTACTCCTGGTCTCCTATCCCTCTGGGGGTGACGTAAGACTCACTGTAACATTGTCCTATGCACAGATAATCTCAGTATAACTGCAGTATGTACTCCTGGTCTCCTATCCCTCTGGGGGTGACGTAAGACTCACTGTAACATTGTCCTATACACAGACAATCTCAGTATAACTGCAGTATGTACTCTTGGTTTCCTGTCTCTCAGGGGGTGACATGTGACTCACTGTAGCATTGCCCTATGCACAGATAATCTCAGTATAACTGCAGTATGTACTCCTGGTCTCCTGTCCCTCTGGGGGTGACATGTGAGGCTCACTGTAGCTGTCACACTCTTTAAGGAAGCAGGTTCAGATGTTGGGAGAGGTTGTCCAGAGGTGTCAGGTTCTGGGGTTAAAGTTGCTTTTTGTCTGCGTGAGACTTTCCTTTTTGGAATAATTAAACTGGTACAAGGTTTTAGGTAATAAAGGTGAAGGTTTTGTTAGGTTAATATAGGTTAATTAGCAATGCAGACAGATGCAAGCTAGATTAAAGGGAAAAGTCTCTGTGCAGACACGAATACAAAGTAACTTGGTTACGTCAACCTTAAAGCAGTCAAAAATGTAAATAAACTGTAGACAAGAAACTTAGCAATAGCAGGCAGGATACGTAGATATGCTGTAGACCAAAACTTGGTAGTAACAGGCAGGATATGAAGAGATGCTGTAATCAGTTAACTTTGTAATAATAGGCAGGGATACTTGCATAGGCTGTAGACTGGTAACTCTAGTAACATGCAGGAATGCAGATATTTGTAATAACAGCAGGATACTTGGATAGGCTCTAGACTGGTAACTGTGTAGTAACAGGCAGGAATGTAGATATTTGTAATAACAGGCAGGATACTTACATAGGCTGTAAACTGGAACTCTGTAGTAACAGGCAGGAATGCAGTTCTTTGTAATAACAGGCAGGGATACTTGCATAGGCTGTAGACTGGTAACTTTGTAGTAACAGGAAGAAATGCAGATCTTTGTAATAACAGGCAGGATACTTGCATAGGCTGTAGAGTGGTAACTTTGTAGTAACAGGTAACAAGCAAGCAAAAGTACCAGAGGCAGTCCTTAGGAAAAATCAGTGAATTAGCCAAGGTCAATTGCCAGGAAATCAGTCCAGAAATGAAACACAGTGCCAAGGGAAAATCCAGAAGAGTAGTCTCAAAATGAAGCAGTAATCAGCCATCAGGAAATCCAACAAATATGTATTTAAACAGGAATCAGGACCAGCGGCTCTGTCAGAGTGCAACACTCAATGTCAAGGCCCAGAACTGAAAGCAAACCTGCCTAATATAGCAGGCTGCTGATTATATGATTTGTTACAGCTGGCAGGCAGGTGGAGCCAGAGAGCTAAAGTTGCAGCAAACAGAAAACCAATATTCTGTGCCTGTGATGAAGCCATTTGGTGGCGAAGAGGTAAGCAGGCTGGGAAAGAACAACAGCAGGAAAAAAAACAGGTCCCAAATTCAATTCTAGGCTGGATCATGACAGTACCCCCTCCTCAAGGACGACCTCTGTGTGGACTTTGCATTCTTGTATAGCGGCAGATCTTTGATTTGTACCAGAGTGCCATCAGAGGCATAAGTACAATCAGGGGGTATTATCTCTTTTGAAGGGTTCTCCAGAAGAGGATTATGGGGACTGGAATTTGTATAGAGGGCTCCAACAGGACAGATCTTTGGTTTCTGTGCAATTCCAGACTTGTACTTTCTGAAGAGATTGGTCTGAGGAACAGAAGGTAAAGGACCATTTTCCGAACAGCAGTTTGAAGCATACTCCCTTCAGTCTCAGAATCAGTATCATCTTCAATGGTAGAATAATCAGACATTTCTTCTGAAATGCAAAAAGATAAGAATGTAGCTGAATTTGGTAGGAAAGTCTCAGGATTAGTAGTACTAGGATTCTGTGGATGACATGTTAGTACTTCACAGGATAAAATGAAAGGGATAGGGTGAAGACTGGCTAAGAAGGGGTTAATTTAGCACTCATTCCTGTAATTAGTAATATTTGTGTTGATACATTCAACTATTACTGAGGAAATATTAAAGTTTAAAACTTGTAATTTATTTAACCACTTAAAAAGAAAAAACACACAGGGGGTTTTAACAAATTGCTCCACACACACACATTTATTCAGCCTACTGCAATATACCCAGACCATGCACACAGATTTCACCACCCCCCTGTATTCCTGGCCAGTAACAGGATACGCTGGCTTCAGGTGACAGGGATGGTTTCTCTGCTGTGTGCACTTGTCTCTTGCAGAAGGCTCACTGTGACCGGAGTAACAGATTATAGATTGTTAAAAAGCAGCTATATTAAATAGTCTACTAATGTGCAATGCACAAACGCGTTTCGGCCGAGTAGCGGCCTTTCTCAATGTGCAAATTATAAAAATGACAAGCCGAGTGTCTCATTGCCCGTGTCTTATATACCCGCCTCCAGCGTGATTATCCCAATCGCAGCGTGCCTATAATACACGCCCACCTTTAGACGAATCACGCTCGATTTAATACTTTCATGTTGTGGAATCAGACTCGGTTTCCGATTGGATGTTGTAACTTCAATGCACATCCAATCACTGTTAGCCATTTACGTCTGAACTGTTAAACTACAGTCACTATGTCAATAGATATATAGAGATCGGTAGCTGAGATCACTGTCAGGTCGTTTCTATGTGCACCCAAATTATTAATCCAGGAGCTAGTTATGTCTTAAAATCATTATCTAACATGGCGGTATAACGTTAGCCTATACACAGCATGTCTGACACCTCCTGATTCTAAGGACTCATAGCAGCTCAAATTTAGAGTTATTGCCATTGATACCAAAATGGTTTAATGTAGAACACATTAAACAAAATTATTTATTTCTTTCAAATCTTATGAATTAATAGTATGTATATATTACTGACTCATTATTATTCATTGATCCGCACTTTTATTTAATACAGAAAAATATATGTAGTAAGTTTCACCACAAGGACTGATAAGTAAAACATGCTTGGCACTGAACTCAATGCCATTCACAAGAAGAGAAAGTGAGACAGGGAAAATAATCCTTAACATAATGATTATCCAGTCATTGATATTGTCATATATTCAGTACATACCCTACGTAATACACTGCATGGTATCAATGGCAATAACTCTAAATTTGAGCTGCTATGAGTCCTTAGAATCAGGAGGTGTCAGACATGCTGTGTATAGGCTAACGTTATACCGCCATGTTAGATAATGATTTTAAGACATAACTAGCTCCTGGATTAATAATTTGGGTGCACATAGAAACGACCTGACAGTGATCTCAGCTACCGATCTCTATATATCTATTGACATAGTGACTGTAGTTTAACAGTTCAGACGTAAATGGCTAACAGTGATTGGATGTGCATTGAAGTTACAACATCCAATCGGAAACCGAGTCTGATTTCACAACATGAAAGTATTAAATTGAGCGTGATTCGTCTAAAGGTGGGCGTGTATTATAGGCACGCTGCGATTGGGCTAATCACGCTGGAGGCGGGTATATAAGACATATAAGGGACGAGTGCACACAGCAGAGAAACCATCCCTGTCACCTGAAGCCAGCGTATCCTGTTACTGGCCAGGAATACAGGGGGGTGGTGAAATCTGTGTGCATGGTCTGGGTATATTGCAGTAGGCTGAATAAATGTGTGTGTGTGGAGCAATTAGTTAAAACCCCCTGTGTGTTTTTTCTTTTTAAGTGGTTAAATAAATTACTTAAAAAAGTTTTAAACTTTAATATTTCCTCAGTAATAGTTGAATGTATCAACACAAATACTACTAATTACAGGAATGAGTGCTAAATTAACCCCTTCTTAGCCAGTCTTCACCCTATCCCTTTCATTTTATCTTAATTAAGGGTTAGCACCAGGGAATATTATAGTACTTCACAGGAATCAGAGTCTTTGGAAGGTGCAGTCCTAGGGGCATATGTATCAAGACCGCTGCTCCATAACCTGTCCGCCTGCTCTGAGCATGCGGACACACATCGCCGGAAATCAACCCGATCGAGTACTATCGGGTTGATTGACACCCCCCTGCTGGTGGCCCATTGGCCGCGAGTCTACAGGGGGCGGAGTTGCACCAGCAGCTCTTGTGAGCTGCTGGTGCAATGCTGAATATGGCGAGCGTATTGCTCGCCGCATTCAGCGAAGTCTGGCAGACCTGATCCGCACTGTCGGATCAGGTCCGCCAGACTTTGATAACTTGGGGCCCTAGGCTGATCAAGTGGGGGATGTAAAATAGAACCCATGCAGAGCTCATCGCCAGAGGAATCCAAAGTGGGATTAAAGTCTGACTTCCTCTCTGTAGCCTGTTCATCTGATGAATACGGACTTAGAGGTGGAGACCCCGGAACAGACTTCTTAGGGGGTCTCCCTGGACAAAAGGATATTACATGCCCAGTAGCTCCACAATAGAAACATAAGCCATTAGTTCTCCTTTTAGCCATCTCATGAGTGGAGAGAGGGATTGATATCCTCCTTTCGATTGGTAAGAATACAGTCTTCGGGGTTGTGGACACAGGAGTAGGAGTGCCCAAACCAAAAAAATTTTATTGATAAAGTCTTTCAGGCTATCCTGTAAAGTCTGGAATCCTGTAGTGAAATCTTGGATAAGTGGCTTCAATGCATTTGGAAGTGACTTTAGAATTTGGTTAAGTTGTAGTAGATGAGGATCCACAGACAAAATTCTCTCTGACACTTCAGTCAAAGAATGGATCACCTCCACAAGCTCTGATATATGGCCTTGACATTCTGTCACACTCTTCAAGGAAGCAGGTTCAGATGTTGGGAGCGGTTGCGCAGAGGTGTCAGGTTCTGGGGTTAAAGATGTGTTTTGTCTGCATGAGTCTTTCATTTTTGGAATAATTTAACTGGTACAAGGTTTTAAGAAATAAAGGTGAAGGTTTTATTGATAGGTTAATTAGCAATGCAGAGAGATGCAAACTAGATAAAAGGCAAAAGTCTCTGTGCAGACAATAATACAAAGTAACGTGGTTTAGACAGTCAAAGCAGGCAAAATGTAAATAAACTGTAGACAAGAAACTTGGCAATAGCAGGCATGATACGTAGATATGCTGTAGACCAAAACTTGGCAGTAACAGGCAGGATATGAAGAGATGTTGTAATCAAGTAACTTGTAATAACAGGCAGGAATGCAGATCTTTGTAATAGCAGGCAGGATATTTGCATAGGCTGTAAACAGGAACTCTGTAGTAACAGGCAGGAATGCAGATCTCTGTAATACCAGGCAGGATACTTGCATAGGCTGTAAACTGGAACTCTGTAGTAACAGGCAGGAATGCAGATCTTTGTAATAACAGGCAGGGATACTTGCATAGGCTGTAGACTGGTAACTTTGTAGTAACAGGCAGGAATGCAGATCTTTGTAATAACAGGCAGGGATACTTGCATAGGCTGTAGACGAACTCTGTAGTAACAGGCAGGAATGTAGATCTTTGTAATAACAGACAGGATACTTGCATAGGCTGTAAACTGGAACTCTGTAGTAACAGGCAGGAATGCAGATCTTTGTAATAACAGGCAGGATACTTGCATAGGCTGTAGACTGGAACTCTGTAGTAACAGGCAGGAATGCAAATCTTTGTAAAACCAGGCAGGATATTTGCATAGGCTGTAGACTGGTAACTTTGTAGTAACAGGCAGGAATGTAGATCTTTGTAATAACAGGCAGGATACTTGCATAGGCTGTAGACTAGTAGTATCAGGCAGGAATGTAGATCTTTGTAATAACAGACAGGATACTTGCATAGGCTGTAAACTGGAACTTTGTAGTAACAGGCAGGAATGCAGATCTGTAATAGCAGGCAGGATACTTGCATAGGCTGTAGACTGGAACTCTGTAGTAACAGGCAGGAATGCAAATCTTTGTAAAAGCAGGCAGGATATTTGCATAGGCTGTAGACTGGTAACTTTGTAGTAACAGGCAGGAATGTAGATCTTTGTAATAACAGCAGGATACTTGCATAGGCTGTAGACTAGTAACTTTGTAGTATTAGGCAGGAATGCTGATCTTTGTAATACCAGACAAGATCTTTGTAATAACAGGCAGGGATACTTGCATAGGCTGTAGACTGGAACTCTGTAGTAACAGGAAGGATACTTGCATATGCTGTAGACTGGTAACTTTGTAGTAACAGGCAGGAATGTAGATCTTTGTAATAACAGGCAGGATACTTGCATAGGCTGTAGACTGGTAACTTTGTAGTAACAGGCAGGAATGCAGATCTTTGTAATAACAGGCAGGATACTTGCATAGGCTGTAGACTTGTAACTTTGTAGTAACAGGCAGGAATGCAGATCGTTGTAATACCAGACAGGATACTTACATAGACTGTAGACTGGAACTCTGTAGTAACAGGCAGGATACTTGCATAGGCTGTAGACTGGTAACATTGTAGTAACAGTCAGGAATGCAAACCTTTGTAATAACAGGCAGGATATTTGCATAGACTGTAGACTTGAACTCTGTAGTAGCAGGCAGGATATTTGCATATGCTGTAGACTGGTAACTTTGTAGTAACAGGCAAGAATGCAGAGCTTTGCAATAACAGGCAGGATACTTGCATAGGCTGTAGACTGGTAACTTTGTAGTAACAGGCAGGAATGCAGATCTTTATAATAACAGGTAGGATACTTGCATAGGCTGTAAACTGGTAATTTTGTAGTAATAGGCAGGAATGCAGATCTTTGTAATAACAGGAAGGATTCTTGCATAGGCTGTAGACTGGAACTCTGTAGTAACAGGCCGGAATGCAGATCTTTGTAATAACAGGCAGGATACTTGCATATGCTGTAAACTGGTAATTTTGTAGTAACAGGCAGGAATTGCAGATCTTTGTAATAACAGGAAGGATTCTTGCATAGGCTGTAGACTGGTAACTTTGTAGTAACAGGCAGGAATGCAGATCTTTGTAATAACAGGCAGGATTCTTGCATAGGCTGTAGACTGGTAACTTTCTAGTAACAGGTAACAAGCAAGCAAAAGTACCTAAAGCAGTCCTTAGGAAAAAAATCAGAGCATTAGCCAAGGTCAATTGCCAGGAAATCAGTCCAGATACAAAACACAGTGCCAAGGGAAAATCCAGAAGAGTATTCTCAAAATGAAGCAGTAATCAGGCACCAGGAAATCCAACAAATCTGTATTCAAACAGGAATCAGGACCAGAGGCTCTGTCAGAGTGCAACACTAAATGTCAAGGCCCAGAATTGAAAGCAAACCTGCCTAATATAACAGGCTGCTGATTAAATGATTTGTTACAGCTGGTAGCTAGGTGGAGCCAGAGAGCCAAAGTTGCAGCAAACAGAAAACCAATATTCTCAGCCTGTGATCAAGCCATCTGGTGGCGTAAAGGTAAGTCAGCAGGCTGGGAAAGAACAACAGCAGAAATAGAAACAGGTCCCAGGTTCTTTGTAATAAAAGGCAGGATACTTGCATAGGCTGTAGACGAACTCTGTAGTAACAGGCAGGAATGTAGATCTTTGTAATAACAGACAGGATACTTGCATAGGCTGTAAACTGAAACTCTGTAGTAACAGGCAGGAATGCAGTTCTTTGTAATAAAAGGCAGGGATACTTGCATAGGCTGTAGACTGGTAACTTTGTAGTAACAGGCAGGAATGCAGATTTTTGTAATAACAGGCAGGATACTTGCATAGGCTGTAGACTGGAACTCTGTAGTAACAGGCAGGAATGTAGACCTTTGTAATAACAGGCAGGATACTTGCATAGGCTGTAGACTGGTAACATTGTAGTAACAGGCAGGAATGCAAATCTTTGTAATAACAGGCAGGATATCTGCATAGACTGTAGACTGGAACTCTGTAGTAACAGGCAGGATACTTGCATAGGCTGTAGACTGGTAATTTTGTAGTAACAGATAGTGACGTCGCGAACTTAAAAATTTCGGTTCGCGAACGGCGGACTCGAACTTCCGGTATTGTTCGCGCACCGGCGAACATTGACTTCAATAGGCAGGCGAACTTTAAAACCTACAAGGACTCTTTCTGGCCACAATAGTGATGGAAAAGTTGTTTCAAGGGAACTAACACCGGGACTGTGGCATGCTGGAGGGGGATCCCTGGCAAAACTCCCATGGAAAATTACATAGTTGATGCAGAGTCTGCTTTTAACCCATAAAGGGCCTAAATCACCTAACATTCCCAAATTGTTTGCAATAACGTGCTTTAAAACATCAGTTATGATGTCGTATCTATCAGGTAGTGTAAGTGTTACGGCCGCTTCACAGTGACAGAGCAAACTCCAAGTGTAATGCACCGCAAACAACCGCAAACAGTCCATTTGCACAACCACGAGATAGATAGATTTGATAGATAGATACATAGATTACATAGCTCAATCGATGCAATATACATATGATCGATACAAATTACATAGATCAATAGATGCAATATACATTTGATAGATACGAATTACATAGATCAATAGATGCAATATCCATTTGATAGATACGAATGTTATTGATCCAAAGATGCAATATACATTTGATAGACACGAATTACATCAACCAAAATATGTAATATACATTTTATAGATACGAATTACATCGATCAATAGATGCAATCTACATTTGATAGATATGTTTGATAGTTAGATCGATTTGATAGATAAATAGATAAATTTGAAATATATATAATTTCCCTGACAGAGTATAACAATAAGACATGCGGTCTGTGACCCGTGGTGTGTTAAGTAGTACTATTCTTAGCAGTTTACTACAACCTGTTACTCCCCCTATCGGGGGAGGTCTATATGGCCTTCATTTTTGGAACCGGGAGATGGAAGAAGATGATTGGTCTGTCCTCCTAATTCAAATTTGTCCAAAACACAAGTGGCTGTCTCAAAACAGTCCGGACAGAAGATAGATAGATAGATAGATAGATAGATAGATAGATAGATAGATAGGATAGATAGATATACATAGATTGATAGTTAGATAGAATCGATAGAAGAGAAATAGATAGATTTGTTAGATATATAATTACCCTGATAAAGTCTAATAATTAAACATGCGGTCTTGGACCCAACTAGGTTGTGTTAAGTAGTACTATTCTTAGCACTTTCAGCCCTGTAACTCCTCCTATCGGTGGAGGTCTATATGGCCTGCATGATTACCATGACAAAGTATAACAACAAGACACGCGGTCTGGGACCCATGGTAATTAGGTTGTGTTAAGTAAAATTTTTCTTAGCACTTTAATCCCTCTTACTCCCCCTTTTGGTGGAGTTCTATATGGCCTGCATGATTACCCTGACAAAGTATAACAACAAAACATCAGGTCTGGGACCCATGGTAACTAGGTTGTGTTAAGTAGTACTATTCTTAGAACTGTAATCCCTGTTACTCCCCCTATCAAGGGAGGTCTATATGGCCTGCATGATTACCCTGACAAAGTATAATAAGAAAACATGCGGTCTGGGACCCATGGTAACTAGGTTGTGTTAAGTAGTACTATTCTTAGCACTTTAATCCCTGTTCCTCCCCCTATCGGGGGCGGTCTATATGGCCTGGCTGATTATCCTGGCAAAATCTAATAACAAGACATGCGGTCTGGGAACCACTGTTAATGTTAACTAGGTTGTGTTAAGTTGTACTATTCTTTGCAGTTTCATCCCTGTAACTCCCCCTATCGGGGGAGGTCTATATGGCCTGCATGATTACCCTGACAAAGTATAACAACAAGACACGCGGTCTAGGACCCATGGTAACTAGGTTGTGTTAAGTAGTACTTTTCAAAGCACTTTAATCCCTGTTACTCCCCCATCGGGGAGGTCTATATGGCCTGCATGATTACCCTGACAAACTATAATAACAAAACATGCGGTCTGGGACCCATGGTGGTTCTGGTATAACTAGGTTTTCTTAAGTATTACTATTCTTCGCAGTTTAATCCCTGTGATTGGTCTGTCCTCCTACTTCAAATTTGTCCAAAACACAAGTGGCTGTCTCAAAACAGTCCGGACAGAAGATAGATAGATAGGATAGATAGATATACATAGATTGATAGTTAGATAGAATCGACAGAAGAGAAATAGATAGATTTGTTAGATATATAATTACCCTGACAAAGTATAATAATTAAACATGCGGTCTGGGACCCATGGTAACTCGGTTGTGTAAAGTAGTACTATTCTTAGCACTTTCATCCCTGTAACTCCCCCTATTGGGGGAGGTCTATATGGCCTGCATGATTACCCTGACAAAGTATAGCAACAAGACACGCGGTGTTGGACCCATGGTAACTAGCTTGTGTTAATTAGTACTTTTCTTAGCACTTTAATCCCTGTTACCCCCCTATCAGGGGAGGTCTATATGGCCTGCCTGATTACCCTGAGAAAATATAATAATAATAAGACATGCGGTCTGGGACCCATGGTAACTAGGTTGTGTTTTAAGTAGTACTATTCTTAGCACTTTAATCTCTGTAACTCCCACTATCGGGGGAGGTCTATATGGCCTGCATGATTACCCATACAAAATATAATAATAAGACATCTGCTCTTGCTCTGGGACCCATGGTAAGGTTGTGTTAAGTAGTACTGTTTTTAGCATTTTAATACCTGTTACTCACCCTATCGGGGGAGGTCTATATGGCCTGCATGATTACCCTAACATAATATAATAACAAGACATGCGGTCTGGGACCCATGGTAACTAGGTTGTGTTAAGTAGTACTGTTCTTAGCATTTTAATACCTGTTACTCACCCTATCGGGGGAGGTCTATATGGCCTGCATGATTACCCTAACAAAATATAATAATAAGACATATGCTCTGGGACCCATGGTAACTAGGTTGTGTTAAGTAGTACTGTTCTTAGCATTTTAATACCTGTTACTCACCCTATCGGGGGAGGTCTATATGGCCTGCATGATTACCCTTACAAAATATAATAACAAGACATGCGGTCTGGGACCCATGGTAACTAGGTTGTGTTAAGTAGTACTGTTCTTATTAGTTTAATACCTGTTACAACACCGAATGGTGGGAGGTCTATATGGCCTGCATGATTACCCGCACCCAACCAAAAAAAAAGCCATGCGGTCTTGGACTAAGACCCATGGCTAACTCAGTTGTTTAAAGTTGTACTATTCTTAGCACTTTCATCCCTGTTACTTCCAGGCCTCTCGGGGGTGGTCTACATGGCCATCACGATTGTCCTAACAAAATACAACAATAAAACCTTGGCTCTTGATAGCCCGTTAATTGGCTGTATTTTGGTAGTACTGTTCTTATTAGTTTAATACCTGATACAACACCGAATGGTGGGAGGTCTATATGGCCTGCATGATTAGCCGCACCCAACCCAAAAAAAAGCCATGCGGTCTTGGACTAAGACCCATGGCTAACTCGGTTGTTTAAAGTAGTGCTATTCTTAGCTCTTTCATCCCTGTTACTTCCAGGCCTCTCGGGGGTGGTCTACATGGCCATCACGATTATCCTAACAAAATACAACAATAAAACCTTGGCTCTTGATAGCCCGTTAATTGGCTGTATTTTGGTAGTACTGTTCTTATTAGTTTAATAGCTGATACAACACCGAATGGTGGGAGGTCTATATGGCCT
Organism: Bombina bombina; assembly: GCF_027579735.1. NCBI lineage: Eukaryota > Metazoa > Chordata > Amphibia > Anura > Bombinatoridae > Bombina > Bombina bombina. Next base: position 635,407,950 of record NC_069505.1, on the reverse strand, counting down.
GCATGATTAGCCGCACCCAACCCAAAAAAAAGCCATGCGGTCTTGGACTAAGACCCATGGCTAACTCGGTTGTTTAAAGTAGTACTATTCTTAGCACTTTCATCCCTGTTACTTCCAGGCCTCTCGGGGGTGATCTACATGGCCATCATGATTATCCTAACAAAATACAACAATAAAACCTTGGCTCTTGATAGCCCGTTAATTGGCTGTATTTTGGTAGTACTGTTCTTATTAGTTTAATACCTGATACAACACCGAATGGTGGGAGGTCTATATGGCCTGCATGATTAGCCGCACCCAACCCAAAAAAAAGCCATGCGGTCTTGGACTAAGACCCATGGCTAACTCGGTTGTTTAAAGTAGTACTATTCTTAGCACTTTCATCCCTGTTACTTCCAGGCCTCTCGGGGGTGGTCTACATGGCCATCACGATTGTCCTAACAAAATACAACAATAAAACCTTGGCTCTTGATAGCCCGTTAATTGGCTGTATTTTGGTAGTACTGTTCTTATTAGTTTAATACCTGATACAACACCGAATGGTGGGAGGTCTATATGTCCTGCCTGATTAGCCGCACCCAACCCAAAAAAAAGCCATGCGGTCTTGGACTTAGACCCATGGCTAACTCGGTTGTTTAAAGTAGTACTATTCTTAGCACTTTCATCCCTGTTACTTCCAGGCCTCTCGGGGGTGGTCTACATGGCCATCACGATTGTCCTAACAAAATACAACAATAAAACCTTGGCTCTTGATAGCCCGTTAATTGGCTGTATTTTGGTAGTACTGTTCTTATTAGTTTAATACCTGATACAACACCGAATGGTGGGAGGTCTATATGGCCTGCATGATTAGCCGCACCCAACCCAAAAAAAAGCCATGCGGTCTTGGACTAAGACCCATGGCTAACTCGGTTGTTTAAAGTAGTACTATTCTTAGCACTTTCATCCCTGTTACTTCCAGGCCTCTCTGGGGTGGTCTACATGGCCATCATGATTATCCTATCAAAATACAACAATAAAACCTTGGCTCTTGATAGCCCGTTAATTGGCTGTATTTTGGTAGTACTGTTCTTATTAGTTTAATACCTGATACAACACCGAATGGTGGGAGGTCTATATGGCCTGCATGATTAGCCGCACCCAACCCAAAAAAAAGCCATGCGGTCTTGGACTAAGACCCATGGCTAACTAGGTTGTTTAAAGTTGTACTATTCTTAGCACTTTCATCCCTGTTACTTCCAGGCCTCTCGGGGGTGGTCTACATGGCCATCACGATAATCCTAACAAAATACAACAATAAAACCTTGGCTCTTGATAGCCCGTTAATTGGCTGTATTTTGGTAGTACTGTTCTTATTAGTTTAATACCTGATACAACACCGAATGGTGGGAGGTCTATATGGCCTGCATGATTAGCCGCACCCAACCCAAAAAAAAGCCATGCGGTCTTGGACTAAGACCCATGGCTAACTAGGTTGTTTAAAGTTGTACTATTCTTAGCACTTTCATCCCTGTTACTTCCAGGCCTCTTGGGGGTGGTCTACATGGCCATCACGATAATCCTAACAAAATACAACAATAAAACCTTGGCTCTTGATAGCCCGTTAATTGGCTGTATTTTAGTAGTACTGTTCTTATTAGTTTAATACCTGATACAACACCGAATGGTGGGAGGTCTATATGGCCTGCATGATTAGCCGCACCAAACCAAAAAAAAAAACATGCGGTCTTGGACTAAGACACATGGCTAACTCGGTTGTGTAAATTAGTACTATTCTTAGCACTTTCATCCCTGTTACTTCAAGGCCTCTCGGGGGTGGTCTACATGGCCATCATGATTACCCTCAACAAAATATAATAACAAGACGTGCGGTCAGGGAACCATGGTAAGGTTACTTCCTTTCGCAAAATCGAGTATAACAGTTGCAGGCAGAGGTTCTGACCCTGCATTATGGCTGCACCTCTCCCTAAAAGAGGCATCCGTTACAGAGTCTGTGGGCATGTATGCAAAGAGCTGGCCTGCCTAAAAGGAGCAGCAAGGCAGTACAGGTCGTTCTCCTTCAGCCATTTTATACGATGGCCCACGACCCTCAACAGCCACAACAGAATGAAACACCACATATGGCATCCTTTTGAACAATAGAGTACAGGTATGGCATTGACTTTAGTTACACGGAGATAATTTTTAGGAACCGTGAAATTGAACAAAAAAACATGCTTGGACACCCAGTACAGTACAGGTCGTTCTCCTTCGGCCTTTTTAGAAGAGGGTCCCGGACCCTCAAAAAAAACAACAGCAGGAAAGAGGACATATGGCATCCTTTTGAACTATAGAGTACAGGTAAGGCATTGATTTTAGAAACCCAGAGATAATTTGTTGGAACCGGGAAATTGAACCAAAAAAATGATTGGATGGACACCCAGTACACTTCTTTCTCCTTCTGCCTTTTTATAAGAGGCTCCAGGACCCTCAACAAAAACAACAGCAGGAAAGAGGACATATGGCATGCTTTTGAACAATAGAGTACAGGTACAGCATTGATTTTAGAAACCCAGAGATAATTTTTAGGAAACGGGAAATAGAAAAAAACATTGATTGGACACCCAGTACACTTCTTTCTCCTTCAGCCTTTTTTTTAAGAGTGTCCAGGACCCTCAACAGAAACAACAGCTGGAAAGCGGACATTTTGCATCCTTTTGAACAATAGATTACAGGTAAGGCATTGATTTTAGAAACCCGGAGATAATTTGTTGCAACCGGGAAATTGAACCAAAAAAATGATTGGACACCCAGTACACTTCTTTCTACTTCAGCCTTTTTATAAGAGTTTCCAGGACCCTCAACAGAAACAACAGCAGGAAAGAGGACATATGGCATCCTTTGGAACAATAGATTACAGGTAAGGCATTGATTTTAGAAACCCGGAGATAATTTGTTGCAACCGTGAAATTGAACCAAAAAAATGATTGGACACCCAGTACACTTCTTTCTACTTCAGCCTTTTTATAAGAGGGTCCCGGACCCTCAACAAAAACAACAGCAGGAAAGAGGACATATGGCATCCTTTTGAACAATAGAGTACAGGTACAGCATTGATTTTAGAAACCCAGAAATAATTTTTAAGAACCGGGAAATTGAACCAAAAAAATGATTGGACACCCAGTACACTTCTTTCTCCTTCAGCCTTTTTATAAGAGGGTCCAGGACCCTCAACAGAAACAACAGCTGGAAAGCAGTAATTTTGCATCCTTTTGAACAATAGATTACAGGTAAGGCATTGATTTTAGAAACCCGGAGATAATTTGTTGGAACCGGGAAATTGAACCAACAAAAACAACAGCAGCAAAGAGGACATATGGCATCCTTTTGAACAATAGAGTACAGGTACAGCATTGATTTTAGAAACCCAGAGATAATTTTTAGGAAACGGGAAATAGAAAAAAACATTGATTGGACACCCAGTACACTTCTTTCTCCTTCAGCCTTTTTATAAGAGGGTCCAGGACCCTCAACAGAAACAACAGCTGGAAAGCGGACATTTTGCATCCTTTTGAACAATAGAGTATAGGTACGGCATTGATTTTAGAAACCCAGAGATAATTTTTTGGAACCGTGAAATTGGCCAAAAAACCATGCTTGGACACCCAGTACAGGTCGTTCTCCTTTAGCCTTTTTATAAGAGGGTCCAGCACCCTCAACAGAAACAACTGCAGGAAACACCACAAATGCCATCCTTTTGCACAATAGAGTACAGGTATGGCATCCATTTTAGAAACCCGGAGATAATTTTTATGAACCGGGAGATGGAAAAAGATGCTTGGACAACCAGTACACTTTGTTCTCCTTCACCCTTTTAATAAGATGGCCCACGAACCTCAACAGGCACAACAGCATGAAACACCACATATGCCATCCTTTTGCACAATCGAATACAGGTATGGCATTGATTTGAGGAACCCGGAGACAATTGAGAGGAACCGGGAACATTTTACAAAAAATGTGCTTGGACACCCATTACAGGTCGTTCTCCTTCAGCATTTTTATACCATGGGCCACGACCCTCAACAGGCACAACAGCATGAAACACTACATATGCCACCCTTTTGCACAATAGAGTACAGGTATGGCATAGATGGAACCCGGAGATAATTTAGAGCAACCAAGAGACGGATAAAGATGCTTGGTCGGTCCTCCTCCTTCAAATTTGGGGCACTGCGCGTGCAATTTAATGGTCCACCAAATATGAGTGGTGTGTTAAGTTGTACTATTCTTAACAGTTTAATCACTGTTATGTGCCTTTTTTTTGCTTTGAGTTTTGTAGCCACAGAGCAGCAGCAGAGGCCAGAAAAATTAGGCATGTACAAATGACTGAAAAATTGGGTATTGTTGTAGCCACTGCTGTAGCAGCGGCCAGAAAAATTGATGTTTGTAAAACATTTAGAAAGTGCCCTAAAAGCTTGCGGCTTGAACACTAGTTGTTGGCGGATAAGTCAAGCAAGTCATCCTGCATTATAAGAAAAAAAAAGCCAGTGTGTGTACCAGTTGTAGCCCAAGCCAGCTCATCTCATCAGGCCTTTTTTTACACAAATGTATCGCCCAATGTCAGTCCCTTCGGGATCCATCCCTCATTCATTTTAATAAAGGTGAGATAGTCAAGGCTTTTTTGACCGAGGCGACTTCTCTTCTCAGTGACAAAACCTCCTGCTGCACTGAAGGTCCTTTCGCACAGGACACTTGAAGCGGGGCAGGCCAGAAGTTCAATTGCAAATTGGGATAGCTCAGGCCACAGGTCAAGCCTGCACACCCAGTAGTCAAGGGGTCCATCGCTCCTCAGAGTGTCGAGATCCGCAGTTAATGCTAGGTAGTCTGCTACCTGTCGGTTGAGTCTTTCTCTGAGGCTGGATCCCGAAAGGCTCTGGCGATGCATGGGAGTTAAAAAGGTACGCATGTCCTCCATCAACAAGACATCAGGAAAGCGTCCTATCCTTGCCGCCTTGGTCGTGGGAGGAGGAGGAGGATTACTTTCATCTCTTCTCCTGTTACATTCCCGTTGTGCTGTGACATCACCCTTATACGCTGCGTAAAGCATAGTTTTTAATTTATTTTTAAAATGCTCCATCCTTTCCGACTTGCGGGAATTTGGTAACATTTCAGGCACTTTATGCTTATACCGGGGGTCTAGGAGCATGGACACCCAGTACAGGTCGTTCTCCTTCAGCTTTTTTATACGGGGGTCCCTCAACAGGCACGACAGCATGAAAGAACCCATTTGCACAAGGTTGGATGCCGAGCAAATCATGTCCCGTTCCTCGTCCTCACTGATCTCACTGAGGGTATCTTCTTCCCCCCAGCCACGTAAAACACCATGGGTACCAGAGAGGTGACAACAACGAGCACCCTGGGATGCCTGTTGTGCTCGGTCTTCCTCCTCCTCCTCCTCAAAGCCACATTCCTCCTCTGACTCCTCTTCCTCAAAATCCTCTTCCTGCGTTGCCGCAGGTCCAGCAAGCGATGCTGATAAGGCTGTCTGTGGTGGTGATGGACACCACAACTCTTCCTCTTCACGCTCATCTACGGCCTGATCCAGCACTCTTCGCAGGGCACGCTCCAGGAAGAAAACAAATGGTATGATGTCGCTGATGGTGCCTTCGGTGCAACCTTGTCACCTCCTCAAAAGGACGCATGAGCCTACAGGCATTGTGCATGAGCGTCCAGTAATTTGGCAAAAAAATCCCCAGCTCCCCAGAGGCTTTCCTAGCACCCCGGTCATACAAATACTCATTAACAGCTTTTTCTTGTTGGAGCAGGCGGTCAAACATTAGGAGTGTTGAATTCCACCGTGTCGGGCTGCCGCAAATCAAGCGCCTCACTGGCAGGTTGTTTCGACGCTGGATATCGGACAAGTGCACCATGGCCGTTTAGGAACGCCTGAAATGGCCACACACCTTCCTGGCCTGCTTCAGGACGTCCTGTAAGCCTGGGTACTTATGGAAAAATTGCTGTACAATCAGATTACACACATGTGCCATGCACGGCACATGTGTCAACTTGCCCAATTTCAATGCCGCCACCAAATTACTTCCATTGTCAGAAACAACCTTGCCAATCTCCAGTTGGTGCGGAGTCAGCCACTGATCCACCTGTGCGTTCAGGGCGGTCAGGAGTGCTAGTGCGGTGTGACTCTCCGCTTTCAGGTAAGTCAACCCCAATACGGCGTGACACTGCCGTACCCGGGATGTGGAATAGTACCTGGGGAGCTGGGGGGTGCCATTGATGTGGAGCAAGACACAGAAGCAGAAGAGGACTCAGCCGAGGAAGAGGTTATGGAAGAGGTTATGGAAGAGGATGGAGTAGGAGGAGTAGAGGAGGTAGCAGCAGGCCTGCATGCAAGTCGTGGCGGTGTCACCAACTCTTCTGCAGAGCCACGCATTCCATGCTTGTCAGACCTCAGCAGGTTTACCCAATGTGCAGTGTAGGTGATATACCTGCCCTGACCATGCTTTGCAGACCAGCTATCCGTGGTCATATGGACCCTTGCCCCAACGCTGTGTGCCAGACATGCCATTACTTATTATCGCACAACAGAGTACAGGTTTGGGATTGCCTTTTGTGAAAAGAAATTTCTGCCAGGTACCTTCCACTGCGGTGTCCCAATAGATACAAATTTTTTGAAAGCATCAAACTCCACCAGCTTGTATGGTAAAAGCTGGCGGGCTAAGAGTTCAGACAAGCCAGCTGTCAGACGCCGGGCAAGGGGGTGACTTTGAGAAATTGGCTTCTTACGCTCAAACATGTCCTTGACAGACAGCTCACTGTGGGCAGATGACCAGGAACTGCTACATAAGAGAGACTCAGTGGAGTATGGTTGAGAGGGGGCAAGGAGGACAGCAGTGGTTGACGTGGCTGAAGATGCTGGAGCAGGAGGAGGAGGGCGGCTTTCAGTTTGTGTGCTGCTTCTACTCATGTGTTCTTCCCATCGGCGTTTGTGATGGGAGACCATGTGCCTTCGCAAAGCAGTTGTACCTAGGTGGGTGTTGGACTTCCCACGACTCAGTTTAGGTTGCAAATGGCATCGCTGTTGTCAGAGGCAGACGCACACAAAAAATGCCACACTGCTGAGCTCTGCGATGACGGCATTCTGGTGGTGGCAACAGCATGCGTTGATGGGCGCCGGCGTGCTGTCTGGCTGACCCCGAGTGCCAATGCATGCTGTCTGACTGTGCCACTAGCTCCTTGCAATGACCTCCCCCTGCTTCCAACTCGTCTCCTCCTCCTCCTCTCTGTCTCCCCATCTGAACTTTCCCCCTCTTCTTCTTCTCTTCTAGCAGGCACCCACGTGACATCCACCGACACATCATCATCAACCGCTTCACTTGTATCTGACACATCAAGAAAGGAAGCAGCAGCGGGTACAACATCATCATCATCATCATCACACCGTACCTCCATGTCTGTAATGCTGCCTGACTGAGACATATCACTGTTATCTACATCTTCTGTCAATGATGGTTGCGCATCACTCATTTCTTCCAACTGATGTGTCAATAACTCCTGTGACAGATCAAGTGAAGCGGCTGTGGTGCTAATGTTGGTGGTGGCGACAGGCGGGCAAGTGGCACTGGTCACTTGAGACGTGCCCAAAGCACAGCTGGACGTAGATGGTGCGTCAAGGTTAGGAGGACTAGGAGCGGAAGCTGTAGAAGATTGGGTGTCCTGTGTTAGCCATTCAACTAGGTCCTCCTCAGAACTTTTCGCGTCCCCCCTGGCACCCGGCGTCTGAACAATGTGCATATTTGTAGGGTCTAAAGGAATCACAGCACCACGACCACGACGGAACCTGCGGGGTGGCCTACCTCTGCCTGTCATTTTTTTTAAAATGGACACTTACAATACTATTACACAAATTATGAGTGGTGGCACTGGGCAAGTGGGCACAGTATACGCTGTGAGACTGACAACAAAAAAAAGACTGATGTTTCAAAGTCAAAAATGTTTATTTTTTAAATATTAGAAGTACTGTGACAACAAATATGATTGTTGGCACTAGTTGGCAAATGGGCCTGTCTGGCACACACGCTGGGAGTAAGGCAACTGCAATTAGATTAAACTAGCTGAGTCATGCTTCTTAGTCCAAAATTTTTTTTTACCAAAAATTGACAATAGTGTTAGAACAAATATGATTGGTGGCACTAGTTGGAAACGGCAAGTGGGTCTGGCACACACGCTGGCAGGCAGGAAACTGCAATTCAATGGCACTAGGGGACTGAAGATTCAAAGTCAAAAAAGTTATGATTTAAATTTTTTTCAATACTGTTACAAGAAATATGATTGGTGGCACTAGTTGGCTAGTGGGACTGGCACACAGGCTGGCAGGCAGGAGGAAAGTGCAATTCAATGGCACGAGCAAACTGATGATTCACAATCTAACAATTTTTAATTTTAAATATTAACAATAATGTTACAACAAATATGATTGGTGTAACTAGTTGGCAAGTGGGCCTGGCACACAGGCTGGCAGGCAGGAGGTAACTGCAATTCAATGGCACTAGGAGACTGAAGATTCACAGTCAAAAAAGTTATGATTTAAATTTTTTTCAATACAGTCACAAGAAATATGATGGTTGGCACTAGTTGGCTAGTGGGCCTGGCACACACGCTGGCAGGCAGGAGGAAACTGCAATTCAATGGCACTAGCAAACTGGTGATTCACAATCTAAGAATTTTTTATTTTAAATATTAACAATACTGTTACAACAATTATGATTGGTGTAACTAGTTGGCAAGTGGGTCTGGCACACAGGCTGGCAGGCAGGAGGAAACTGCAATTCAATGGCACTAGGAGACTGAAGATTCACAGTCAAAAAAGTTATGATTTAAAAAAAATTCTATACTGTTACAAGAAATATGATTGGTGGCTCTAGTGGCTAGTGGGCCTGGCACACACGCTGGCAGGCAGGAGGAGGAGGAAAGTGCAATTCAATGGCACAAGCAAACTGATGATTCACAATCTAACAATTTTTTATTTTAAATATTAACAATACTGTTACAACAATTATGATTGGTGTAACTAGTTGGCAAGTGAGCTTGGCACACAGGCTGGCAGGCAGGAGGAAACTGCAATTCAATGGCACTAGGAGACTGAAGATTCACAGTCAAAAAAGTTATGATTTACAATTTTTTCAATACTGTTACAACAAATATGATAGGTGGCACTAATTGGCTAGTGGGCCTGGCACACAGGCTGGCAGGCAGGAGGAAAGTGCAATTCAGTGGCATAAGCAAACTGATGATTCACAATCTAACAATTTTTAATTTTAAATATTAACAATACTGTTACAACAATTATGATTGGTGTAACTAGTTGGCAAGTGGGCCTGGCACACAGGCTGGCAGGCAGGAGGTAACTGCAATTCAATGGCACTAGGAGACTGAAGATTCACAGTCAAAAAAGTTATGATTTAATTTTTTTTCAATACAGTCACAAGAAATATGATGGTTGGCACTAGTTGGCTAGTGGGCCTGGCACACACGCTGGCAGGCAGGAGGAAACTGCAATTCAATGGCACTAGCAAACTGGCGATTCACAATCTAAGAATTTTTTATTTTAAATATTAACAATACTGTTACAACAATTATGATTGGTGTAACTAGTTGGCAAGTGGGTCTGGCACACAGGCTGGCAGGCAGGAGGAAACTGCAATTCAATGGCACTAGGAGACTGAAGATTCACAGTCAAAAAAGTTATGATTTAAAAAAAATTCTATACTGTTACAAGAAATATGATTGGTGGCTCTAGTGGCTAGTGGGCCTGGCACACATGCTGGCAGGCAGGAGGAGGAGGAAAGTGCAATTCAATGGCACGAGCAAACTGATGATTCACAATCTAACAATTTTTAATTTTAAATATTAACAATACTGTTACAACAATTATGATTGGTGTAACTAGTTGGCAAGTGAGCCTGGCACACAGGCTGGCAGGCAGGAGGAAACTGCAATTCAATGGCACTAGGAGACTGAAGATTCACAGTCAAAAAAGTTATGATTTACAATTTTTTCAATACTGTTACAACAAATATGATAGGTGGCACTAATTGGCTAGTGGACCTGGCACACAGGCTGGCAGGCAGGAGGAAAGTGCAATTCAATGGCACAAGCAAACTGATGATTCACAATCTAACAATTTTTAATTTTAAATATTAACAATACTGTTACAACAATTATGATTGATGTAACTAGTTGGCAAGTGGGCCTGGCACACAGGCTGGCAGGCAGGAGGTAACTGCAATTCAATGGCACTAGGAGACTGAAGATTCGCAGTCAAAAAAGTGATGATTTACAATTTTTTAAATACTGTTACAAGAAATATGATTGGTGCACTAATTGGCTAGTGGGCCTGGCACACAGGCTGGCAGGCAGGTGGAAAGTGCAATTCAATGGCACGAGCAAACTGATGATTCACAATCTAACAATTTTTTATTTTAAATATTAACAATACTGTTACAACAACTATGATTGGTGTAACTAGTTGGCAAGTGGGCCTGGCACACAGGCTGGCAGGCAGGAGGAAACTGCAATTCAATGGCACCAGGAGACTGAAGATTCGCAGTCAAAAAAGTGATGATTTACAATTTTTTAAATATTGTTACAAGAAATATGATTGGTGGCACTAATTGGCTAGTGGGCCTGGCACACAGGCTGGCAGGAGGAAAGTGCAATTCAATGGCACGAGCAAACTGATGATTCACAATCTAACAATTTTTAATTTTAAATATTAACAATACTGTTACAACAACTATGATTGGTGTAACTATTTGGCAAGTGGGCCTGGCACACAGGCTGTCAGGCAGGAGGAAACTGCAATTCAATGGCACTAGGAGACTGAAGATTCACAGTCAAAAAAGTTATGATTTTAAAAAAATTCTATACTGTTACAAGAAATATGATTGGTGGCGCTAGTGGCTAGTGGGCCTGGCACACACGCTGGCAGGCAGGAGGAGGAGGAAAGTGCAATTCAATGGCATGAGCAAACTGATGATTCACAATCTAACAATTTTTAATTTTAAATATTAACAATACTGTTACAACAATTATGATTGGTGTAACTAGTTGGCAAGTGGGCCTGGCACACAGGCTGGCAGGCAGGAGGAAACTGCAATTCAATGGCACTAGGAGACTGAAGATTCACAGTCAAAAAAGTTATGATTTACAATTTTTTCAATACTGTTACAAGAAATATTATAGGTGGCACTAATTGGCTAGTGGGCCTGGCACACAGGCTGGCAGGCAGGAGGAAAGTGCAATTCAATGGCACGAGCAAACTGATGATTCACAATCTAACAATTTTTAAATTTAAATATTAACAATAATGTTACAACAATTATGATTGGTGTAACTAGTTGGCAAGTGGGCCTGGCACACAGGCTGGCAGGCAGGAGGAAACTGCAATTCAATGGCACTAGGAGACTGAAGATTCACAGTCAAAAAAGTTATGATTTACAATTTTTTCAATACTATTACAACAAATATGATAGGTGGCACTAATTGGCTAGTGGGCCTGGCACACAGGCTGGCAGGCAGGAGGAAAGTGCAATTCAATGGCACAAGCAAACTGATGATTCACAATCTAACAATTTTTAATTTTAAATATTAACAATACTGTTACAACAATTATGATTGGTGTAACTAGTTGGCAAGTGGGCCTGGCACACAGGCTGGCAGGCAGGAGGAAACTGCAATTCAATGGCACTAGGAGACTGAAGATTCGCAGTCAAAAAAGTGATGATTTACAATTTTTTCAATACTGTTACAAGAAATATGATTGGTGGCACTAATTGTCTAGTGGGCCTGGCACACAGGCTGGCAGGCAGGAGGAAAGTGCAATTCAATGGCACGAGCAAACTGATGATTCACAATCTAACAATTTTTAAATTTAAATATTAACAATAATGTTACAACAATTATGATTGGTGTAACTAGTTGGCAAGTGGGCCTGGCACACAGGCTGGCAGGCAGGAGGAAACTGCAATTCAATGGCACTAGGAGACTGAAGATTCACAGTCAAAAAAGTTATGATTTACAATTTTTTCAATACTATTACAACAAATATGATAGGTGGCACTAATTGGCTAGTGGGCCTGGCACACAGGCTGGCAGGCAGGAGGAAAGTGCAATTCAATGGCACAAGCAAACTGATGATTCACAATCTAACAATTTTTAATTTTAAATATTAGAAATACTGTTACAACAATTATGATAGGTGTAACTAGTTGACAAGTGGGCCTGGCACACAGGCTGGCAGGCAGGAGGAAACTGCAATTCAATGGCACTAGGAGACTGAAGATTCGCAGTCAAAAAAGTGATGATTTACAATTTTTTCAATACTGTTACAAGAAATATGATTGGTGGCACTAATTGTCTAGTGGGCCTGGCACACAGGCTGGCAGGCAGGAGGAAAGTGCAATTCAATGGCACGAGCAAACTGATGATTCACAATCTAACAATTTTTTATTTTAAATATTAACAATACTGTTACAACAACTATGATTGGTGTAACTAGTTGGCAAGTGGGCCTGGCACACAGGCTGGCAGGCAGGAGGAAACTGCAATTCAATGGCACTAGGAGACTGAAGATTCACAGTCAAAAAAGTTATGATTTACAATTTTTTCAATACTATTACAACAAATATGATAGGTGGCACTAATTGGCTAGTGGGTCTGGCACACAGGCTGGCAGGCAGGAGGAAAGTGCAATTCAATGGCACAAGCAAACTGATGATTCACAATCTAACAATTTTTAATTTTAAATATTAACAATACTGTTACAACAATTATGATTGGTGTAACTAGTTGGCAAGTGGGCCTGGCACACAGGCTGGCAGGCAGGAGGAAACTGCAATTCAATGGCACTAGGAGACTGAAGATTCGCAGTCAAAAAAGTGATGATTTACAATTTTTTCAATACTGTTACAAGAAATATGATTGGTGGCACTAATTGTCTAGTGGGCCTGGCACACAGGCTGGCAGGCAGGAGGAAAGTGCAATTCAATGGCACGAGCAAACTGATGATTCACAATCTAACAATTTTTTATTTTAAATATTAACAATACTGTTACAACAACTATGATTGGTGTAACTAGTTGGCAAGTGGGCCTGGCACACAGGCTGGCAGGCAGGAGGAAACTGCAATTCAATGGCACTAGGAGACTGAAGATTCACAGTCAAAAAAGTGATGATTTACAATTTTTTAAATACTGTTACAAGAAATATGATTGGTGGCACTAATTGGCTAGTGGGCCTGGCACACAGGCTGGCAGGAGGAAAGTGCAATTCAATGGCACGAGCAAACAGATGATTCACAATCTAACAATTTTTAATTTTAAATATTAACAATACTGCTACAACAACTATGATTGGTGTAACTATTTGGCAAGTGGGCCTGGCACACAGGCTGGCAGGCAGGAGGAAACTGCAATTCAATGGCACTAGGAGACTGAAGATTTACAGTCAAAAAAGTTATGATTTACAATTTTTTCAATACTATTACAACAAATATGATAGGTGGCACTAATTGGCTAGTGGGCCTGGCACACAGGCTGGCAGGCAGGAGGAAAGTGCAATTCAATGGCACAAGCAAACTGATGATTCACAATCTAACAATTTTTAATTTTAAATATTAACAATACTGTTACAACAATTATGATTGGTGTAACTAGTTGGCAAGTGGGCCTGGCACACAGGCTGGCAGGCAGGAGGAAACTGCAATTCAATGGCACTAGGAGACTGAAGATTCGCAGTCAAAAAAGTGATGATTTACAATTTTTTAAATACTGTTACAAGAAATATGATTGGTGGCACTAATTGTCTAGTGGGCCTGGCACACAGGCTGGCAGGCAGGAGGAAAGTGCAATTCAATGGCACGAGCAAACTGATGATTCACAATCTAACAATTTTTTATTTTAAATATTAACAATACTGTTACAACAACTATGATTGGTGTAACTAGTTGGCAAGTGGGCCTGGCACACAGGCTGGCAGGCAGGAGGAAACTGCAATTCAATGGCACTAGGAGACTGAAGATTCACAGTCAAAAAAGTGATGATTTACAATTTTTTAAATACTGTTACAAGAAATATGATTGGTGGCACTAATTGGCTAGTGGGCCTGGCACACAGGCTGGCAGGAGGAAAGTGCAATTCAATGGCACTAGCAAACTGATGATTCACAATCTAACAATTTTTAATTTTAAATATTAACAATACTGTTACAACAACTATGATTGGTGTAACTATTTGGCAAGTGGGCCTGGCACACAGGCTGGCAGGCAGGAGGAAACTGCAATTCAATGGCACTAGGAGACTGAAGATTCACAGTCAAAAAAGTTATGATTTAAAAAAAATTCTATACTGTTACAAGAAAAATGATTGGTGGCTCTAGTGGCTAGTGGGCCTGGCACACACGCTGGCAGGCAGGAGGAGGAGGAAAGTGCAATTCAATGGCATGAGCAAACTGATGATTCACAATCTAACAATTTTTAATTTTAAATATTAACAATACTGTTACAACAATTATGATTGGTGTAACTAGTTGGCAAGTGGGCCTGGCATACAGGCTGGCAGGCAGGAGGAAACTGCAATTCAATGGCACTAGGAGACTGAAGATTAACAGTCAAAAAAGTTATGATTTGCAATTTTTTCAATACTGTTACAAGAAATATTATAGGTGGCACTAATTGGCTAGTGGGCCTGGCACACAGGCTGGCAGGCAGGAGGAAAGTGCAATTCAATGGCACGAGCAAACTGATGATTCACAATCTAACAATTTTTAAATTTAAATATTAACAATACTGTTACAACAATTATGATTGGTGTAACTAGTTGGCAAGTGGGCCTGGCACACAGGCTGGCAGGCAGGAGGAAACTGCAATTCAATGGCACTAGGAGACTGAAGATTCACAGTCAAAAAAGTTATGATTTAAAAAAAATTCTATACTGTTACAAGAAATATGATTGGTGGCTCTAGTGGCTAGTGGGCCTGGCACACACGCTGGCAGGCAGGAGGAGGAGGAAAGTGCAATTCAATGGCATGAGCAAACTGATGATTCACAATCTAACAATTTTTAATTTTAAATATTAACAATACTGTTACAACAATTATGATTGGTGTAACTAGTTGGCAAGTGGGCCTGGCACACAGGCTGGCAGGCAGTAGGAAACTGCAATTCAATGGCACTAGGAGACTGAAGATTCACAGTCAAAAAAGTTATGATTTACAATTTTTTCAATACTGTTACAAGAAATATTATAGGTGGCACTAATTGGCTAGTGGGCCTGGCACACAGGTTGGCAGGCAGGAGGAAAGTGCAATTCAATGGCACGAGCAAACTGATGATTCACAATCTAACAATTTTTAAATTTAAATATTAACAATACTGTTACAACAATTATGATTGGTGTAACTAGTTGGCAAGTGGGCCTGGCACACAGGCTGGCAGGCAAGAGGAAACTGCAATTCAATGGCACTAGGAGACTGAAGATTCGCAGTCAAAAAAGTGATGATTTACAATTTTTTAAATACTGTTACAAGAAATATGATTGGTGGCACTAATTGGCTAGTGGGCCTGGCACACAGGCTGGCAGGAGGAAAGTGCAATTCAATGGCACGAGCAAACTGATGATTCACAATCTAACAATTTTTAATTTTAAATATTAACAATACTGTTACAACAACTATGATTGGTGTAACTATTTGGCAAAAGGGCCTGGCACACAGGCTGGCAGGCAGGAGGAAACTGCAATTCAATGGCACTAGGAGACTGAAGATTCACAGTCAAAAAAGTTACGATTTAAAAAAAATTCTATACTGTTACAAGAAATATGATTGGTGGCTCTAGTGGCTAGTGGGCCTGGCACACACGCTGGCAGGCAGGAGGAGGAGGAAAGTGCAATTCAATGGCATGAGCAAACTGATGATTCAGAATCTAACAATTTTTAATTTTAAATATTACCAATACTGTTACAACAATTATGATTGGTGTAACTAGTTGGCAAGTGGGCCTGGCACACAGGCTGGCAGGCAGGAGGAAACTGCAATTCAATGGCACTAGGAGACTGAAGATTCACAGTCAAAAAAGTTACGATTTACAATTTTTTCAATACTGTTACAAGAAATATTATAGGTGGCACTAATTGGCTAGTGGGCCTGGCACACAGGCTTGCAGGCAGGAGGAAAGTGCAATTCAATGGCATGAGCAAACTGATGATTCACAATCTAACAATTTTTAAATGTAAATATTAACAATACTGTTACAACAATTATGATTGGTGTAACTAGTTGGCAAGTGGGCCTGGCACACAGGCTGGCAGGCAGGAGGAAACTGCAATTCAATGGCACTAGGAGACTGAAGATTCGCAGTCAAAAAAGTGATGATTTACAATTTTTTAAATACTGTTACAAGAAATATGATTGGTGGCTCTAGTGGCTAGTGGGCCTGGCACACACGCTGGCAGGCAGGAGGAGGAGGAAAGTGCAATTCAATGGCATGTGCAAACTGATGATTCACAATCTAACAATTTTTAATTTTAAATATTAACAATACTGTTACAACAATTATGATTAGTGTAACTAGTTGGCAAGTGGGCCTGGCACACAGGCAGGAGGAAACTGCAATTCAATGGCACTAGGAGACTGAAGATTCACAGTCAAAAAAGTTATGATTTACAATTTTTTCAATACTGTTACAAGAAATATTATAGGTGGCACTAATTGGCTAGTGGGCCTGGCACACAGGCTGGCAGGCAGGAGGAAAGTGCAATTCAATGGCACGAGCAAACTGATGATTCACAATGTAACAATTTTTTAATTTAAATATTAACAATACTGTTACAACAATTATGATTGGTGTAACTAGTTGGCAAGTGGGCCTGGCACACAGGCTGGCAGGCAGGAGGAAACTGCAATTCAATGGCACTAGGAGACTGAAGATTCGCAGTCAAAAAAGTGATGATTTACAATTTTTTAAATACTGTTACAAGAAATATGATTGGTGGCACTAATTGGCTAGTGGGCCTAGCACACAGGCTGGCAGGCAGGAGGAAAGTGCAATTCAATGGCACGAGCAAACTGATGATTCACAATCTAACAATTTTTAATTTTAAATATTAACAATACTGTTACAACAAATATGATTGGTGTAACTAGTTGGCAAGTGGGCCTGGCACACAGGCTGGCAGGCAGGAGGTAATTGCAATTCAATGGCACTAGGAGACTGAAGATTCACAGTCAAAAAAGTTATGATTTAAAAAAAATTCAATACAGTCACAAGAAATATGATTGTTGGCACTAGTTGGCTAGTGGGCCTGGCACACAGGCTGGCAGGCAGGAGGAAACTGCAATTCAATGGCACTAGCAAACTGGTGATTCACAATCTCAGAATTTTTAATTTTAAATATTAACAATACTGTTACAACAATTATGATTGGTGTAACTAGTTGGCAAGTGGGCCTGGCACACAGGCTGGCAGGCAGGAGGAAACTGCAATTCAATGGCACTAGGAGACTGAAGATTCACAGTCAAAAAAGTTATGATTGTCAATTTTTTCAATACTGTTACAAGAAATGTGATAGGTGGCACTAATTGGCTAGTGGGCCTGGCACACAGGCTGGCAGGCAGGAGGAAAGTGCAATTCAATGGCACGAGCAAACTGATGATTCACAATCTAACAATTTTTAATTTTAAATATTAACAATACTGTTACAACAATTATGATTGGTGTAACTAGTTGGCAAGTCGGCCTGGCACACAGGCTGGCAGGCAGGAGGAAACTGCAATTCAATGGCACTAGGAGACTGAAGATTCGCAGTCAAAAAAGTGATGATTTACAATTTTTTAAATACTGTTACAAGAAATATGATTGGTGGCACTAATTGGCTAGTGGGCCTGGCACACAGGCTGGCAGGCAGGAGGAAAGTGCAATTCAATGGCACGAGCAAACTGATGATTCACAATCTAACAATTTTTAATTTTAAATATTAACAATACTGTTACAACAATTATGATTGGTGTAACTATTTGGCAAGTGGTCCTGGCACACAGGCTGGCAGACAGGAAGAAACTGCAATTCAATGGCACTAGGAGACTGAAGATTCACAGTCAAAAAAGTTATGATTTAAAAAAAATTCTATACTGTTACAAGAAATTTGATTGGTGGCTCTAGTGGCTAGTGGGCCTGGCACACACGCTGGCAGGCAGGAGGAGGAGGAAAGTGCAATTCAATGGCACGAGCAAACTGATGATTCACAATCTAACAATTTTTAATTTTAAATATTAACAATACTGTTACAACAATTATGATTGGTGTAACTATTTGGCAAGTGGTCCTGGCACACAGGCTGGCAGGCAGGAGGAAACTGCAATTCAATGGCACTAGGAGACTGAAGATTCACAGTCAAAAAAGTTATGATTTAAAAAAAATTCTATACTGTTACAAGAAATTTGATTGGTGGCTCTAGTGGCTAGTGGGCCTGGCACACACGCTGGCAGGCAGGAGGAGGAGGAAAGTGCAATTCAATGGCACGAGCAAACTGATGATTCACAATCTAACAATTTTTTATTTTAAATATTAACAATACTGTTACAACAATTATGATTGGTGTAACTAGTTGGCAAGTGGGCCTGGCACACAGGCTGGCAGGCAGGAGGAAACTGCAATTCAATGGCACTAGGAGACTGAAGATTCACAGTCAAAAAAGTTATGATTTACAATTTTTTCAATACTGTTACAAGAAATATGATAGGTGGCACTAATTGGCTAGTGGGCCTGGCACACAGGCTGGCAGGCAGGAGGAAAGTGCAATTCAATGGCACGAGCAAACTGATGATTCACAATCTAACAATTTTTAATTTTTAATATTAACAATACTGTTACAACAACTATGTTTGGTGTAACTAGTTGGCAAGTGGGCCTGGCACACAGGCTGGCAGGCAGGAGGAAACTGCAATTCAATGGCACTAGGAGACTAAAGATTTGCAGTCAAAAAAGTGATGATTTACAATTTTTTCAATACTGTTACAAGAAATATGATTGGTGGCACTAATTGGCTAGTGGGCCTGGCACACAGGCTGGCAGGCAGGGGGAAAGTGCAATTCAATGGCACGAGCAAACTGATGATTCACAATCTAACAATTTTTTAATTTAAATATTAACAATACTGTTACAACAATTATGATTGGTGTAACTAGTTGGCAAGTGGGCCTGGCACACAGGCTGGCAGGCAGGAGGAAACTGCAATTCAATGGCACTAGGAGACTGAAGATTCGCAGTCAAAAAAGTGATGATTTACAATTTTTTAAATACTGTTACAAGAAATATGATTGGTGGCCTAATTGGCTAGTGGGCCTGGCACACAGGCTGGCAGGCAGGAGGAAAGTGCAATTCAATGGCACGAGCAAACTGATGATTCACAATCTAGCAATTTTTAATTTTAAATATTAACAATACTGTTACAACCAATATGAATGGTGTAACTAGTTGGCAAGTGGGACTGGCACACAGGCTGGCAGGCAGGAGGAAACTGCAATTCAATGGCACTAGGAGACTGAATATTCACAGTCCAAAAAGTTATGATTTATTTTTTTTTCAATACAGTTACAAGAAATATGATTGTTGGCACTAGTTGGCTAGTGGGCCTGGCACACACGCTGGCAGGCAGGAGGAAAGTGCAATTCAATGGCACGAGCAAACTGATGATTCACAATCTAACAATTTTTAATTTTAAATATTAACAATAGTGTTACAACAAATATGATTGGTGTAACTAGTTGGCAAGTTGGCCTGGCACACAGGCTGGCAGGCATGAGGAAACTGCAATTCAATGGCACTAGGAGACTGAAGATTCACAGTAAAAAAAGTGATGATTTAAAAAAAATTCAATACTGTTAGAAGAAATATGATTGGTGGCACTAATTGGCTAGTGGTCCTGGCACACAGGCTGGCAGGCAGGAGGAAAGTGCAATTCAATGGCACGAGCAAACTGATGATTCACAATCTAACAATTTTAAATTTTAAATATTAACAATACTGTTACAACAAATATGATTGGTGTAACTAGTTGGCAAGTGGGCCTGGCACACAGGCTGGCATTCAGGAGGAAACTGCTATTCAATGGCACTAGGATACTGAAGATTCACAGTCAAAAAAGTTATGATTTAAAAAAAATTCAATACTGTTACAAGAAATATGATTGGTGGCACTAGTTGGCTAGTGGGTCTGGCACACAGGCTGGCAGGCAGGAGGAAAGTGCAATTCAATGGCACGAGCAAACTGATGATTCACAATCTAACAATTTTTAATTTTAAATATTAACAATACTGTTACAACAAATATGATTGGTGTAACTAGTTGGCAAGTGGGCCTGGCACACAGGCTGGCAGGCAGGAGGTAACTGCAATTCAATGGCACTAGGAGACTGAAGATTCACAGTCAAAAAAGTTATGATTTAAAAAAAATTCAATACAGTCACAAGAAATATGATTGTTGGCACTAGTTGGCTAGTGGGCCTGGCACACAGGCTGGCAGGCAGGAGGAAACTGCAATTCAATGGCACTAGCAAACTGGTGATTCACAATCTAAGAATTTTTTACTTTAAATATTAACAATACTGTTACAACAACTATGATTGGTGTAACTAGTTTGCAAGTGGGCCTGGCACACACGCTTGCAGGCAGGAGGAAACTGCAATTCAATGGCACTAGCAAACTGGTGATTCACAATCTAAGAATTTTTTATTTTAAATTTTAACAATACTGTTACAACAATTATGATTGGTGTAACTAGTTGGCAAGTGGGCCTGGCACACAGGCTGGCAGGCAGGAGGAAACTGCAATTCAATGGCACTAGGAGACTGAAGATTCACAGTCACAAAAGTTATGATTTAAAAAAATTCTATACTGTTACAAGAAATATGATTGGTGGCTCTAGTGGCTAGTGGGCCTGGCACACACGCTGGCAGGCAGGAGGAGGAGGAAAGTGCAATTCAATGGCACGAGCAAACTGATGATTCACAATCTAACAATTTTTAATTTTAAATATTAACAATACTGTTACAACAATTATGATTGATGTAACTAGTTGGCAAGTGGGCCTGGCACACAGGCTGGCAGGCAGGAGGAAACTGCAATTCAATGGCACTAGGAGACTGAAGATTCACAGTCAAAAAAGTTATGATTTACAATTTTTTCAATACTGTTACAAGAAATATGATAGATGGCACTAATTGGCTAGTGGGCCTGGCACACAGGCTGGCAGGCAGGAGGAAAGTGCAATTCAATGGCACGAGCAAACTGATGATTCACAATCTAACAATTTTTAATTTTAAATATTAACAATACTGTTACAACAATTATGATTGGGGTAACTAGTTGGCAAGTCGGCCTGGCATACAGGCTGGCAGGCAGGAGGAAACTGCAATTCAATGGCACTAGGAGACTGAAGATTCGCAGTCAAAAAAGTGATGATTTACAATTTTTTAAATACTGTTACAAGAAATATGATTGGTGGCACTAATTGGCTAGTGGGCCTGGCACACAGGCTGGCAGGCAGGAGGAAAGTGCAATTCAATGGCACGAGCAAACTGATGATTCACAATCTAACAATTTTAAATTTTAAATATTAACAATACTGTTACAACAACTATGATTGGTGTAACTATTTGGCAAGTGGGCCTGGCACACAGGCTGGGAGGCAGGAGGAAACTGCAATTCAATGGCACTAGGAGACTGAAGATTCACAGTCAAAAAAGTTATGATTTAAAAAAAATTCTATACTGTTACAAGAAATATGATTGGTGGCTCTAGTGGCTAGTGGGCCTGGCACACACGCTGGCAGGCAGGAGGAGGAGGAAAGTGCAATTCAATGGCACGAGCAAACTGATGATTCACAATCTAACAATTTTTAATTTTAAATATTAACAATACTGTTACAACAATTATGATTGGTGTAACTAGTTGGCAGGTGGGCCTGGCACACAGGCTAGCAGGCAGGAGGAAACTGCAATTCAATGGCACTAGGAGACTGAAGATTCACAGTCAAAAAAGTTATGATTTACAATTTTTTCAATACTGTTACAAGAAATATGATAGGTGGCACTAATTGGCTAGTGGGCCTGGCACACAGGCTGGCAGGCAGGAGGAGAGTGCAATTCAATGGCATGAGCAAACTGATGATTCACAATCTAACAATTTTTAAATTTAAATATTAACAATACTGTTACAACAATTATGATTGGTGTAACTAGTTGGCAAGTGGGCCTGGCACACAGGCTGGCAGGCAGGAGGAAACTGCAATTCAATGGCACTAGGAGACTGAAGATTCGCAGTCAAAAAAGTAATGCTTTACAATTTTTTAAATACTGTTACAAGAAATATGGTTGGTGGCACTAATTGGCTAGTGGGCCTGGCACACAGGCTGGCAGGCAGGAGGAAAGTGCAATTCAATGGCACGAGCAAACTGATGATTCACAATCTAACAATTTGTAGTTTTTAATATTAACAATACTGTTACAACAACTATGATTGGTGTAACTAGTTGGCAAGTGGGCCTGGCACACAGGCTGGCAGGCAGGATGAAACTGCAATTCAATGGCACTAGGAGACTGAAGATTCACAGTCAAAAAAGTGATGATTTACAATTTTTTCAATACTGTTACAAGAAATATGATTGGTGGCACTAATTGGCTAGTGGGCCTGGCACACAGGCTGGCAGGCAGGAGGAAACTGCAATTCAATGGCACTAGGAGACTGAAGATTCGCAGTCAAAAAAGTAATGCTTTACAATTTTTTAAATACTGTTACAAGAAATATGGTTGGTGGGACTAATTGGCTAGTGGGCCTGGCACACAGGCTGGCAGGCAGGAGGAAAGTGCAATTCAATGGCACGAGCAAACTGATGATTCACAATCTAACAATTTGTAATTTTTAATATTAACAATACTGTTACAACAACTATGATTGGTGTAACTAGTTGGCAAGTGGGCCTGGCACACAGGCTGGCAGACAGGATGAAACTGCAATTCAATGGCACTAGGAGACTGAAGATTCACAGTCAAAAAAGTGATGATTTACAATTTTTTCAATACTGTTACAAGAAATATGATTGGTGGCACTAATTGGCTAGTGGGCCTGGCACACAGGCTGGCAGGCAGGAGGAAAGTGCAATTCAATGGCACGAGCAAACTGATGATTCACAATCTAACAATTTTTAAATTTAAATATTAACAATACTGTTACAACAATTATGATTGGTGTAACTAGTTGGCAAGTGGGCCTGGCACACAGGCTGGCAGGCAGGAGGAAACTGCAATTCAATGGCACTAGGAGACTGAAGATTCGCAGTCAAAAAAGTGATGATTTACAATTTTTTAAATACTGTTACAAGAAATATGATTGGTGGCACTAATTGGCTAGTGGGCCTGACACACAGGCTGGCAGGCAGGAGGAAAGTGCAATTCAATGGCACGAGCAAACTGATGATTCACAATCTAGCAATTTTTAATTTTAAATATTAACAATACTGTTACAACCAATATGAATGGTGTAACTAGTTGGCAAGTGGGACTGGCACACAGGCTGACAGGCAGGAGGAAACTGCAATTCAATGGCACTAGGAGACTGAAGATTCACAGTCCAAAAAGTTATGATTTTTTTTTTTCAATACAGTTACAAGAAATATGATTGTTGGCACTAGTTGGCAAGTTGGCCTGGCACACAGGCTGGCAGGCAGGAGGAAACTGCAATTCAATGGCACTAGGAGACTGAAGATTCACAGTCAAAAAAGTGATGATTTAAAAAAAATTCAATACTGTTACAAGAAATATGATTGGTGGCACTAATTGGCTAGTGGTCCTGGCACACAGGCTGGCAGGCAGGAGGAAAGTGCAATTCAATGGCACGATCAAACTGATGATTCACAATCTAACAATTTTTAATTTTAAATATTAACAATACTGTTCCAACAAATATGATTGGTGTAACTATTTGGCAAGTGGGCCTGGCACACAGGCTGGCAGGCAGGAGGAAACTGCTATTCAATGGCACTAGGAGACTGAAGATTCACAGTCAAAAAAGTTGTGATTAAAAAAATTTCAATACTGTTACAAGAAATATGATTGGTGGCACTAGTTGGCTAGTGGACCTGGCACACACGCTGGCAGGCAGGAGGAAAGTGCAATTCAATGGCACGAGCAAACTGATGATTCACAATCTAACAATTTGTAATTTTTAATATTAACAATACTGTTACAACAACTATGATTGGTGTAACTAGTTGGCAAGTGGGCCTGGCACACAGGCTGGCAGACAGGATGAAACTGCAATTCAATGGCACTAGGAGACTGAAGATTCACAGTCAAAAAAGTGATGATTTACAATTTTTTCAATACTGTTACAAGAAATATGATTGGTGGCACTAATTGGCTAGTGGGCCTGGCACACAGGCTGGCAGGCAGGAGGAAAGTGCAATTCAATGGCACGAGCAAACTGATGATTCACAATCTAACAATATTTAAATTTAAATATTAACAATACTGTTACAACAATTATGATTGGTGTAACTAGTTGGCAAGTGGGCCTGGCACACAGGCTGGCAGGCAGGAGGAAACTGCAATTCAATGGCACTAGGAGACTGAAGATTCGCAGTCAAAAAAGTGATGATTTACAATTTTTTAAATACTGTTACAAGAAATATGATTGGTGGCACTAATTGGCTAGTGGGCCTGGCACACAGGCTGGCAGGCAGGAGGAAAGTGCAATTCAATGGCACGAGCAAACTGATGATTCACAATCTAGCAATTTTTAATTTTAAATATTAACAATACTGTTACAACCAATATGAATGGTGTAACTAGTTGGCAAGTGGGACTGGCACACAGGCTGACAGGCAGGAGGAAACTGCAATTCAATGGCACTAGGAGACTGAAGATTCACAGTCCAAAAAGTTATGATTTTTTTTTTTTCAATACAGTTACAAGAAATATGATTGTTGGCACTAGTTGGCAAGTTGGCCTGGCACACAGGCTGGCAGGCAGGAGGAAACTGCAATTCAATGGCACTAGGAGACTGAAGATTCACAGTCAAAAAAGTGATGATTTAAAAAAAATTCAATACTGTTACAAGAAATATGATTGGTGGCACTAATTGGCTAGTGGTCCTGGCACACAGGCTGGCAGGCAGGAGGAAAGTGCAATTCAATGGCACGATCAAACTGATGATTCACAATCTAACAATTTTTAATTTTAAATATTAACAATACTGTTCCAACAAATATGATTGGTGTAACTATTTGGCAAGTGGGCCTGGCACACAGGCTGGCAGGCAGGAGGAAACTGCTATTCAATGGCACTAGGAGACTGAAGATTCACAGTCAAAAAAGTTGTGATTAAAAAAATTTCAATACTGTTACAAGAAATATGATTGGTGGCACTAGTTGGCTAGTGGACCTGGCACACATGCTGGCAGGCAGGAGGAAAGTGCAATTCAATGGCACGAGCAATCTGATGATTCACAATCTAACAATTTTTAATTTTAAATATTAACAATACTGTTACAACAAATATGATTGGTGTAACTAGTTGGCAAGTGGGCCTGGCACACAGGCTGGCAGGCAGGCAATAGGTAACTGCAATTCAATGGCACTAGGAGACTGAAGATTCACAGTCAAAAAAGTTATGATTTAAAAAAAATTAAATACAGTCACAAGAAATATGATTGTTGGCACTAGTTGGCTAGTGGGCCTGGCACACACGCTGGCAGGCAGGAGGAAACTGCAATTCAATGGCACTAGCAAACTGGTGATTCACAATCTAAGAATTTTTTACTTTAAATATTAACAATACTGTTACAACAATTATGATTGGTGTAACTAGTTGGCAAGTGGGCCTGGCACACAGGCTGGCAGGCAGGAGGAAACTGCAATTCAATGGCACAAGGAGACTGAAGATTCACAGTCAAAAAAGTTATGATTTAAAAAAAATTCTGTACTGTTACAAGAAATATGATTGGTGGCTCTAGTGGCTAGTGGGCCTGGCACACACGCTGGCAGTCAGGCAGGAGGAGGAAAGTGCAATTCAATGGCACGAGCAAACTGATGATTCACAATCTAACAATTTTTAGTTTGAAATATTAACAATACTGTTGCAACAATTATGATTGGTGTAACTAGTTGGCAAGTGGGCCTGGCACTCAGGCTGGCATGCAGGAGGAAACTGCAATTCAATGGCACTAGGAGACTGAAGATTCACAGTCAAAAAAGTGATGATTTACAATTTTTTCAATACTGTTACAAGAAATATGATTGGTGGCACTAATTGGCTAGTGGGCCTGGCACACAGGCTGGCAGGCAGGAGGAAAGTGCAATTCAATGGCACGAGCAAACTGATGATTCACAATCTAACAATTTTTAATTTAAAATATTAACAATACTGTTACAACAACTATGATTGGTGTAACTAGTTGGCAAGTGGGCCTGGCACACAGGCTGGCACTAGTGGTGGCAGGCTGGCCTGTGAACTAATATTAAATAACACTCGAAGAGTGATGTAAAAGTTTTTTTTACAACATTTAATGTTATGTTACAACAGATAGGAGTTGTGGACTGGCACTGAGGATGGAAGTAGGCACAGTATATGCTGGCAGCCTGACACACAGGCTGGCACTAATGGCAGCCTGGCAACTAAAATTTAATAACACTAGAAGAGGACTGATGTTAAAAAAAATTTACATAAAATTTACACTAATGTTGTTACACCAGATATAAGTGGTGGAAAAAAAAAAATCTGTGTAACACTATATGATGTGGGCCAGAAACACACAGGCCTGATGGAAAAAGAAATTAGATTACACTAGCAAAATGATTTTAATTTTTTTTTTTAACTTTAAAATAATGTAAAGCAGATATGAGTCGTGGCTGGTAGGTAGGGCAGCAATTTACCACAGTATGCTGTGTAAGTGAGAAACACACAGGCCTGATAGAAAATTAAATTAGATTACACTAGCATAATGATTTAAAGATTTTTTTTTTTATTTAAAGAAAAAGGTTAAGCACATATGAGTCGTGGCTGATAGCCTTGTAAGGGCAGCAATTAAAAACAGTAGGCTCTGTAAGTCAGATACACACAGGCCTGATAGAAAATAAAATTAGATTACACTAGCAAAATGATTTAAAGATTTTTTGGGGGGAATTTAAAAAAAGGTTAAACACATATGAGTCGTGGCTGATAGACTAGGGAGGGCAGCAATTAAACACAATATGCTCTGTAAGTCAGCAAAACACACAGGCCTGATAGAAAATGAAACTAGATTACACTAGCAAAATGATTTAAAAGTTTTTTTTAAAATTTAAAATAATGTTATAAGCGGATATGAGTGGTGGCTGGCACAGAGCAATGAACCAGAGTATATGCTGTGTGACACAGGCCTGATAGAAAATGAAAATAAATTACACTAGCAAAATATTTTCAAATTTTTGTTGGTTAAATTTAAACTAATGTTGTTAGGCAGATATCAGTGGTGGCACTAATCACAGCATATGCTGTGAGCCTCACACACAGGCTGAAAGCCAGGCAAATGCTACTAAAAATACAAAGAAAAAAAAAAAAAGGGCTTTTTGGGGTGCTGTCCTTGCAGCAGAGATGAGATGAGTCCTTCAGGACTGTAGTGGACACTAAATACACTAGCCTAGCTATCTATTTCTCTATAATATCAGCAGAAGCATCACAAAAGGTCCTCTCTCTAACAAAGCAAAATCGTTATGAGTCTAAAATGGCTGCTGCCAAGAAGCTGGGAGGGTCTGTGAGGGAGTGTCTGATGCTGATTGGCTCTAATGTGTCAGAAGGCTGTGACATACAGGGTCAAAGTTTCCTCAATGATGACACATAGGGGGCGGATCGAACATCGCATATGTTCGCCCGCAGCGGCGAACGCGAACAAGCTATGTTCGCCGGGAACTGTTCGCGGGCGAACAGTTCGGGACATCACTAGTAACAGATAGGAATGAAGATCTTTGTAATAACGGCAGGATACTTGCATAGGTTGTAGACTGGAACTTTGTAGATCTTTGTAATAGCAGGCAGGATACTTATATAGACTGTAGACTGGAAATCTGTAGTAACAGGCAGGATACTTGCATGGGCTGTAGACTGGTAACATTGTAGTAACAGGCAGGAATGCAAATCTTTGTAATAACAGGCAGGATATTTGCTTAGACCGTAGACTGGAACTCTGTAGTAACAGGCAGGATATTTGCATATGCTGTAGACTGGTAAATTTGTAGTAACAGGCAGGAATGCAGATCTTTGTAATAACAGGCAGGATACTTGCATAGGCTGTAGACTGGTAACTTTTTAGTAACAGGCAGGAATGCAGATCTTTATAATAGCAGGTAGGATACTTGCACAGGCTGTAGACTGGAACTCTGTAGTAACAGGCAGGAATGCAGATCTTTGTAATAACATGCAGGATACTTGCATATGCTGTAAACTGGTAACTTTGTAGTAACAGGCAGGAATGCAGATCTTTGTAATAACAGTCAGGATTCTCCAATATTCTCAGCCTGTGATCAAGCCATCTGGTGGCAAAAAGGTAAGTCAGCAGGCTGGGATCAGCCAATCAGATTGAGCTCGCATTCTATTGGCTGATCGGAACAGCCAATAGAATGCAAGCTCAATCTGATTGGCTGATTGGATCAGCCAATCGGATTGAACTTGAATCTGATTGGCTGATTCAATCAGCCAATCAGATTTTTCCTACCTTAATTCCGATTGGCTGATAGAACCCTATCAGCCAATGGGAATTGAAGGGACGCCATCTTGGATGACGTCCCTTAAAGGAGCCTTCATTCGTCGGTAGTCCGTCGGTGAAGAAGGATGTTCCGCGTCGGCGGGATGAAGATTCAAGACCCGGCTTGGAAGGTGACATCGCCCGGATAGAAGACTTCTTTAGCGCCTCTTGGAAGATGACATTGCCCGGATCGAAGACTTCTTCAGCGCCGCTTGGAGGATCACTTCATCGGATGGAAGATTTCTTCAGCGCCGCTTGGAGGATTAACTTCTTCCGCTCCGGATGTCCACTTCGGTTCCATCGCTGCTCGGCTGAGTGAAGACGACTCAAGGTAGGATGATCTTCAGGGGATTAGTGTTTTTGTAAGGGGGGTTTGGGTTAGATTAGGGGTATGTGGGTGGTGGGTTTTAATGTTGGGGGGGGGTTGTATTTTTCTTTGACAGGCAAAAGAGCTGAATTCTTTGGGGCATGCCCCACAAATGGCCCTTTTAAGGGCTGGTAAAGTAAAAGAGCTTTGAACTTTTTAAATTTAGAATAGGGTAGGGCATTTTTTTATTTTGGGGGGGTTTGTTATTTTATTAGGGGGCTTAGATTAGCTGTAAGTAGCTTAAAATTGTTGTAATATTTTTAAAATGTTTGTAACTTATTTTTTTTATTTTTTGTACTTTAGTTAGTTTATGTAATTGTATTTAATTGTAGTTATTTGTAGGTAGTTTATTTAATTTATTTAATGATAGTGTAGTGTTAGGTTTAATTGTAACTTAGGTTAGGATTTATTTTACAGGTAATTTTGTATTTCTTTTAGCTAGGTAGTTATTAAATAGTTAATAACTATTTAATAACTATTCTAACTAGCTAAAATAAATACAAATTTACCTGTAAAATAAATATAAATCCTAAGATAGCTACAATGTAATTATTAATTATATTGTAGCTATCTTAGGGTTTATTTTACAGGTAAGTATTTAGTTTTAAATAGGAATAATTTATTAAAGTATAGTGTAGTGTTAGGTGTAATTGTAACTTAGGTTAGGATTTATATTACAGGTAAATTTCAGTTTATTTTAGCTAGGTAGCTATTAAATAGTTAATAACTATTTAATAGCTATTGTACCTAGTTTAAATAAATTGAAAGTTACCTGTAAAATAAAAATAAATCCTAAGATAGCTACAATATAATTATTATTTATATTGTAGCTATATTAGGGTTTATTTTACAGGTAAGTATTTCGTTTTAAATAGGATTAACTTAGTTAATAAGAGAAATATTATTTAGATTTATTTAATTAATATTTAAGTTAGGGGGGTGTTATGGTTAGTGTTAGACTTAGGTTTAGGGGTTAATAATTTTATTACAGTGGCGGCGGTGTAGTGGGGGGCAGGATAAGGGTTAATAAATTTATTATAGGGGGCGACGGTGTAGGGGGGGCAGGATAGGGGTTAATAAATTTATTATAGGTGGCGAAGGTGTAGGGGGGCAGGATAGGGGTTAATAAATTTAATATAGGTGGCAACGGTGTAGGGGGGGCAGGATAGGGGTTACTAGGTATAATGTAGGTGGCAGTGGGCTCCGTGAGCGGCGGATTAGGGGTTAAGACATTTATTATAGTTGCGGTGGGCTCCGGGAGCGGCGGTTTAGGGGTTAATATGTATAGAGTAGCTTGTGGTGGGCTCCGGGAGCGGCGGTTTAGGGGTTAATAGGTATAGAGTAGCTTGCGGTGGGCTCCGGGAGCGGCGGTTTAGGGGGTAATAACTTTATTTAGTTGCAGCAGTGTAGGGGGGACAGATTAGAGGTGTTTAGACTCGGGGTACATGTTAGGGTGTTAGGTGTAGACAGCTCCCATAGGAATCAATGGGATGTCTGTCAGCAGCGAACTTGTACTTTCGCTATGGTCAGACTCCCATTGATTCCTATGGGATCCACCGCCTCCAGGGGTGGCGGTTTGAAAACCAGGTACGCTGGGCCGTAAAAGTGCCGAGCGTACCTGCTAGTTTTTTGATAACTAGCAAAAGTAGTCAGATTGTGCCGCACTTGTGTGCGGAACATCTGGAGTGACGTAAGAATCGATCTGTGTCGGACTGAGTCCGGCGGATCGAAGTTTACATCACAAAATTCTACTTTTGCCGGTCTGTAGCCTTTGATAACTAAGGCGAATCAGCCTCGCCACAAATACGCTGCGGAATTCCAGCGTATTTGAGGTTGACGGCTTGATAACTACCCCCCAAAATCAGAGATCCTGATTTTCAACAAAATATAAGAAACCATATTATCTTGTTACAGGAGACATGGCAAGATAGAAGCACAGCATCATCTTGCCCTATGGACTATAAAGAGTTAATAATCCCTGCAACAAAAAAGAAGAAATGAGGGAGACTCTCAGGGGGGTTATTAGTGTGGTACAAAGAGAGCCTCAAACCTTTTATCACCCCAGTGAAGAAAGGTGCAACACATCTGTGGATACAAATATCAAAGAACCTTCTACAGACATCTCACAATCTCTACCTCTGTGCCATATACATTCCACCACGGGAATCACCATATTATGACCCAGAATACTTCAATACACTGCAGGGGGAGATCTCAAACTTTCAAACAAAAGGACAAATTATGCTAATTGGAGAAATTAATGCTCGCACAAGCAATGCAAATGACTATACCTCCAGCCATGGAAATAAACATATATTTGGGAAAAGTATGAATTTTGACAACCTGATGGACACTCAGAGAAACAGCTATGATACAATAATAAACACACATGGGAAAAAACTCCTTGATGTTTGTAAAAGGTTAGGTGTGTACATTGTAAATGGAAGGGTAACTGGAGACAGGTTGGGAAGTTTTACATTTAACTCATCAAGTGGTAAAAGTGTCATTGACTATGTGATCACAGACCTGGACATCAGAAAGATCAGTTCACTGATAGTAAGACCCCAGTCCTACCTATCAGACCATAACCAAATTGTCCTACACTTCAATAGTTCAAAGAGAATCCCAACAAGGAAAGCCAGGAAACATCTGTACAGAATGCCCCCTAATTACCTGTGGTCCCAACAAAGTGAGGAAATCTTTATGAACAGCTTGGAAACTGAGGAGATAACTAATCAAATGAATGCTTTCATTAATAGAAGCTACAGTTATACTCCATATGACACAAATAAAGCAACAAATGATTTAACAACTATTCTCCATGGAGCAGCAAACAAATCCCTTAAACTGTCAGACAAAAGACACAGGAAAAATAACAATAAAAATGATTGGTTTGATAAAGAATGTGCAGCCTTAAAGGGAAAGTCTACACCAGAATAGTTATTGTTTTAAAAGATAGATAATCCCTTTTTTACCCATTCCCTAGTTTTGCACAACCAACACAGTTATATTTATATATTTTTTACCTCTGTGATTATCTTGTATCTAAGCCTCTGCAGACTGCCCCTTTATTTGTTCTTTTGACAGACTTGCAGTTTAGCCAATCAGTGATGGCTCCCAGGTAACTTCACGTGCATGAGCACAGTGTTATCTATATGAAAAACATGAACTAACACCCTCTAGTGGTGAAAAACCTGTTAAAATGCATTTTTAAGAGGCGGCCTTCAAGGTCTAAGAAATTAGCAAATTAACCTCCTAAGTTAAGCTTTCAACTAAGAATACCAAGAGAACAAAGAAAAATTGGTGATAAAAGTAAATTGGAAAATTGTTTAAAATTACATGCCCTATCTGAATCATGAAAGTTTTTTTTGGACTAGACTGTCCCTTTAAGACTTGAGGTGAGAAAATGATCAAACCTTAAACACAGAGAACCAATGAGAGAGGAAAGAGTACAAATCCACCCTCAAACGCAAGAAAATAAACCACCTAAATAAAACACTTTCCCAAATTCAAGAATCAACAGATATCATAATTCCTTTTGGAGCTTGTGGAAAAAATCACCTAAAAAAACCAAGGGCATATTCCAATCCAAGATGGTGACATATGGACAGATTATACAAAGATCTAGAACCTAATAAGCTCAATACGTCACAAAAAGAAACTCGTGAAAAACTGTTAAATTTAGAAAATGTAATAAAGAACTATCAAACTCCTCTAGACTTCCCCTTCACACTACAGGAAGTTGCAGAAGGCATAAAGTCATTAAAACCAAGAAAAGCTTGTGGATCTGACCAAATACTAAATGAAATGCTGATTCACAGCAGCCCACAGCTCCAAGAGGCTCTCACAAAACTGTTTAATATCATCTGACAATCAGGGCACTTCCCAGAAACATGGACAGAAGGCCTGGTTACCCCAATCCACAAACATGGGGATCTAACTGACCCAAATAACTACAGGGGAGTCTGTGTAAACAGTAATGTGAGCAAACTCTTCTGCACAATCCTGAACCAGAGAATATTAACAGTTCTAATAGACAGCAGAACCCTGCACATGAGTCAGATAGGTTTCCTCCCTAAACAAAGAACCACAGACCACATCTTCAGATTACAAGCTATCACTAACAGGTATGTGAAAAGCTCACCAGCAGGGAAGGTGTTTGCTTGTTTTGTGGACTTCAAAAAAGCATTTGACTCAATCTGGCACCCAGGCCTATACATGAAACTGCTGCAAAGTGGAATTGGTGGGAAGACATATAACATAATAAAGACCATGAGCTCCATGTACTAAGCCGTCAATGAATCCGACGTGGATAAACTCGCCGTTACTTGCCGCAAGCGAAATGGTGTCCGCTGTCACTATGTATTAAAAATCAACCCAGAAATAGACACGTCTAGCCCGCCGCGAGCAGTGGCGGATTATTGATAAATTTGACGCCTCGCTAGCCGCGACTAAGCTAATGTACTTAAATGTTAGTAGAATTGTATGGCCAATTATTAACACGTGACATGCAAGGTGTCAGAAACGTCATAGTAGTCGCGGGAAAAGAATTTGGCTACTATAAAAGTACAACTATTCTAAACAACTTTATTATTGTTCCAAATTTTTTGAACAGTGACTACAGTGCGTTATTTTTGTAATATTTATTTACAAATTTGATATGGCTTCATCTGGATCTGATACCACTTCAAAATCCAAGAATCCTCACTTTTTGCACCAGCAAAACATAGGCCTAGATTTAGAGTTTGGCGGTAGCCGTGAAAACCAGCGTTAGAGGCTCCTAACGCTGGTTTTAGGCTACCGCCGGTATTTGGAGTCACTGAAAATAGGGTCTAACGCTCACTTTTCAGCCGCGACTTTTCCATACCGCAGATCCCCTTACGTCAATTGCGTATCCTATCTTTTCAATGGGATCTTCCTAACGCCGGTATTTAGAGTCGTTTCTGAAGTGAGCGTTAGAGCTCTAACGACAAAACTCCAGCCGCAGAAAAAAAGCAGGAGTTAAGAGCTTTCTGGGCTAACGCCGGTTCATAAAGCTCTTAACTACTGTACCCTAAAGCAGTGATTTTTAACCTTTTTTTTGCCATGGCACACTTTTTTACATTAAAAAATCCTGTGGCACACCACCATCCCAAAATGTTAAAAAAATCACACATTGTAGCCTAATACAGCATATATATATACACATACACACAAACACACACATACTGTATGTATTGTGCTGTTATGCCATGCCTCCTACAAACTACCCCTGCACTGGGAGTAAAAAACAAGCAAAGTTTAAAAAATATGTCACACTGTTGTCAGTCTGCCGTGGCACACCTGAGGATCTCTCACGGCACACTGGTTGAAAAACACTGCCCTAAAGTACACTAACACCCATAAACTACCTATGCACCCCTAAACTGATGTCCCCCCACATCGCCGCCACTCAAATTTTTTTTTAACCCCTAATCTGCCGACCGCAAAGCGCCGCCAGCTAAATTATCCCTATGTACCCCTAATCTGCTGCCCCTAACCCCGCCGACCCCTGTATTATAATTATTAACCCCTAACCTGCCCCCCACAACGTCGCCGCCAGCTACTTACAATAATTAACCCCTAATCTGCCGACCGCAAAGCGCCGCCACCTACATTATAGCTATGTACCCCTAATCTGCTGCCCCTAACACCGCCGACCCCTGTATTATATTTATTAACCCCTAACCTGCCCCCCTCAACGTCGCCGACACCTGCCTCCACTGATTAACCCCTAATCTGCCGAGCGGACCGCACCGCTACTATAATAAATGTATTAACCCCTAATCCGCCTCACTAACCCTATCATAAATAGTATTAACCCCTAATCTGCCCTCCCTAACATCGCCGACACCTAACTTCAATTATTAACCCCTAATCTGCCGACCGGAGCTCACCGCTACTATAATAAATGGATTAACCCCTAAAGCTAAGTCTAACCCTAACACTAACACCCCCCTAACTTAAATATAATTTAAACGAAATTAATTAACTCTTATTAAATAAATTAATCCTATTTAAAGCTAAATACTTACCTGTAAAATAAATCCTAATATAGCTACAATATAAATTATAATTACATTGTAGCTATTTTAGGATTAATATTTATTTTACAGGCAACTTTGTATTTATTTTAACCAGGTACAATAGCTATTAAATAGTTAAGAACTATTTAATAGTTACCTAGTTAAAATAATAACAAAATTACCTGTAAAATAAATCCTAACCTAAGTTCTAATTAAACCTAACACTACACTATCAATAAATTAATTAAATAAAATACCTACAATTACCTACAATAAAACCTAACACTACACTATCAATAAATAAATTAAATACAATTCCTACAAATAACTACAATGAAATAAACTAACTAAAGTACAAAAAATAAAAAAGAACTAAGTTACAAAAAATAAAAAAATATTTACAAACATCAGAAAAATATTACAACAATTTTAAACTAATTACACCTACTCTAAGCCCCCTAATAAAATAACAAAGACCCCCAAAATAAAAAAAATGCCCTACCCTATTCTAAATTAATAAAGTTAAAAGCTCTTTTACCTTACCAGCCCTGAACAGGGCCCTTTGCGGGGCATGCCCCAAGAAAATCAGCTCTTTTGCCTGTAAAAAAAAACATACAATACCCCCCCCAACATTACAACCCACCACCCACATGCCCCTAATCTACCCCAAACCCCCCTTAAATAAACCTAACACTAAGCCCCTGAAGATCTTCCTACCTTGTCTTCACCTCACCAGGTATCACCGATCCGTCCTGGCATCCGGTGCTGAAGAGGTCCAGAAGAGGCTCCAAAGTCTTCCTCCTATCCGGCAAGAAAAGGACATCCGGACCGGCAACCATCTTCTTCCAAGCGGCATCTTCTATCTTCTTCCATCCGGTGCGGAGCGGGTCCATCTTGAAGCAGCCGACGCGGATCCATCCTCTTCTTCCGGCGTCTCCCGACGAATGACGGTTCCTTTAAGGGACGTCATCCAAGATGGCGTCCCTCGAATTCCGATTGGCTGATAGGATTCTATCAGCCAATCGGAATTAAGGTAGGAATATTCTGATTGGCTGATGGAATCAGCCAATCAGAATCAAGTTCAATCCGATTGGCTGATCCAATCAGCCAATCAGATTGAGCTCGCATTCTATTGGCTGTTCCGATCAGCCAATAGAATGCGAGCTCAATCTGATTGGCTGATTGGATCGGCCAATCGGATTGAACTTGATTCTGATTGGCTGATTCCATCAGCCAATCAGAATATTCCTACCTTAATTCCGATTGGCTGATAGAATCCTATCAGCCAATCGGAATTTGAGGGACGCCATCTTGGATGACGTCCCTTAAAGGAACCGTCATTCGTCGGGAGACGCCGGAAGAAGAGGATGGATCCGCGTCGGCTGCTTCAAGATGGACCCGCTCCGCACCGGATGGAAGAAGATAGAAGATGCCGCTTGGAAGAAGATGGTTGCCGGTCCGGATGTCCTCTTCTTGCCGGATAGGAGGAAGACTTTGGAGCCTCTTCTGGACCTCTTCAGCACCGGATGCCAGGACGGATCGGTGATACCTGGTGAGGTGAAGACAAGGTAGGAAGATCTTCAGGGGCTTAGTGTTAGGTTTATTTAAGGGGGGTTTGGGGTAGATTAGGGGTATGTGGGTGGTGGGTTGTAATGTTGGGGGGGGGGTATTGTATGTTTTTTTTTACAGGCAAAAGAGCTGATTTTCTTGGGGCATGCCCCGCAAAGGGCCCTGTTCAGGGCTGGTAAGGTAAAAGAGCTTTTAACTTTATTAATTTAGAATAGGGTAGGGCATTTTTTTAGTTTGGGGGTCTTTGTTATTTTATTAGGGGGCTTAGAGTAGGTGTAATTAGTTTAAAATTGTTGTAATATTTTTCTGATGTTTGTAAATATTTTTTTATTTTTTGTAACTTAGTTCTTTTTTATTTTTTGTACTTTAGTTAGTTTATTTCATTGTAGTTATTTGTAGGAATTGTATTTAATTAATTTATTGATAGTGTAGTGTTAGGTTTAATTAGAACTTAGGTTAGGATTTATTTTACAGGTAATTTTGTTATTATTTTAACTAGGTAACTATTAAATAGTTCTTAACTATTTAATAGCTATTGTACCTGGTTAAAATAAATACAAAGTTGCCTGTAAAATAAATATTAATCCTAAAATAGCTACAATGTAATTATAATTTATATTGTAGCTATATTAGGATTTATTTTACAGGTAAGTATTTAGCTTTAAATAGGATTAATTTATTTAATAAGAGTTAATTAATTTCGTTAGATTTAAATTATATTTAAGTTAGGGGGGTGTTAGTGTTAGGGTTAGACTTAGCTTTAGGGGTTAATCCATTTATTATAGTAGCGGTGAGCTACGGTCGGCAGATTAGGGGTTAATAATTGAAGTTAGGTGTCGGCGATGTTAGGGAGGGCAGATTAGGGGTTAATACTATTTATGATAGGGTTAGTGAGGCGGATTAGGGGTTAATACATTTATTATAGTAGCGGTGCGGTCCGCTCTGCAGATTAGGGGTTAATCAGTGGAGGCAGGTGTCGGCGACGTTGAGGGGGGCAGATTAGGGGTTAATAAATATAATATAGGGGTTGGCGGTGTTAGGGGCAGCAGATTAGGGGTACATAGGGATAATGTAAGTTGCGGCGGTTTACGGAGCGGCAGATTAGGGGTTAATAATATAATGCAGGGGTCAGCGATAGCGGGGGCGGCAGATTAGGGGTTAAGTGTAAGGTTAGGGGTGTTTAGACTCGGGGTACATGTTAGGTGCAGACGTAGGAAGAGTTTCCCCATAGGAAACAATGGGGCTGCGTTAGGAGCTGAACGCGGCTTTTTTGCAGGTGTTAGGTTTTTTTTAAGCTCAAACAGCCCCATTGTTTCCTATGGGGGAATCGTGCACGAGCACGTTTTTGAGGCTGGCCGCGTCCGTAAGCAACTCTGGTATCGAGAGTTGCATTTGCGGTAAAAATGCTCTACGCTCCTTTTTTGGAGCCTAACGCAGCATTTTTTTGGACTCTCGATACCAGAGTTATTTTTATGGTGCGGCCAGAAAAAAGCCCGCGTAGCTAACGCACCCCCTTGGCCACCAAACTCCAAATCTAGCTGATAGTTTTGATTGATATGATTATTGACTCTTATGATTATTTATTTGAATGTCGTGTCAAACAGACTAACTTTTCAAGGTGGAAGATGATCTGGCAAAGGATAAGCGATGCCGTTAGTGCCCAGGGTCCTAGAAAAAAGGATGTCAAAAAGCTCAAGAAACGTTATAACAACATCAAACGTTTCGCCAAAGCAAAATTGGCTAGAGATAAAAATTCTGCACGTGCTACCGGAGGTGGGCCAGCATATGTGGCCGACTTAAATGACTATGAGCAGAAGCATGTTCAGTGTCTAGGGCCTGAGATCATCACCAGCATAACAGACGACTGTGACAGTGATTTGAGACGTAAATGTATAACGTAATAATTGACGCAAAATGCTTGTAAAATAACATTATCGGTCTTCTTACTAAAGTAATTAGCTGCTTTCGTACGTTAAGTCGCACATAGGCCCAAAATATTTTTGATTTATATAAATTATGGCGCATTAAAAAAAAATATATGAATTTTTTATATAAATATATATATATATAATAAAAAAAAAGTATAAATGGGATTGTACAATAATAGGGTTTCTATAATTATCTGTTGTATGAAGCTATAATATAACGGGAAAATAAGAAAAATGTTGATCTATAAATCTACTGTATTGTTCACGCATACAATAGTGTTTTAAAAAGATAACAATTTACTCGATAGTAAAACAACATTTTATGACGCCTTTTAACCTTTTTTTATGAGTTTTTTATAAATATAGGGGAGAACTATTAATGTGATCCCTAAAGATAACATTGTGCTCACGCTGTGCCTTTGTAATCAAAATATGTGTATTAAATTTAGGCCCAATTTAATTGTAATATTTATGTAATTAAATGCCATGTGACCAGGTTTGCTTTATAATATGGTTCGATACAAGTAAATGATATGATATTAAAGGGACAGGAAAAAAACAATTGTTCTTCCATGATTTAGAAAGAGCATGCAATTGTAAACAACGTTCCAATTTACTTTTATGATTTATTTATCTTTGTTCTCTTCTTATCCTTTGCTGAAGCGTTTATCTAGGTAAGCTCAGGAGCAGCAAAGAACCTAAGTTATAGCTGCTGATTGTTGGCTACATATATCTACCGATTGTCATTGGCTCACCCATGGGTTCATTTAGAAACCAGTAATGCATTGAAACTCCTTCAAGAGAAAATGACAAGAGAAATAAGCAAATCTGACACTAGAAATAAATTATTCAAGTTGTGTAACATGGCTGTTTTCCTTGTTCCTGATCCCTGGCTTGTTCCTGACTCTGCTGTTCTCCTTGTTCCTGATTCCGGCTCGTCTGACTATTCGCTTTGGCTCCTGACTCGGCTCGTCTGACTATTCGCTTTGGCTCCTGACTCGGCTCGTCTGACTATTTGCTTTGGCTCCTGACTCGGCTCGTCTGACTACCAGCTCTGGTTTTGATTCCTGGCTTGTTATTTGACTTGTGGACTTTTTATTATTTTTTATTATTAATAAAGGTGTGATTATTTTTGCACTTCTCGTCTCAGTCTGATTCCTGGCACCCTGACATTACGCAAAGGTCATGAATCCTGATGGTGCTAATAATCCACATTTACCTGCCATAATTTCCAGGATTAATGTACAGGATCACCGCTTGGATCAATTTCCACTAGCCCTGCAAACCCTGCTGACTTGCACTGCACATTTGGACCAAAGTGTCCCGCAAGTTATGGCTTCTCCTGTTTCCGCTGCTGCACCTATGCCTACCAGGAGCATGTCCAGTTCTGCACCTCTACTTCAGCGATATGGAGGCGATCCTATTCAGTGCAGAGGGTTTTTGAACCAGGTGGGCATTTACTTTGAGATGTTACCTCAGGCGTTTCTCTCTGACAGAGCTAAGGTGGGATTTCTCATCTCGTTACTCTCTGACACAGCTCTTGCCTGGGCTAATCCCTTGTGGGAGACTAATAAACCTGTGATTTCAAATTACCCTGAATTTGTGGCCTCCTTTCAAAGGATATTTGATGTTCCGACTCGCTCCTCCTCTGCTGCTAAACGACTCATGTCCATTCAGCAAGGTACAAGATCTGTTGCTCAGTATGCTATTGAGTTCCGTACGCTTGCCGCAGAGGCAGGTTGAAACAATGAAGCCCTTGTTGCCGCCTTCTTTCATCGGCTCTCTGATGCGATTGAAGACGAAGTTGCTGCCAGAGATTTACCAGAGGATCTCGAGGCATTGGTGTCTTTTTTGATCCTAATTGACATCCGACTCAGAGAGAGGCCCTCTTTCAAGGAGCGTTTGCGGAAGCCTCCTGTTCCATTGTCTCCTACGTGTTCGTTCCCACCCATGCCTCCCTCTCCTCCCATGCCTCCTGGTCCCGAGTCACCAGGTACTGCTGAGCCGATGCAGCTGGGATTCACGCGTCTCTCTGCGGCGGAGAGGGCCTTTAGGAGGAGGGAGGGGCTCTGTCTCTATTGTGGGTTACAGGGCCACCTTTTGAAGTCTTGTCCTACACGGCCGGGAAACGCTCACACCTAAGGTCCTGTCGGGGGCAGACCTTGGGTGGTTTATCCTCGTCCCCCAAACCACTTAAGGAGAAACCTTTGGTCATGGTTGTCCTTTCCTGGGTGGACTCCTCCATAGTCACCCAGGCTCTTGTTGACTCTGGTGCTGCGGGCTATTTCATTGACAGTGCTTTTGTATCAAAGCACTCCATTCCTGTTTTGCCTCGGTCTGTTCCGCTTGCTATTGAGGCCATTGATGGCAGGCCCCTTCAGCCCGCACTCGTTACTCACGAAACTGCTCCGTTGTCCATGGCTGTTGGGGCTCTCCATTTTGAAACCCTCCAGTTCCAGGTGATAAACCCTCCGCATTTTCCGGTTGTTCTGGGTTATCCCTGGCTCCAAAAGCACAATCCCAGTCTCAACTGGCGCAGGTCCGAAATTTTGTTGTGGTCTCCGCAATGTATTTCCACTTGTCTTTGGAAACCAGTTAAAGTCTTGTGCACTTCTTCGGTTTCTCAATTGCCAGAGGAGTACCAAGAGTTCCTAGTCGTGTTTGACAAGGTGCGTGCCGGTACGTTGCCTCCTCACCGGTCTTACGATTGTGCCATAGACCTGCAACCCGGAGCCATTCCTCCTCGGGGCCGGGTGTACCCTCTGTCTGTTGCAGATAATTGTGCTATGGAGGAGTATGTTGCCGATGCTCTGTCATGGGGGATCATCTGCAAATCCTGCTCTCCTGCAGGGGCTGGC
This sequence comes from Bombina bombina, assembly GCF_027579735.1. Lineage (NCBI taxonomy): Eukaryota > Metazoa > Chordata > Amphibia > Anura > Bombinatoridae > Bombina > Bombina bombina. Next base: position 635,366,360 of record NC_069505.1, on the reverse strand, counting down.
TTCTTCTTTGTGAAGAAAAAGGGTGCCAAGTTAAGACCATGTATCGATTATAGGGGTTTTAATCGTCTTACCATTAACAATGCTTACCCTATTCCGCTTATTACGGAACTCTTTGACCACCTCAAGGGAGCTACGGTCTTTACTAAACTTGATTTAAGAGGAGCGTACAATCTCGTTAGGATTAAGGAGGGCCACGAATGGAACAGCATTTAACACCAGGAGCGGGCATTATGGGTATCTTGTAATGCCCTTTGGCCTATGTAATGCTCCTGCTGTTTTTCAGGAATTTATTAATGATGTCCTACGAGATATGTTGCAACAGGGTGTTGTGGTGTACTTAGACAACATCCTCATACACTAACACACACTTGAGGCTCATCGTTCTGATGTTACACGGGTTCTTCAGAGACTACGTGAGAACGGCCTGTTTTGTAAACTCAAGAAATGTGAGTTCCATCAGACTCAAGTAACCTTCCTTGGTTATGTTATCTCCGTTGCAGGGTTCTCCATGGATCCTGACAAGTTATCTGCAGTTCTGCAGTGGCCTCGCCCAGTTGGTCTTCGGTCTATTCAACGTTTTTTGGGGTTCGCCAATTACTATAGAAAGTTTATTAAAAACTTTTCTTCCTTGGTCAAACCTATCACAGACATGACCCGTAAAGAGAATGATCCACTCCATTGGTCACCTACTGCCATTAAGGCCTTTGATAGTCTTAAGTCTGCCTTTGCTGCCACTCCAGTTCTGGCTCATCCTAACCCTGTCCTGCCTTTCGTTCTTGAGGTTGATGCGTCTCAGACTGGAGTAGGTGCCCTCTTGTCTCAACGTCCTACGCCTGACGGTTCCTTGCATCCGTGTGGTTTCTTCTCTAAGAAATTGTCTCCAGCAGAGTGCAATTATGAAATTGGCGACAGGGAATTAATGGCCATAATTTTGCACTTAAGGAATGGAGGCATCTTCTCGAGGGTACTAGCGTGCCAGTGTTCATTCTTACTGAACACAAGAATTTAACTTATCTATCTGAAGCAAAACGTTTGTCGCCCCGACAGGCCAGATGGGCGCTATTTTTGTCTCGGTTTAATTATGTGGTCTCCTACCTGCCTGGTAGTAAGAATGTTAGGGCTGATGCCCTCTCTCGACAATTTTCGCCTCTGTCCAAGGAGGAGTCTGTACCTACTCCTGTTATACCTCCTGACCATATTTTGGCTACCATACGTACTAATTTGACTTCTCCCTTGGGGGAGGAGATCCTGGCTGCACAAACCAATGCACCTCCTGAGAAAACTAGTGGTAAGTGTTTTGTTCCTGAGAATCTTCGAACTAAAGTTTTGCACACTTACCACTATCCTAAAGCTGCAGGTCACCCAGGCAAGAAGCAAATGATTTGGTCTGTCACTCGACAATTCTGGTGGCCAGGTCTTCATTCTGATGTTGCTGCGTATGTTGCCTCCTGCTCAGTTTGTGCACATAATAAGACTCCTCAACATCTTCCTGTGGGTCTTCTTCAACCTATTGCTAATGGTGAGTGTCCTTGGACACATCTTTCCATGGACTTCATTGTCGAGCTTCCTGTTTCCAATGGCAATACTGTTATCCTTATGGTGGTTGACCTTTTTTCTAAAATGTCACATTGCATTCCCTTGATGAAGCTGCCTACCGCTCAGGAGCTTGCTTCAATTTTTGCCTGGGAGGTCTTCCGTTTACATGGGTTACCCAAGGAGATAGTGTCGGACCGGGGTAGCCAGTTTGTCTCCAGATTTTGGCGTTCCTTTTGTGCTCAAATGGGGATCCAGCTTTCCTTCTCCTCGGCATATCACCCTCAATCCAATGGGCTGCGGAACGGTCTAATCAAGCTCTGGAACAGTTCCTCCATTGCTATGTTTCAGATCACCACAATAATTGGTATGAACTGTTACCTTGGGCAGAGTTTGCTCGTAATAGTGCTATTAATGCTTCCTCCAAGATATCCCCTTTCATGGCGAATTATGGGTTTCAACCATCCTTGTTGCCCGATTCATTCATGTCTCAGGGTATTCTGGCTTTGGAGGAGCATCTCCGGCAACTCCGTTCCACGTGGGTGCAGATTCAGGATTGCCTTCATCGTTCTATGCAGCGCCAAAAGTTCCAGGCTGATCGTAGGCGTCTGCCCGCACCTTCCTACCAGGTTGGTGAGGGAGTTTGGCTGTCCTCCCGCAACTTGAACCTTCGTGTGCCTTCCAATAAATTGTCTCTCTGTTATGTTGGTCCTTTTCGAATACTCTGACGGGTTAATCCTGTGGCCTACGCTCTTGACCTTCCTCCTGCTATGCGCATCTCCAATGTTTTTCATGTCTCCCTCTTGAAACCATTGGTTTGTAATCGGTTTACCACTGTGTTGCCTCGTCCCTGTCCTATCTTTGTTGACAACCATGAGTAGTATGAGGTCAGCAGCATTATTGACTCTCGTATGTCCAGGGGCCGTGTACAGTATTTGGTTCACTGGAGAGGCTATGGTCCAGAGGAGCGTTCTTGGGTTCCCTCCTCTGATGTTCATGCTCCCTCCCTCCTCCGTCCCTCAATGCCCGTTTCCCCAATAAGCCTTTTGTCCTCCCGCGGGGGAGGGGTCGTTGAGGGGAGGGTACTGTCAGGGTTTTTTCCCTGTTGTGTTTGCCATGTGCTGCTGGCAGCCATTTTACTCACCTCTCTTCCTGACTATGGTGCATTGTGGAGGATGCTGCTCAATTCCTGCACTTCCTTTTATCGCCAGACTGGTGTGCATCATCCATGTGAGACAGGATGCAGTCTCAGAATTGTGATGTCATCACTTATTATTTAAAAGGCCTCTGTTCACTATGCTTTGCCTTTGCGTTGTCTCAGACCTGTTTGTGAGAGTTCCTGTGTATTACCTGGCTGCCTGACATCCTTCCTTGTTCCTGATCCCTGGCTTGTTCCTGACTCTGCTGTTTTCCTTGTTCCTGATTCCGGCTCGTCTATTCGCTTTGGCTCCTGACTCGGCTCGTCTGACTACCAGCTCTGGTTTTGATTCCTGCCTTGTTATTTGACTTGTATAAAATACAATGTTTAACAGCATTCAAAATTAGTTCTAATATCAAATTTTCTGCATTCTATAGATATCCTCTGTTTGAGAAATAGCGATGCACATTGGTGACGCAATCACACGAGCCATCTATGTGCATCAACCAATCATCATTTACTGAGCCTATCTATATATGCTTTTCATCAAAGTATATCAATGGAATGAAGAAAAAAAGATAATAGAATTAAATTTAAAAATGTATTTTTAAAATGCATGTTCTATCGAAATCATGACAGAAAAATAGTTAGTTAGTTTTCATGTCCCTTTAATGATTGTGCCAGCAGCCACTGCCGTGATCATAGTATATATTTTTTTATTTATTTTAAAGCTACACCGACACAACAAGCACAGCCTGAGAGGAGAACCAATGAAGCGGCCACTTCTTCCAGATCTTCTGCAGCTGTTTCAAGACCATCTACCAGTGCAGCTCATGGTCAATTTATATGGTCCACATCTACTGTTACACACAGTTCTTCATCTGCGAATACACTCCTTGGTGTAAGGACCAGCACTCCAGATACAGGTGTTGGAAGAGGAAATGGTAAGTAAATGATTTTTTCTAACAAAATCACAAATTAGCACTATCATTTTTCTTTTTTGAAAATAAAAATCAAATTTCCCCTCATTTTTTTTTATGGCGTGTGTTATGTCTTTCATCTATCACATCCCAAAATTTATATTTCAACATTTTTTTTTAATAAACAATAACAAAGGTACAATGTTAGTATTGACATAATCTAGTTCAATATAGTGTAGAGATGGAATGGCAGTTGCATGACATATAACAATGATCTGAGCTTATCATTAATCTCAAACTTAATTGATATTAAATGTATTTTTAAAATTCCATTTAAAGGGAATGTAATCGCATTCTAATATATGTCAATAATTCCAATTAACTTAAATCTTATTGTCCATTTTTTGTTTTATAGCTGATTTGGGACGTCTGTTCCATAGTTTGACTGGACATTCATCGCCATTATTTGATGGTATGTATCAATGATATATATAATATAATTAAATTTTTTGGGTTTTAGCATCTCTCTCCTTCTATTCCATCTATGAAACCGTCTGTAAAATTTAAATTTTTTGTCATTTTCTAACATTTTATTTTGTTTGATCTAGAAGAAGAAAACTCATCAAGGGAGATCACCATAAATCTCATACCAATAAGAGAGGAAAATCCAAATTCAGAAGAGAATACAGGACGTCAGGATGGAAGTGAGACTCCAGATTTTCTCGATTAATTTGGAGATGCCCAACAATTGGAAATACATACCCCTGAAAACCAGGAGGAACAAGTGGAAACACAGGCACCACCACCACCACAAGAAACAGGGGATGTAAATATCAAAAATCCACCAGCTGATGGACTATTGGCAGATGTTGGCTTAACGGAAATGTTGTCACTTGCCAGGCAATATAGAGAGGACTACAGGGACATGCAGAATGTTATTATCAATAATATTGAACGTTGGACAGCCATTTCCGAAAAAAATATTGAAATTGAAAAAGAAAAATGGAAATTGAAAGACAAAAATTAAATCTCCAAAGAGAAATGTTTCAGTGGCAGAGGCAGATGGACAAAGAAAAAAACCCAGCAAATAAATAGAGCCATAAGCCTCACTGAAAGGACACTCCAATCACTATTATCTATTATAAGTAAAAGGGAGGGTACAACAAACCCCAAAAGACCAAGGCTACAATGAACAATTTATTTATTATTTATACACCAAAAATCCAAAATGTTATATTTTCTGTTTATTGTTTTCAGACCTATATATTAGTTCTAGAATTGTTATTATTTTATTTTTTATAAAGATTTTTGTTCCAATAAATACAAAAAAAATTAACAAAAAAATGTCCTTTATTCATAGAAACTCAAAATCCAGAACTACTATTGATTGTTCACAAACAAAAAAAGGATTTGGCTTTTTTTTTTGCCTTTCTTATGCAAATTATATTCCAATTTTTTTTTAAAAACCAATAGCAGTATAAAATCAAATAACATATTTTCGGTACAGATAATCTACTTGCTCCAATAACATTCCCAAAGTTGCCCTAATTTTAGAGATTTTGAGTTTAACATTATCTTCAAGACAACTCTGAGTACTTTTGTCTTCAGTTTCAGTAGTTGATGTTGAAGATACATCTGTAGAATAACAGAAACAAAACAATTAGTATTTAAATTTACATATCCATATTTGATTTATCATATGGTTATCTGTTCACAATTATTACCTCCTGCTGGTGTATTATCTATTTCAACGACTATATTGGCTTCTACACTTTTGTCCACTTCTTTGAAGCTTTCATCAGACCCTACCCCTAAAAATATGCAACATTTAAAAAAAATTTGGTTTGTTTTAAGAGTAATGAGTATGAAACATACCTTTATCTACCATCATTATTCTTAAAACTTCAATTCTTGGCTGACTATCATCTGAACTCAACCCTTCACCTAATGGCACACTATCAGGATTTTGAAAATCATTTATTTCAGCCATATTTTCTAGGTATTCCATGGTAATATCTATGTTACAGTAATAACAAAGATAAAGATAAACAACTATGAAGCCAAAAACTATTTTCGAAATATAAATTATATGTTAACTAACGATTACCTGTCTGTGTGTTTTTATGAAAACCTTGATATGGATTGGGAGATAATTCAATATCCAATAGTGTTAGTGGCATAGGTGGAGATAAAGCTTCACTCCTGGGTGTTTCCACCAACATTGACCGAAGGTAGCGTAGTGGCTGTTTACCCTTTATTTTCTTACTTCGCATATCTATAAACATATCAATTAAAAAAATATATATATATATAATTAAAAATGAACAGGCGGCTAGATTTAGAGTTCTGCGGCCAAAGGGGTGCGTTAGCTACGCGTGTTTTTTTCCCCCCGCACCTTTTAAATACCGCGGGTATTTAGAGTTCTCTGAAGGGCTGCGTTAGGCTCCAAAAAGGGAGCGTAGAGCATAATTTACCGCCACTTCAACTCTCAATACCAGCGGTGCTTACGGACGCGGCCAGCTTAAAAAACGTGCTCGTGCACGATTCCCCCATAGGAAACAATGGGACAGTTTGAGCTGAAAAAAACCTAACACCTGCAAAAAAGCAGCGTTCAGCTCCTAGCACAGCCCCATTGTTTCCTATGGGGAAACACTTCCTAAGTCTGCACCTAACACTCTAACATGTACCCCGAGTCTAAACACCCCTAACCTTACACTTATTAACCCCTAATCTGCTGCCCCCACTATCGCTGACCCCTGCATTTTATTATTAACCCCTAATCTGCCACTCCGTACACCGCCGCAACCTACATTAGAGCTATGTACCCCTAATCTGCTGCCCCTAACATCGCCGACCCCTATATTATAATTATTAACCCCTAATCTGCCCCCCCCCAACATCGCTGCTACCTTACCTACACTTATTAACCCCTAATCTGCCGACCAGACCTCGCCGTCACTATAATAAATGTATTAAACCCTAAACCGCCTCACTCCCGCCTCAAAAACTTTATAATAAATAGTATTAACCCCTAATCTGCCCTCACTAACATCGCCGACACCTAACCTCAAGTATTAACCCCTAATCTGCCGACCGGACCTCGCCGCTACTCTAATAAATGTATTAACCCCTAAAGCTAAGTCTAACCCTAACCCCCCCCCTAAGTTAAATATAATTTAAATCTAACAAAATAAATTATTTCTTATTAAATAAATTAATCATATTTAAAGCTAAATACTTACCTGTAAAATAAACCCTAATATAGCTACAATATAACTAATAATTATATTGTAGCTATTTTAGGATTTATATTTATTTTACAGGCAACTTTGTATTTATTTTAACCAGGTACAATAGCTATTAAATAGTTAATAACTATTTAATAGCTACCTAGTTAAAATAATTACAAAATTACCTGTATAATAAATCCTAACCTAAGTTACAATTAGACCTAACACTACACTATCAATAAATAAATTTAATAAACTACCTACAATTATCTACAATTAAACCTAACACTACACTATCAATAAATTAATTACCTACAATTACCTACAATTAAATCAACTAAACTAAATTACAAAAAAAACAAACACTAAATTACAAAAAAAAACAAACACTAAATTACAAAAAATAAAAAAAGATTACAATAATTTTAAACTAATTACACCTACTCTAAGCCCCCTAAAAAAATAACAAAGCCCCCCAAAATAAAAAAAATGCCCTACCCTATTCTAAAATAAAAATTAAACAGCTCTTTTACCTTATCAGCCCTTAAAAGGGTCTTTTGCGGGGCATGCCCCAAAGTAAACAGCTCTTTTGCATTTTAAAAAAAACATACAATACCCCCCACCCAAACTTTACAACCCACCACCCACATACCCCTAATCTAACCCAAACCCCCCTTAAAAAACCTAACACTAAGCCCCTGAAGATCTCCCTACCTTGTCTTCACCACGCCGGGTATCACCAATCCGTCCAGAAGAGGGTCCGAAGTCTTCCTCCTATCTGGCAAAAAGAGGTCCAGAAGAGGCTCCGAAGTCTTCCTCCTATCCGGCAAGAAGAAGACATCCGGACCGGCAAACATCTTCATCCAAGCGGCATCTTCTATCTTCATCCATCCGACGAGGAGCGGCTCCATCTTCAAGACCTCCGGCGCGGAACATCCTCTTCTCCCGACGACTAGACGACGAATGAAGGTTCCTTTAAGGGACGTCATCCAAGATGGCGTCCCTCGAATTCCGATTGGCTGATAGGATTCTATCAGCCAATCGGAATTAAGGCAGGAAAAATCTGATTGGGTGATTGAATCAGCCAATCAGATTCAAGTTCAATCCGATTGGCTGATCCAATCAGCCAATCAGATTGAGCTTGCATTCTATTGGCTGTTCCGATCAGCCAATAGAATGCGAGCTCAATCTGATTGGCTGTTCCAATCAGCCAATTGGATTGAACTTGAATCTGATTGGCTGATTCAATCAGCCAATCAGATTTTTCCTACCTTAATTCCGATTGGCTGATAGAATCCTATCAGCCAATCGGAATTCAAGGGACGCCATCTTGGATGACGTCCCTTAAAGGAACCTTCATTCGTCGTCTAGTCGTCGGGAGAAGAGGATGTTCCGCGCCGGAGGTCTTGAAGATGGAGCCGCTCCTCGTCGGATGGATGAAGATAGAAGATGCCGCTTGGATGAAGATGTTTGCCGGTCCGGATGTCCTCTTCTTGCCAGATAGGAGGAAGACTTCGGAGCCTCTTCTGGACCTCTTCTTGCCGGATAGGAGGAAGACTTCGGATCCTCTTCTGGACGGATCGGTGATACCCGGCGTGGTGAAGACAAAGTAGGGAGATCTTCAGGGGCTTAGTGTTAGGTTTTTAAGGGGGGTTTGGGTGAGATTAGGGGTATGTGGGTGGTGGGTTGTAATGTTGGGGGGGTATTGTATGTTTTTTTAAATGCAAAAGAGCTGATTTCTTTGGGGCATGCCCCGCAAAAGGCCCTTTTAAGGGCTGGTAAGGTAAAAGAGCTGTTAACTTATTTTATTTTAGAATAGGGTAGGGAATTTTTTTATTTTGGGGGGCTTTGTTATTTTTTTAGGGGGCTTAGAGTAGGTGTAATTAGTTTAAAATTCTTGTAATCTTTTTTTATTTTTTGTAATTTAGTGTTTGTTTGTTTTTGTAATTTAGTGTTTGTTTTTTTGTAATTTAGTTCAGTTGATTTAATTGTAGATAATTGTAGGTAGTTTATTTTAAATTTATTTATTGATAGTGTAGTGTTAGGTTTATTTGTAACTTAGGTTAGGATTTATTTTACAGGTAATTTTGTAATTATTTTAAAAAGGTAGCAATTAAATAGTTATTAACTATTTAATAGTTATTGTACCTATTTAAAATAAATACAAAGTTGCTGGTAAAATAAATATAAATCCTAAAATAGCTACAATATAATTATTAATTATATTGTAGCTATATTAGGGTTTATGTTACAGGTAAGTATTTAGCTTTAAATAGGATTAATTTATTTAATAAGATTTATTTTATTTCCTTAGATTTAAATTATATTTAATTTAGGGGGGTGTTAAGGTTAGGGTTAGACTTAGCTTTAGGGGTTAATACATTTATTAGAGTAGCGGCGAGGTCCGGTCGGCAGATTAGGGGTTAATAAGTGTAGGAAGGTAGCGGCGACGTTGGGCGGGGGCAGATTAGGGGGTAATAAATATTATGTAGGTGTCGGCGAAGTTAGGGGCAGCAGATTAGGGGTACATAGGGATAAAGTAGGTGGCAGCGGTGTGCGGTCAGCAGATTAGGGTTTAAAAAATGTTATTATAGTGGCGGCGATGTGGGGGGACCTCGGTTTAGGGGTGTATAGGTAGTTTATGGGTGTCAGTGTACTTTAGAGCACAGTAGTTAAGAGGTTTATAAACCGGCGTTAGCCCATAAAGCTCTTAACTCCTGACTTTTTTCTGCGGCTGGAGTCTTGTCTTTAGATTTCTAACACTCACTTCAGCCAAGACTCTAAATATCAGCGTTAGACAGATCCCATTGAAAAGATAGGATACGCAATTGACGTAAGGGGATATGCGGTATGGAAAAGTCGCGGCTGGAAAGTGAGCGTTAGACCCTTTCCTGACTGACTCTAAATACCAGCGGGCCGCCAAAACCTGCGTTAGGACCCCCTAATGCTGGTTTGGACGGCTAACGCAGAACTCTAAATCTAGGCAATAGAAATTTTAGGTTTAGGACGCAACATGCTTGACGATGACGTCATTATTCGTTAAGTCAATCATTAGCGCAATGATCGCGATATGTAGCTACTAAAAAATGAAAATGTTTAAAATATAATATATATTTAGATTTAAGTATTTTTTAATGTTTCTAAACAAAGAATATTAATGGGCCTCTATTTATCAAGCCGTCAACCGCAAATACGCTGCAATTCTGCAGCGTATTTGTGGCGAGGCTGATTCGCCATAGTTATCAATCCCTACAGACCGGCAAAAGTAGAATCTAGTGACGTAACCTACGATCCGCCGGACTCAGTCCGACACAGATCGATGGTTACGTCACTCCAGATGTTCTGAACGCAAGTTCGGCACAATCTGACTACTTTTGGAAGTTATCAAAGAACAACCAGGTTCGCTCGCCACTATTCCGGCCCAGCGTACCTGGTGTTCAATCCGCCGCCCTGGAGGGGGCGGATCCCGTAGGAATCAATGGGAGTCTGACAGCAGTGAGAGCTCATGTTCGCTGCTGCCGGATATCCCATTGATTTATATAGGAAGTGTCTGCACCTAACAACCTAACATGTACCCAGAGTCTAAACACCCCTAATCTGCCGCCCCGACACCACCGCCACCTACATTATACGTATTAACCCCTAAACCTAAATAAATTTATTAACCCCTAAACCGTTGCTCCCGGACCCCGCCGCCACCTACATTATACCTATTAACCCCTAATCTGCCGCCCCCTATACCACCGCCACCTACATAAAGTTATTAACCCCTATCCTGCCGATCCCGGACCCCGCCACAAATAAAATAATTGTTTAACCGCAAAACTGCCGCTCCCAGAGCCTGCCGCCACCTACATTACATTTATTAACCCCTATCATGCCCCCCCTACACCACCGCCACTATATTAAATGAATTAACCCCTAAACCTAAGTCTAACCCTAACACCCCCTAACTTAAATATTATTTAAATTAATCTAAATAAATATTCCTATAATTAAATAAATTATTTCTATTTAAAACTAAATACTTACCTATAAAATAAACCCTAAGATAGCTACAATATAATTAATAATTACATTGTAGCTATTTTAGGATTTATATTTATTTTACAGGCAACTTTGTATTTATTTTAAATAGGTACAATAGCTATTAAATAGTTAATAACTATTTAATAGCTACCTATTTAAAATAATTACAAAATTACCTGTAAAATAAATATAAATCCTAAAACCTAAGTTACAATTACACCTAACACTACACTATCATTAAATAAATTAAATTAATTAAATACAATTACCTAAAATTAAATTAAAATAACTAAAATTAACTAAAGTACAAAAAAACCCTCTAAATTACAGAAAATAAAAAAAAATTACAAGAAGTTTAAACTAATTACACCTAATCTAAGTCCCCTAATAAAATAAAAAAGCCCCCCAAAATAATAAAATTCCCTACCCTAAACTAAATTACAAATAGCCCTTAAAAGGGCCTTTTGTGGGGCATTGCCCCAAAATAATCAGCTCTTTTACGTGTAAAAAAACCCACCCAATCCCCCCTTAAAAAACCTAACAATACCCCATTGAAGATCACCCTACTTTGAGACATCTTCACCCAGCCGGGCACAAGTCTTCATCCGATCCGGCCAGAAGTCTTCATCGAATCCGGGCAGAAGAGGTCCTCCAAGCGGCAGAAGTCTTCATCCAAGCGGCATCTTCTATCTTCAATCAACCGGAGCGGAGTGGGTCCATCTTCAATCCAGCCGATGTGGAGCCATCCTCTTCAAACAATGTCCTGAATGAAGGTTCCTTTAAATGACGTCATCCAAGATGGCGTCCCTTGAATTCCGATTGGCTGATAGGATTCTATCAGCCAATCAGAATTAAGGTAGGAAAAATCCTATTGGCTGATCCAATCAGCCAATAGGATTGACCTTGCATTCTATTGGCTGATCGGAACAGCCAATAGAATGCAAGCTCAAGCCTATGGGCTGATTGGATCAGCCAATCGGATTTTTCCTACCTTAATTCCGATTGGCTGATAGAATCCTATCAGCCAATCGGAATTCAAGGGACACTATCTTGGATGACGTCACTTAAAGGAATATCCATTCGTCGGGTAGGCATTGTTGGAAGAGGATGGCTCCCCGTCGGCTTGTTTGAAGAAGGCTCCGCTCCGGATGGATGAAGATTGAAGACGCCGCATGGATGAAGACTTCTATTGGATGGAAGACCTCTTCAGCGCCCCTTGGATGATGACTTTGGCCGCTCCGGATGTCCTCTTCTGTTCCATCGGTGGCCGGCTGGCTGAAGACGACTCAAGGTAGGGAGATCTTCAGGGGGTTAGTGTTAGGTTTTTTTAAGGGGGGTTTGGGTGGGTTAGAGTAGGGGTATGTGGGTGGTGGGTTTTAATGTTCGGGGGGTTGTATTTTTTTTTACAGGCAAAAGAGCTGATTACTTTGGGGCATGCCCCGCAAAAGGCTTTTTTTGAAGGCTGGTAATAGAGCTGTTAACTTTTGTAATTTAGAATAGGGTAGGGCATTTTTTTATTTTGGTGGGCTTTGTTATTTTATTAGGGGGCTTAGATTAGGTGTAATTAGCTTAAAAATCTTGTAATATTTTTTATTTTTTGTAACTTAGTTTTTTTAATTTTGTGTACTTTAGTTTATTTAATTGTATTTAATGATAGGTATTTGTAGTTAATTAATTTAATTTATTTAAGGAAAGTGTAGTGTTAGGTTTAATTGTAACTTAGGTTAGGATTTATTTTACAGGTGACATTTTGTATTTATTTTAACTAGGTAGCTATTAAATAGTTAATAACTATTTAATAACTATTCTACCTAGTTAAAATAAATACAAAGTTACCTGTAAAATAAATATAAGTCCTAAAATAGCTACAGTGTAATTATTAATTACATTGTAGCTATATTAGGATTTATTTTACATGTAAGTATTTAGTTTTAAATAGGAAAAATTTATTTAATGATAGTGTAGTGTTAGGTGTAATTGTAACTTAGGTTAGTTTTTATTTTACAGGTAAATGTGTCTTTATTTTAACAAGGTAGCTATTAAATAGTTAATAACTATTTAATAGCTTTTGTACCTAGTTAAAATGAATTGAAATTTGCCTGTAAAATAAAAATAAATCCTAAAATAGCTACAATATAATTATTAGTTAGATTGTAGCTATATTAGGGTTTATTTTAAAGGTAAGTATTTAGTTTTAAATAGGATTAATTTAGTTAATAAGAATAAGAATAATATTTATTTAGATGTATTTAATTAAAATTTAAGTTAGGGGGGTGTTAGGGTTAGACTTAGGTTTAGGGGTTAATAATTTTATTATAGTGGTGGCGGTGTAGGGGGGGCAGGATAGGGGTTAATACATTTATTATAGGTGGCGGCAGTGTAGGGGGGGCAGGATAGGGGTTAATAGGTATTATGTAGGTGGCGGCGGGGTCCTGGAGTGGTGGTTTAGGGGTTAACATATTTATTATAGTTGCGGCGGGGTCTGGGAACGGCGTTTTAGGGGTTAACATGTTTAATATAGGTGGCGGCGGTGTAGGGGGGCAGATTAGGGGTGTTTAGACTCGGGGTACATGTTAGGGTGTTAGGTGCAGACAGCTCCCATAGGAATCAATGGGATGTCGGACAGCAGTGAACATAAACTTTCGTTAAGGTCAGACTCCCATTGATTCCTATGGGATCCGCCACCTCCAGGGTGGCGGATTGAAAACCAGGTACGCTGGGCCGGAAAAGTGCTGAGCGTACCTGCTAGTTTTTTGATAACTCCCAAAAGTAGTCAGATTGTGCCGAACTTGCGTTCGGAACATCTGGAGTGACGTAAGAATCGATCTGTGTCGGACTGAGTCCGGCGGATCGTTGCTTACGTCACTATATTCTACTTTTGCCAGGCTGTAGTGCTTGATATCTACAGCGAATCAGCCTCGCCACAAATACGCGGCGGAATTCCAGCGTATTTGAGGTTGACGGCTTGATAACTAGAGGCCTATATATCAGACCTGCAAAACCACATCAGCAAAAGCACAGCCCATGAGAGAGTGTCACCAAACACCTTACACACAGCTCTGAAGGAGAGGTACACTGGGCACTGGGAGGTACAGACTGGGTAACAGAACAAGAGGGAGTGTTAAAGGTCTCTACAGAGAGAGTACAAACTAGCTGAGTATCTCACATGTGTCACTAAACAACTTACACACAGCTCTGAAGGAGAGGTACACTGGGCACTGGGAGGAACAGATAGGGCAACAGAACAAGAGGGAGTATTACAGGTCTCTACAGAGAGAGTACAGACTAGCTGAGTATCTCACATGTGTCACTAAACACCTTACACACAGCTCTGAAGGAGAGGTACACTGAGCACTGGGAGGTACAGATAGGGTAACAGAACAAGAGGGAGTGTTAACGGTCACTACAGAGAGTACAGACTAGCTGAGTATCTCACATGTCACTAAACACCTTACACACAGCTCTGAAGGAGAGGTACACTGGGCACTGGGAGGTACAGACTGGGTAACAGAACAAGAGGGAGTGTTACAGGTCACTACAGAGAGAGTACAGACTAGCTGAGTATCTCACATGTGTCACTAAACACCTTACACACAGCTCTGAAGGAGAGGTACACTGGGCACTGGGAGGTACAGACTGGGTAACAGAACAAGAGGGAGTGTTACAGGTCACTACAGAGAGAGTACAGACTAGCTGAGTATCTCACATGTGTCACTAAATACCTTACACACAGCTCTGAAGGAGAGGTACACTGGGCACTGGGAGGTACAGACTGGGTAACAGAACAAGAGGGAGTGTTACAGGTCACTACAGAGAGAGTACAGACTAGCTGAGTATCTCACATGTGTCACTAAACACCTTACACACAGCTCTGAAGGAGAGGTACACTGGGCACTGGGAGGTACAGACTGGGTAACAGAACAAGAGGGAGTGTTACAGGTCACTACAGAGAGAGTACAGACTAGCTGAGTATCTCACATGTGTCACTAAACACCTTACACACAGCTCTGAAGGAGAGGTACACTGGGCACTGGGAGGTACAGACTGGGTAACAGAACAAGAGGGAGTGTTACAGATCACTACAGAGAGAGTACAGACTAGCTGAGTATCTCACATGTGTCACTAAACACCTTACACACAGCTCTGAAGGAGAGGTACACTGGGCACTGGGAGGTACAGACTGGGTAACAGAACAAGAGGGAGTGTTACAGGTCACTAGAGAGAGAGTACAGACTAGCTGAGTATCTCACATGTGTCACTAAACACCTTACACACAGCTCTGAAGGAGAGGTACACTGGGCACTGGGAGGTACAGACTGGGTAACAGAACAAGAGGGAGTGTTACAGGTCACTACAGAGAGAGTACAGACTAGCTGAGTATCTCACATGTGTCACTAAACACCTTACACACAGCTCTGAAGGAGAGGTACACTGGGCACTGGGAGGAACAGACTGGGTAACAGAACAAGAGGGAGTGTTACAGGTCACTACAGAGAGAGTACAGACTAGCTGAGTATCTCACGTGTGTCACTAAACACCTTACACACAGCTCTGAAGGAGAGGTACACTGGGCACTGGGTGGTACAGACTGGGTAACAGAACAAGAGGGAGTGTTACAGGTCTCTACAGAGAGAGTACAGACTAGCTGAGTATCTCACATGTGTCACTAAACATCTTACACACAGCTCTGAAGGAGAGGTACACTGGGCACTGGGAGGTACAGACTGGGTAACAGAACAAGAGGGAGTGTTACAGGTCACTACAGAGAGAGTACAGACTAGCTGAGTATCTCACATGTGTCACTAAATACCTTACACACAGCTCTGAAGGAGAGGTACACTGGGCACTGGGAGGTACAGACTGGGTAACAGAACAAGAGGGAGTGTTACAGGTCACTACAGAGTGAGTACAGACTAGCTGAGTATCTCACATGTGTCACTAAACACCTTACACACAGCTCTGAAGGAGAGGTACACTGGGCACTGGGACGTACAGACTGGGTAACAGAACAAGAGGGAGTGTTACAGGTCACTACAGAGAGAGTACAGACTAGCTGAGTATCTCACATGTGTCACTAAACACCTTACACACAGCTCTGAAGGAGAGGTACACTGGGCACTGGGAGGAACAGATAGGGCAACAGAACAAGAGGGAGTGTTACAGGTCACTACAGAGAGAGTACAGACTAGCTGAGTATCTCACATGTGTCACTAAACACCTTACACACAGCTCTGAAGGAGAGGTACACTGGGCACTGGGAGGTACAGACTGGGTAACAGAACAAGAGGGAGTGTTACAGGTCACTACAGAGAGAGTAAAGACTAGCTGAGTATCTCACATGTGTCACCAATCCAAAGCACAGACAGATACTCACTAAATCTCTGACCACCAGCTGGAAATAGAGACTGCCAGATATCAGGCACAATGGAGACCCAGGGCAGCCAGACAATGTGCACAGTGTGACAGTGGGGACATAGAGACTGAAGCGCACTTTCTCTTGTACTGTACAAGATACAAACCCTTAAGGAATAAATACTTCCCAGTAATAATGAAAGAAATAACAGACTTCCCACAGATGTCGGAACAAGAAAGACTATGCGTACTCTTAGGAGAAAACAACAAAGCTACAAGGATAGTAGCAAGATATGTAGCAGACTGTCACATGACCAGAACCCCCAATCAGATTAAATGAACTATCATATTTACCCACTATACTCCTACTTTATTAATTGTTATTGATCTGTTTTATTGTAACATATTACTTTAGCAACACATGTAATAATGTCATGCTAATAAAGTATTCTTGACTTGAAAGAGAGGGGGTGAAGGAATGCAGTGAAAGGTTCTGTATGGAGACAGAATTGCTACTCCCCCTCCTTGTTTGTCTCCAGGCCTGGGAGTGTGACTGAAGTGCAGGCCGCGGTAGGACAGAGAGGCTACAGCAGTTGTGTTAGAGGAGGAAAGCCACGTTTCAGTGAGGGCTAACAGGTTAAGTGAACGTGCGATAAAAAGGTCGTGAATAGATGGAAGCTTATGGCATACAGAGCGTGCATTCTAAATTATATTACTATTTATTTATACACTCAACTGTGTAAATAAGATATTCTTTACATGTAATTATATCTTGTTATATGTGAAATACGTTTTTATTTCTTTTTCTTTTCTTCTTCAAGAAAATGTACGTTTTTAAATTAATCTCTATTTACTTCTGATTTTTTTTTTTTTAATTCCCAATGAGGATCATTATTATAAAGATGTGTATTTTTCTTTATTTGGGCTGTGCCTTTGATACATATGTTTGGAATACATCGACAACGTCAGCATTAAGAGAGTCTTAACCCTTTGAGTGCTAATGACGGCTCTGAGGCGTCGCAAATTGTCTCAGTCAGATACTGACGACGGCTCTGAGCCATCGCTAGCACTCACCCACCTTCTTGGCAATCTGGGGGCTCCTACTGACTACCACCCCGGCGATCGGGCCTGTATAGTGACAGGTATTGCCGGGGCTTCACTTTTGGCGCAGTGACGTCACGCGCAATGACGTGATGACATCACCGCGCAACTTTATTTAAAGTTGACAATGGACAAGTATAGGGAGATGGGGGCATGCTGCTTAGAAGCCTGTATCTAACCTTTCCAACGGTATAAGTCTTGGGGATCTGGAAAAAAGGTTAAAAAGAAATATATTTAAAAAAAAAGTAAAAAAACACACCAATGGAAATGGCTTAGCAACCAAAGAGTTAAAGGGACAGTACACTGTAAATTTGTTTTTATATATAAATGTATTTTCAATTACTTGTTATACCAGCTGCAGAGTATAAACTGTAGGAGAAATGGCATTTTCAGGATTATTTATGTATATGAAGTAGCTGGTTTTGTGCTTTTAAACCACACCCTTTTACAATAGGTTGAGCATTAGGTAATATCAGATCTCATTATGTTATCACTTTGTGAACACACACATTCCTATCTTATATTTGTCTGGAAAACTAAAGCGAACACTGGAAAATTATAATTGTATTACTTAACTATACTGCAAACCACTGGGAGTGTAATTTCTTATGCTGGCTGTGTTTACTTAGGCTTGTCAATAGCCTTTACTCCAGGATAGAAACTTTCAGTATAGGTAGGAATACCACAGGCTAAATCAGCTATTTCAAATGCTGAAATAAGGGTAAATGGGCTACTTGTTTTAACAATTTAATACACTCTAGCCTAGCAGGTAAAATTGATCATTGGGAACAATTTAAAGGGCAAAACATTTTGGGGTGAACTGTTCCTTTAACCCCTTAATGACCGAGGACGTGCAGGGTACGTCCTCAAAAAAAAGGCAGTTAACGCCTGAGGACGTACCCTGCACGTCCTCGGTGTGGAAAGCAGCTGGAAGCGATCCTGCTCGCTTCCAGCTGCTTTCCGGTTATTGCAGTGATGCCTCGATATCAAGGCATCCTGCAATAACCATTTTTAGCCATCCGGTGCAGAGAGAGCCACTCTGTGGCCCTCTCTGCACCGGACATTAACGGCTACGTTCGTTGGTGGGTGGGAGCCGGTGTGGGAGGTGGGTGGCGGCCATCGATGGCCTTTGTGATGCGGAGGGGGCGGGATCGGGGGCGGGGACGACCGGGGGGACGCGCACGGACACGCGCACGTGCACGGGGAGGCCGGGCGGGCGCGTGCACGGGGAGGGAGCGGGTGGGAACCACTACGCTACAGAAAGTTTTTTCTTAGAAGTGGGGATCAAAGGGGTTAATATATTTATTTGGTGATCGGTTTGGCTGGTGGGGTATTGGACTGTGGGGGGGAAGCTACACTACAGAAACAAATAAAAAAAAATAATTAAAAAAAAACATTTTTATTTGCAAACTGGGTACTGGCAGACAGCTGCCAGTACCCAAGATGGCCCCAATAAGGCAGAGGGGGAGGGTTAGGGAGCTATTTTGGGGGGATCAGGGAGGTTGGGGGCTAAGGGGGGACCCTACATAGCAGCATATGTAAATATGCTTAAAAAAAAAAAATTTTTTTAATACCTTTTATTTTAGTACTGGCAGACTTTCTGCCAGTACTTAAGATGGCGGGGACAATTGTGGGGTGGGGGAGGGAAGAGAGCTGTTTGGGAGGGATCAGGGGGTGGGATGTGTCAGGTGGGAGTCTGATCTCTACACTAAAGCTAAAATTAACCCTGCAAGCTCCCTACAAACTACCTAATTAACCCCTTCACTGCTGGCCATAATACACATGTGATGCGCAGCAGCATTTAGCGGCCTTATAATTACCAAAAAGCAACGCCAAAGCCATATATGTCTGCTATTTCTGAACAAAGGGGATCCCAGAGAAGCATTTAAAACCATTTGTGCCATAATTGCACAAGCTGTTTGTAAATAATTTTAGTGAGAAACCTAAAGTTTGAAAAAGTGAACAATTTTTTTTTATTTGATTGCTTTTGGCGGTGAAATGGTGGCATGAAATATACCAAAATGGGCCTAGATCAATACTTGGGGTTGTCTACTACACTACACTAGAGCTAAAATTAACCCTAGAAGCTCCCTACATGCTCCCTAATTAACCCATTCACTGCTGGGCATAATACACGTGTGGTGCGCAGTGGCATTTAGCAACCTTCTAATTACCAAAAAGCAAAGCCAAAGCCATATATGTCTGCTATTTATGAACAAAGGGGATCCCAGAGAAGCATTTACAACCATTTATTCCATAATTTCATGAGTTGTTTGTAAATAATTTCAGTGAGAAACCTAAAGTTTGTGAAAATATTTGTGAAAAAGTGAACAATTTTTTTTATTTGATCGCATTTGGCGGTGAAATGGTGGCATGAAATATACCAAAATGGGCCTAGATCAATGCTTTGGGATGTCTACTAAAAAAAAATATTTACATGTCAATGGATATTCAGAGATTCCTGAAAGATATCAGTGTCCCAATGTAACTAGCGCTAATTTTGAAAAAAAGTGGTTTGGAAATGGCAAAGTGCTACTTGTACTTATTGCCCTATAACTTGCAAAAAAAGCAAAGAACATGTAAACATTGGGTATTTCTAAACTCAGGACAAAATTTAGAAACTATTTAGCATGGGTGTTTTTTGGTGGTTGTAGATGTGTAACAGATTTTGGGGGTCAAAGTTAGAAAAAGTGTGTTTTTTTCCATTTTTTCCTCATATTTTACAATATTTTTTATAGTAAATTATAAGATATGATGAAAATAATGGTATATTTTGAAAGTCCATTTAATGGCGAGAAAAACGGTATATAATAAGTGTGGGTACAGTAAATGAGTAAGAGGGAAATTACAGCTAAACACAAACACCGCAAAAATGTAAAAATAGCCTTGGTCCCAAACGGACAGAAAATGGAAAAGTGCTGTGGTCATTAAGGGGTTAAGTATGGAAGCTATACATGCTCACTGATTGGATGAGTTACAGATGCGCTCATTAAGAGGATCCAATGAGAGAGGAGGAGGAAGTTTAAAAGGACATTAATGAGCACAGACTTTAAAAGAGTCAGCAGTCACAAAGAGCGGCAGCGTATAGAAACCAAGTCACACCGGACCCCTCTGATATCTATCTAGGCAGGAGGTCTGAAAGTGTCGCCTGTTGATAGCTGCTGGGACCCCAGAGTGACGGACATTTATTGCCTTTTTATTTTGCAAGGACTTCGCTTTTTAAAGAATCTTTCGCCTAGATTACGAGTCTTGCGTTACGCTGCTTTTTAATGCCCGCTGGTATTACGAATCTTGCAGGTACAGGTGTACCGCTCACTTTTTTTTCCGCTACTCGAGCATACCGCAAATCCCCTTACGTCAATTGCGTATCCTATCTTTTCTATGGGATTTTCCTAATGCCGGTATTACGAGTCTTGGAGAAAGTGAGCGGTACAGCCTCTCCTGTCAAGACTGATACCGCATTTAAAAGTCAGTAGTTAAGAGTTTTATGGGCTAACGCCGTAACATGAAACTCTTAACTAAAGTGCTAAAAAGTACACTAACACCCATAAACAACCTATTAACCCCTAAACCCGAGGCCCCCCCCACATCGCAAACACTATATTATTTAACCCCTAATTTGCCGACCGGACATCGCCGCCACTTTAATAAATGTATTAACCCCTAAACCGCCGCACTCCCGCCTCGCAAACACTAGTTAAATTTTATTAACCCCTAATCTGCCGTCCCTAACATCGCCGACACCTACCTAGATTTATTAACCCCTAATCTGCCGCCCCCAACGTCGCTGCTACTATATTAAATGTATTAACCCCTAAACCTAAGTCTAACCCTAACCCCCCCAATTTAAATATAATTTAAATAAATCTAAATAAAATAACTACAATTAAATAAATTATTCCTTTTAAATTAAATTAAAACTAAATACTTACCTATAAAATAAACCCTAATATAGCTACAATATTAACTAATAGTTACATTGTAGCTACCTAAGGCTTAGATTTAGAGTTTGGCGGTAGCCGTGAAAACCAGCGTTAGAGGCTCCTAACGCTGGTTTTAGGCTACCGCCGGTATTTGGAGTCACTGAAAAAAGGGTCTAACGCTCACTTTTCAGCCGCGACTTTTCCATACCGCAGATCCCCTTACGTAAATTACGTATCCTATCTTTTCAATGGGATCTTCCTAACTCCGGTATTTAGAGTCATGGCTGAAGTGAGCGTTAGAATTCTAACGACCAAACTCCAGCCGCAGAAAAAAAACAGGAGTTAAGAGCTTTTTGGGCTAACGCCGGTTCATAAAGCTCTTAACTACTGTGCCCTAAAGTACACTAACACCCATAAACTACCTATGTACCCCTAAACCGAGGTCCCCCCACATTGCCGCCACTCGATTAAATTTTTTTAACCCCTAATCTGCCGACCGACACCTACGTTATACTTATGTACCCCTAATCTGCTGCCCCTAACACCGCCGACCCCTATATTATATTTATTAACCCCTAACCTGCCCCCACAACATCGCCGCCAGCTACCTACAATAATTAACCCCTAATCTGCCGACCACAAAGCGCCGCCACCTACATTATAGCTATGTACCCCTAATCTGCTGCCCCTAACACCGCCGACCCCTATATTATATTTATTAACCCCTAATCTGCCCCCCTCAACGTCGCCTCCACCTGCCTACACTTATTAACCCCTAATCTGCCGAGCGGACCGCACCGCTACTATAATAAAGTTATTAACCCCTAATCCGCCTCACTAACCCTATAATAAATAGTATTAACCCCTAATCTGCCCTTCCTAACATCGCCGACACCCAACTTCAATTATTAACCCCTAATCTGCCGACCGGAGCTCACCGCTATTCTAATAAATGTATTAACCCCTAAAGCTAAGTCTAACCCTAACACTAACACCCCCCTAAATTAAATATAATTTAAATCTAACAAAATTAATTAACTCTTATTAAATAAATTATTCCTATTTAAAGCTAAATACTTACCTGTAAAATAAATCCTAATATAGCTACAATATAAATTATAATTACATTGTAGCTATTTTAGGATTAATATTTATTTTACAGGCAACTTTGTAATTATTTTAACCAGGTACAATAGCTATTAAATAGTTACCTAGTTAAAATAATTACAAAATTACCTGTAAAATAAATCCTAACCTAAGTTACAATTAAACCTAACACTATACTATCATTAAATTAATTAAATAAAATACCTACAATTACCGACAATTAAACCTAACACTACACTATCAATACATTAATTAAATACAATATCTACAAATAACTACAATGAAATAAACTAACTAAAGTACAAAAAATAAAAAAGAACTAAGTTACAAAAAATAAAAAAATATTTACAAACATAAGAAAAATATTACAACAATTTTAAACTAATTACACCTACTCTAAGCCCCCTAATAAAATAACAAAGACCCCCAAAATAAAAAATGCCCTACCCTATTCTAAATTACTAAAGTTAAAAGCTCTTTTACCTTACCAGCCCTGAACAGGGCCCTTTGCGGGGCATGCCCCAAGAATTTCAGCTCTTTTGCCTGTAAAAAAAAAACATACAATACCCCCCCCCTAACATTACAACCCACCACCCACATACCCCTAATCTAACCCAAACCCCCCTTAAATAAACCTAACACTAAGCCCCTGAAGATCTTCCTACCTTGTCTTCAGCCTACCAGGTTCAGCGATCCGTCCTGAAGAGCTCCTCCGATGTCCTGATCCAAGCCCAAGCGGGGGGCTGAAGAGGTCCATGATCCGGCTGAAGTCTTCATCCAAGCGGGAGCTGAAGAGGTCCATGATCCGGATGAAGTCTTCATCCAAGCGGGAGCTGAAGAGGTCCATGATCCGGATGAAGTCTTCTATCAACGGCATCTTCAATCTTCTTTCTTCCGGATCCATCTTGCAGACCTCCGACACGGAACATCCTCTTCTCCCGACGCCTACTAGCCAAATGACGGTTCCTTTAAGGGACGTCATCCAAGATGGCGTCCCTCGAATTCCGATTGGCTGATAGGATTCTATCAGCCAATCGGAATTAAGGTAGGAATATTCTGATTGGCTGATGGAATCAGCCAATCAGAATCAAGTTCAATCCGATTGGCTGTTCCAATCAGCCAATCAGATTGAGCTTGCATTCTATTGGCTGATCGGAACAGCCAATAGAATGCGAGCTCAATCTGATTGGCTGATCGAATCAGCCAATCGGATTGAACTTGATACTGATTGGCTGATTCCATCAGCCAATCAGAATATTCCTACCTTAATTCCGATTGGCTGATAGAATCCTATCAGCCAATCGGAATTCGAGGGACGCC
Source organism: Bombina bombina (assembly GCF_027579735.1). Taxonomy (NCBI): domain Eukaryota; kingdom Metazoa; phylum Chordata; class Amphibia; order Anura; family Bombinatoridae; genus Bombina; species Bombina bombina. The sequence goes on along the minus strand of NC_069505.1, from coordinate 635,342,707 downwards.
ATCTTGGATGACGTCCCTTAAAGGAACCGTCATTCGGCTAGTAGGCGTCGGGAGAAGAGGATGTTCCGCGTCGGAGGTCTGCAAGATGGATCCGGAAGAAAGAAGATTGAAGATGCCGTTGATAGAAGACTTCATCCGGATCATGGACCTCTTCAGCTCCCGCTTGGATGAAGACTTCATCTGGATCATGGACCTCTTCAGCTCCCGCTTGGATGAAGACTTCAGCCGGATCATGGACCTCTTCAGCCCCCTGCTTGGGCTTGGATCAGGACATCGGAGGAGCTCTTCAGGACGGATCTGTGAACCTGGTAGGGTGAAGACAAGGTAGGAAGATTTTCAGGGGCTTAGTGTTAGGTTTATTTAAGGGGGGTTTGGGTTAGATTAGGGGTATGTGGGTGGTGGGTTGTAATGTTGGGGGGGGGGTATTGTATGTTTTTTTTTACAGGCAAAAGAGCTGAAATTCTTGGGGCATGCCCCGCAAAGGGCCCTGTTCAGGGCTGGTAAGGTAAAAGAGCTTTTAACTTTAGTAATTTAGAATAGGGTAGGGCATTTTTTATTTTAGGGGTCTTTGTTATTTTATTAGGGGGCTTAGAGTAGGTGTAATTAGTTTAAAATTGTTGTAATATTTTTCTTATGTTTGTAAATATTTTTTTATTTTTTGTACTTTAGTTAGTTTATTTCATTGTAGTTATTTGTAGCTATTGTATTTAATTAATGTATTGATAGTGTAGTGTTAGGCTTAATTGTAGGTAATTGTAGGTATTTTATTTAATTAATTTAATGATAGTATAGTGTTAGGTTTAATTGTAACTTAGGTTAGGATTTATTTTACAGGTAATTTTGTAATTATTTTAACTAGGTAACTATTTAATAGCTATTGTACATGGTTAAAATAATTACAAAGTTGCCTGTAAAATAAATATTAATCCTAAAATAGCTACAATGTAATTATAATTTATATTGTAGATATATTAGGGTTTATTTTACAGGTAAGTGTTTAGCTTTAAATAGGAATAATTTATTTAATAAGAGTTAATTAATTTCGTTAGATTTAAATTATATTTAACTTAGGGGGGTGTTAGTGTTAGGGTTAGACTTAGCTTTAGGGGTTAATACATTTATTATAGTAGCGGTGAGCTCCGGTCGGCAGATTAGGGGTTAATGTTTGAAGTTAGGTGTCGGCGATGTTAGGGAGGGCAGATTAGGGGTTAAAACTATTTATTATAGGGTTAGTGATGCGGATTAGGGGTTAATAACTTTATTATAGTAGCGCTCAGGTCCGCTCGGCAGATTAGGGGTTAATAAGTGTAGGCAGGTGGAGGCGACGTTGAGGGGGGCAGATTAGGGGTTAATAAATATAATATAGGAGTTGGCGGTGTTAGGGGCAGCAGATTAGGGGTACATAAGGATAATGTAAGTAGCGGCGGTTTACGGAGCGGCAGATTAGGGGTTAAAAATAATATGCAGGGGTCAGCGATAGCGGGGGCGGCAGAATAGGGGTTAATAAGTGTAAGGTTAGGGGTGTTTAGACTCGGGGTACATGTTAGAGTGTTAGGTGCAGACGTAGGAAGTGTTTCCCCATAGCAAACAATGGGGCTGCGTTAGGAGCTGAACGCGGCTTTTTTGCAGGTGTTAGGTTTTTTTTCAGCTCAAACAGCCCCATTGTTTCCTATGGGGGAATCGTGCACGAGCACGTTTTTGAGGCTGGCCGCGTCCGTAAGCAACTCTGGTATCGAGAGTTGAAGCTGCGTTAAAAATGCTCTACGCGGGGGGGGGGGCGGAGCCGGCTGGGGAGCGAGATGGCCGCACGTTTATGTCTCTCTGTACAAAGGCTTAGGAATATCAGGGCACAACGCTAGACTGAGGCTTTTATATTGCTCAAAATGAGACTATCCATTACGGGGAACCTCCAAAATATAAATATTCATGTTGGTGATTTATCAGAAAGTGACGAAGCAGAGTTCTAAGGAGAGACGCATTAGGATGGCCCGCCATGACATCGTGGAGTCTCTTTTAACTGTGGTCCCATCTGATATTACAGAAGAGCCCTAAGTGACTTATATGAGCGGAATACAAACTTTCAGAGGAACTGCAGAGCTGATCGGCGCTAGGGTGCTTCTGGAGTGACTGGTTCTTTTGATTACCTAATAAGGCTGCCAAAACCACAGAGCACTAAGCCAGGCTCCAGAATTTCAAAATGGCCACTGCCGGCACAGTAAAAGACACAGAGCTTGATGCCTCCGACCGCTCCTTCGCAGATCTCAAGCACAGCCTACTGCACCTATACATTCTAGCCTGTAGGGAGCCTCTGATATATGAGGGAGAAGATGGAGGTCGACGAGACCGGCACACTAAGTTGACAGACACCCAGGGGCACATTGTACCGACGCCACTGCTAACTATGGGAGGACTACTGTCATTGAAGAGATCACAACCCGCACACAAGCTTAAGGTGGATAAGGTCTGGACAAGAGGTCCTCTCATACACGATGCCCCACCTCACCAGATGCTGTCCAAGCTGAGGAAGGCGTTTGCTCTGGCCCGGGGAAGGCGCCCTCCGGGTGCGGGGCGGACACTTCTCAAAACTAAAAAACCACCTCGCAAGACAGTGAGCTCTTGGGAACTGTGCGATAAAGTTAGGAGTCCTTTCCTTTTTTGTTATCTGGTCCCCCCACAAGCAGAGGTGCTCAACCTCAGTGACTGTAACCTACCTAATCAGGAAGCCGACATTGACAGACACAGCACAGATTGGATTCTACCGGAGCCTGTCAGAAGTAAATTTCTCAAGACGCTACTTGTCATGGAGGGAATCAGAAGGGATACAGGACTTGAGTATATATCTGAGGCCTTGGCTTGTGGCATAGGGTAAAAGAACAATATAACCTCTCACAATTGTGATGACTAGTTCTAATATGGGACTATCCCCTCATACAGCACTGTAGTTTCGTTCATGGTTTATTTTAATTTGTTATGCAAAGATCCTTAGGTTTTTTTTTTTTCTTTAATGTTTTATCTTAGCAAGTTGGGATCTTTATAATTTAGCAGTGCTTGGAATTTGCTATTACAGCCTGGACTAACCTACCAGGATTTAAAGATTAAGACACCTTAATGAGAATGGTTATGTTTGATAATGGTGTCCATTCTACTATTTCTATACTACCTTATGTATTTCTCGGCAGCTCTTTATGATATTCCCCTGATCAGAATACCTGACATCGTTGAAGGTGTTTAGGCAGCTTGATTATTGTTTTCTCCCTGTAAACTGTTGGGATACTTATTACACTTTTCTGCATTTCATATCTCAAATACCTGCTTACATAGCTGTTATATAATGTTATTAAATCTGCTCCATGAGCCTTATTTCACAAGTTATAAGGTTAGCCAGACAGGAGTTACTTGGAACTGCAACCTTTTTATATTACTCACCTCCTATTTCATTTATATGCCAAACATAAAATGAGGACTATTACTGCAGAATCTGGGGAGGTCTATCTTGATTGCTCACTGTTTAGTTCAACTATCATGTTCAGTTTGCATACTTTCATACTGTTAATGCTATGTATTATAAAAGGGTTTCATCTTATCCCCCACTAATATTTCGATTACTAGCTGGTTAATTTCAAGCAGGAATAGTGCAGCTCCCCATTACATCTCCCTGCTTTAGGTATGTGTGGGAATTCGCCTTCTACATTTATGCTGAATCTAATTTCCCTTGTCTATGTATACTACAGCTTAGGAGGGATCTCCTTAAATCAGCACTATTTTAAACTTTGAACAGCGTTTACTCATGGCATAGGTTACTTGGAGCTTACTGATTCTGGCTGATGCCTACCTCTTCTTAGATATTATAATTACAATGTATGATACACCAGCTATGGGTCTGGGGTCACTCATATAGGGATTAGATACTGCCTCTGCTTTAAAAGTTTTGCACACCTATTTCACTCTACAATACACATGATAATGCTACTATACTAGTTCTGGAATATACAGCGTCAGACTGTCTATAAATCACTACTTTTATGTCTTTTCACTAATATTATCCACAAGTTAAAATTCCTATGTATTATTATTATAGGTTTTGCATTTGGTATTATATCTCTCACTAGCCATGATTCCCGCCATTTATTGACCATCTCTAGACATGTCCAGATGTGGTGTTATTGCCCCTCTCTGTCTGATACATTTAATTATCTATTCCTGCGGAGATCTTTGTATTTCTCTATTAGGCCTATATTATTTTATATTACCTATTCCCCTTTTATTGTAGAACTAATTACTCCAATATAATTATACCTCCCCGCCACCTCGCTACTTACATATGTTTCAAGCACTATCAGTATACAGCTTTTTTTTTTTGATATTGAGGTTAGATAAAGGTTTCAGTTATAGATGTATGTTATATCTCAGAGTAAACTTTGTACAGCAGTTCCTATGGTATGTTGGACTCTCCATTGTACACGTTGCTTAGGATTAGCCCTTTATTATTTGTGTTCTCCTAGTAAGCCTCACATATATATATGATACTGTTATTATAATGGTGGATGTCCAGATTTGTGATGTGCATAGGGACAAGGCTCTCTCTTTAGTTGGTTATGGACACACCTTATTACATGCTTGTCTCTCTGTCTATAACTAAAAGCTGCAAGTATCCACTAGCAATGTTCAAGTTCATAGTTAGCTCTCTATAGATAGCCCATATTTCCTAAATGTTGTGAAGTTATCTCTTTTCCTTTGGGCCCTCAGTTTGCTGGATAAACTGAGGATGCTCTTATCCCCCACAATCTCTACTCCAGCTAGATAGCTTATTTCTTTTTTACACACAGAGAGCAGTCCTATTCCCTATTAGTTAGCAGGGTATATTGTTTGAGGATGATAGGGTCCATTTATTGATGCTGTTGGGCCGTGTCTACTGGGAAAGCACGGTCCAGCATATAAGTTTTTCAAAAGCCCTGAGATCCTACTCCATTCCATTCCACATCGCCTTGTAGTTTATATTCTTAAAATAGATTATCTGGCTCCGCCCCCCCCCCTTCCCTTCCCCTCTCCCCTATGCCCCCCATTATGAGCGGCTCTTGCCCGCTGCATCCCTCATCCCCCTATATACGCAGGTCTATAGGAGGCCTGATAAATGCCAGCTCCCTTCCTCTCACTATTTTCAGCGTATAGAATACCCCTTATTTGAGAGTAGGGACTATTAGTTTCCTGTATTATAAAACTGAGACTTCATTTCTATATGCCCCAGTCACACATGTTTTGATCTCACTGTGCGCATTCTGTATTTAAGGTCATAAAGTCGGTGCTATAATTTACGTCAAATGATATCTCTCTGTTCTCAACCCTGATATCTTTCATATCTTTGACTTCTATTATTATATAAATATTGAAACTCTATGGTCTAGATAATATTTTGACAAATCCTATATTAGCACATCAATGTCTTAATTCTTATGTACCTTTCATATGTGATTTGTAACAGTGTTTTTTTTTTTTTCTTTTGTATTTGTCCTGTGCTGGGACTCACTCCCTTTTCTGTTACTTTTATCCATTGTCTCAATAAAAAATTATTAAAAAAAAAAAAAAAAAAAAATGCTCTACGCTCCTTTTTTGGAGCCTAACGCAGCCTTTTTGTGGACTCTAAATACCAGAGTTATTTTTATGGTGCGGCCAGAAAAAAGCCGGCGTTAGCTACGCGGGTCCTTACCGACAAAACTCTAAATCTAGCCGTTAGGGTTTATTTTTATTTTACAGGCAACTTTGTATTTATTTTAACTAGGTAGAATAGTTATTAAATAGTTATTAACTATTTAATAACTACCTAGTTAAAATAAATACAAATTTACCTGTAAAATAAACCCTAACCTAAGTTACAATTACACCTAACACTACACTATTATTAAATAAACTAACTACAATTAATTACAATTAAATTAAATAAACTAAATTACGGAAAAAAAAAAAACACTAAATTACAAAAAATAAAAAAGAAATTACATTTTTTAAACTAATTACACCTAATCTAATCCCCCTAATAAAATAAAAAAGCACCCCAAAATAAAAAAATTCCCTACCCTATACTAAATTACAAATAGCCCTTTTTTGCGGGGCATTGCCCCAAATTAATCAGCTCTTTAACCTGTAAAAAACAACAACATAATTTATGTAAGAACTTACCTGATAAATTCATTTCTTTCATATTAGCAAGAGTCCATGAGCTAGTGACGTATGGGATATACATTCCTACCAGGAGGGGCAAAGTTTCCCAAACCTCAAAATGCCTACAAATACACCCCTCACCACACCCACAAATCAGTTTAACGAATAGCCAAGAAGTGGGGTGATAAGAAAAAGTGCAAAAGCATCAAAAATAAGGAATTGGAATAGTTGTGCTTTATACAAAAAAATCATAATCACCACAAAAAGGGTGGGCCTCATGGACTCTTGCTAATATGAAAGAAATGAATTTATCAGGTAAGTTCTTACATAAATTATGTTTTCTTTCATGTAATTAGCAAGAGTCCATGAGCTAGTGACGTATGGGATAATAAATACCCAAGATGTGGAACTTCCACGCAAGAGTCACTAGAGAGGGAGGGATAAAATAAAGACAGCCAATTCCTGCTGAAAATAATCCACACCCAAAATAAAGTTTAATGAAAACATAAGCAGAAGAATCAAACTGAAACAGCTGCCTGAAGTACTTTTCTACCAAAAACTGCTTCAGAAGAAGAAAACACATCAAAATGGTAGAATTTAGTAAAAGTATGCAAAGAAGACCAAGTTGCTGCTTTGCAAATCTGATCAACCGAAGCTTCATTCCTAAACACCCAGGAAGTAGAAACTGACCTAGTAGAATGAGCTGTAATCCTTTGAGGCGGAGTTTTACCCGACTCGACATAAGCATGATGAATCAAAGACTTTAACCAAGACGCCAAAGAAATGGCAGAGGCCTTCTGACCTTTCCTGGAACCAGAAAAGATAACAAATAGACTAGAAGTCTTTCGGAAATCTTTAGTAGCTTCAACATAATATTTCAAAGCTCTTACTACATCCAAAGAATGCAATGATCTCTCCTTAGAATTCTTAGGATTAGAACACAATGAAGGAACCACAATTTCTCTACTAATGTTGTTAGAATTCACAACCTTAGGTAAAAATTTAAATGAAGTCCGCAACACCGCCTTATCCTGATGAAAAATCAGAAAAGGAGATTCACAAGAAAGAGCAGATAACTCAGAAACTCTTCTAGCAGAAGAGATGGCCAAAAGAAACAAAACTTTCCAAGAAAGTAATTTAATGACCAAAGAATACATGGGTTCAAACGGAGGAGCTTGTAGAGCCCCCAGAACCAAATTCAAACTCCAAGGAGGAGAAATTGACTTAATGACAGGTTTTATACGAACCAAAGCCTGTACAAAACAATGAATATCAGGAAGATTAGCAATCTTTCTGTGAAACAGCACAGAAAGAGCAGAAATTTGTCCTTTCAAGGAACTTGCAGACAAACCTTTATCCAGACCATCCTGAAGAAACTGTAAAATTCTAGGAATTCTAAAAGAATGTGTACAATAAAACCTAATTTATTGCCTATACATATAAAAACTTAATACATACAGTTCATACAATACATGGATCCATGGAAAATTACAATAAATTACAATAAAATGCAGATTGATAAAACAAATGGTCAAAGTAAAAACAATCGTAAGTTCAAGGAATATAATAAGCCTCCTAAGTATGAAGTACAGTGGAATTCAGTGATATACAACGATGTGAACAAATGGTGTATACATATAAAAATGTAAAAACATAAAAATATAAAAATGAAAATACAAAATGTCAATCAATTCCGAATTAAATGTCAATCAATCCTACACGTGGTGTAAAAAATTAGTGAAAAAATGTAGATTCAAGACTAGTGAAAATCCAAAAATAATGAAAAGATTGTAGATGCAAAAATAAGTGAATAAGTCAAACTATAGTCACCCAGATCCTGTGGGATCGAATAGTGGTTGTAAGTGTCCAAAAATACTGTGATGTGGTGAAGATGTGAAGATGGAGAAAGTGCTGGGCCCACCGAGAGTGAACCAAATTTTCCAAACAGAGAAATGGTGTCCACCTAAAAAACAAAAACAAATATGGTGCAGATACCTTCAAATAAGTGTTTACCTAAATGAAATGGAGCTTACCAATAACAGTTGACGCGTTTCGGCCTTGCTCTAGGCCTTTATCAAGACTGATTTGTTTAGGGATTCTGCACCCTTATAAAGGGTGTTATGACCAATGGGTGTCTGAGGAATTTTGCGCCAAAAATAGGCTCCGCCCACTTCCGGTGTCTCATGAATGTGGGCAGTGTTCCTATTCAGATGTCTGATGGGTATGGGCAAACTTTTGTACTTATAAAGAATATTTGTATTTGTAAAAAATATTCAAAGAATATTGCTGCAACCGGAAGTGACTAAGGCCTAGATTTGGAGTTTGGCGGTAGATGGGCTGTTAACGCTACGCAGGCTTTTTTCTGGCCGCACCATAAAATTAACTCTGGTATCGAGAGTCCAAAAAAATGCTGCGTTAGGCTCCAAAAAAGGAGCGTAGAGCATTTTTAACGCAAATGCAACTCTCGATACCAGAGTTGCTTACGGACGCGGCCAGCCTCAAAAACGTGCTCGTGCACGATTCTCCCATAGGAAACAATGGGGCTGTTTGAGCTGAAAAAAAACCTAACACCTGCAAAAAAGCAGCGTTCAGCTCCTAACGCAGCTCCATTGTTTCCTATGGGGAAACACTTCCTACGTCTGCACGTAACACTCTAACATGTACCCCGATCTAAACACCCCTACCCTTACACTTATTAACCCCTAATCTGCCGCCCCCGCTATCGCTGACCCCTGCATTATATTATTAACCCATAATCTTCCGCTCCGTAAACCGCCGCAACTTACATTATCCCTATGTACCCCTAATCTGCTGCCCCTAACACCGCCGACCCCTATATTATATTTATTAACCCCTAACCTGCCCCCCACAACGTCGCCGCCAGCTACTTACAATAATTAACCCCTAATCTGCCGACCGCAAAGCGCTGCCACCTACGTTATCCTTATGTACCCCTAATCTGCTGCCCCTAACACCGCCGACCCCTATATTATATTTATTAACCCCTAATCTGCCCCCCTCAACGTCGCCGACACCTGCCTACACTTATTAACCCCTAATCTGCCGAGCGGACCTGAGCGCTACTATAATAAAGTTATTAACCCCTAATCCGCCTCACTAACCCTATCATAAATAGTATTAACCCCTAATCTGCCCTCCCTAACATCGCCGACACCTAACTTCAATTATTAACCCCTAATCTGCCGACCGGAGCTCACCGCTATTCTAATAAATGTATTAACCCCTAAAGCTAAGTCTAACCCTAACACTAACACCCCCCTAAGTTAAATATAATTTAAATCTAACGAAATTAATTAACTCTTATTAAATAAATTATTCCTATTTAAAGCTAAATACTTACCTGTAAAAAAAATCCTAATATAGCTACAATATAAATTATAATTATATTATAGCTATGTTAGGATTTATATTTATTTTACAGGTAACTTTGTAATTATTTTAACTAGGTACAATAGCTATTAAATAGTTAAGAACTATTTAATAGTTACCTAGTTAAAATAATAACAAAATTACCTGTAAAATAAGTCCTAACCTAAGTTATAATTAAACCTAACACTACCCTATCAATAAATTAATTAAATAAAATACCTACAATTACCTACAATAAAACCTAACACTACACTATCAATAAATAAATTAAATACAATTTCTACAAATAACTACAATTACATAAACTAACTAAAGTACAAAAAATAAAAAAGAACTGTTACAAAAAATAAAAAAAATATTTACAAACATAAGAAAAATATTACAACAATTTTAAACTAATTACACCTACTCTAAGCCCCCTAATAAAATAACAAAGACCCCCAAAATAAGAAAATGCCCTACCCTATTCTAAATTAATAAATTTAAAAGCTCGTTTACCTTACCAGCCCTGAACAGGGCCCTTTGCGGGGCATGCCCCAAGAAAATCAGCTCTTTTGCCTGTAAAAAAAACATACAATACCCCCCCCCAACATTACAACCCACCACCCACATACCCCTAATCTAACCCAAACCCCCCTTAAATAAACCTAACACTAAGCCCCTGAAGATCTTCCTACCTTGTCTTCACCTCACCGGGTATCACCGATCGGTCCTGGCTCCGATATCTTCATCCAACCCAAGCGGGGGCTAGACATCCACTGAAGAAGTCCAGAAGAGGGTCCAAAGTCTTCCTCCTATCCGGCAAGAAGAGGACATCCGGACCGGTAAACATCTTCATCCAAGCGGCATCTTCGATCTTCTTCCATCCGGTGCGGAGCGGGTCCATGTTTAAGCAGCCGACGCGGATCCATCCTCTTCTTCCGGCGTCTCCCGACGAATGACGGTTCCTTTAAGGGACGTCATCCAAGATGGCGTCCCTCGAATTCCGATTGGCTGATAGGATTCTATCAGCCAATCGGAATTAAGGTAGGAATATTCTGATTGGCTGATGGAATCAGCCAATCAGAATCAAGTTCAATCCGATTGGCTGATTTGATCAGCCAATCAGATTGAGCTCACATTCTATTGGCTGTTCCGATCAGCCAATAGAATGCAAGCTCAATCTGATTGGCTGATTGGATCAGCCAATCGGATTGAACTTGATTCTGATTGGCTGATTCCATCAGCCAATCAGAATATTCCTACCTTAATTCCGATTGGCTGATAGAATCCTATCAGCCAATCGGAATTCGAGGGACGCCATCTTGGATGACGTCCCTTAAAGGAACCGTCATTCGTCGGGAGACGCCGGAAGAAGAGGATGGATCCGCGTCGGCTGCTTCAACATGGACCCGCTCCGCACCGGATGGAAGAAGATCGAAGATGCCGCTTGGATGAAGATGTTTGCCGGTCCGGATGTCCTCTTCTTGCCGGATAGGAGGAAGACTTTGGACCCTCTTCTGGACTTCTTCAGTGGATGTCTAGCCCCCGCTTGGGTTGGATGAAGATATCGGAGCCAGGACCGATTGGTGATACCCGGTGAGGTGAAGACAAGGTAGGAAGATCTTCAGGGGCTTAGTGTTAGGTTTATTTAAGGGGGGTTTGGGTTAGATTAGGGGTATGTGGGTGGTGGGTTGTAATGTTGGGGGGGGGGTTATTGTATGTTTTTTTTTACAGGCAAAAGAGCTGATTTTCTTGGGGCATGCCCCGCAAAGGGCCCTGTTCAGGGCTGGTAAGGTAAACGAGCTTTTAAATTTATTAATTTAGAATAGGGTAGGGCATTTTTTTATTTTGGGGGTCTTTGTTATTTTATTAGGGGGCTTAGAGTAGGTGTAATTAGTTTAAAATTGTTGTAATATTTTTCTTATGTTTGTAAATATTTTTTTATTTTTTGTAACTTAGTTCTTTGTTATTTTTTGTACTTTAGTTAGTTTATGTAATTGTAGTTATTTGTAGAAATTGTATTTAATTTATTTATTGATAGTGTAGTGTTAGGTTTTATTGTAGGTAATTGTAGGTATTTTATTTAATTAATTTATTGATAGGGTAGTGTTAGGTTTAATTATAACTTAGGTTAGGATTTATTTTACAGGTAATTTTGTTATTATTTTAACTAGGTAACTATTAAATAGTTCTTAACTATTTAATAGCTATTGTACCTGGTTAAAATAATTACAAAGTTGCCTGTAAAATAAATATTAATCCTAAAATAGCTACAATGTAATTATAATTTATATTGTAGCTATATTAGGATTTATTTTACAGGTAAGTATTTATCTTTAAATAGGAATAATTTATTTAATAAGAGTTAATTAATTTCGTTAGATGTAAATTATATTTAAGTTAGGGGGGTGTTAGTGTTAGGGTTAGACTTAGCTTTAGGGGTTAATCTATTTATTATAGTAGCGGTGAGCTCCGGTCGTCAGATTAGGGGTTAATGTTTGAAGTTAGGTGTCGGCGATGTTAGGGAGGGCAGATTAGGGGTTAATACTATTTATGATAGGGTTAGTGAGGCGGATTAGGGGTTAATAACTTTATTATAGTAGCGCTCAGGTCCGCTCGGCAGATTAGGGGTTAATAAGTGTAGGCAGGTGTTGGCGACGTTGAGGGGGGCAGATTAGGGATTAATAAATATAATATAGGGGTCGGCGGTGTTAGGGGCAGCAGATTAGGGGTACATAAGGATAACGTAGGTGGCGGTCGGCAGATTAGGGGTTAAAAAAATGTAATCGAGTTGCGGCGATGTGGGGGGACCTCAGTTTAGGGGTACATAGGTAGTTTATGGGTGTTAGTGTACTTTAGGGTACAGTAGTTAAGAGCTTTATGAACCGGCGTTAGCCCAGAAAGCTCTTAACTCCTGCTTTTTTCCTGCGGCTGGAGTTTTGTCGTTAGAGTTCTAACGCTCACTTCAGAAACGACTCTAAATACCGGCGTTAGGAAGATCCCATTGAAAAGATAGGATACGCAATTGACGTAAGGGGATCTGCGGTATGGAAAAGTCGCGGCTGAAAAGTGAGCGTTAGACCCTTTCCTGACTGACTCCAAATACCGGCGGTAGCCTAAAACCAGCGTTAGGAGCCTCTAACGCTGGTTTTCACGGCTACCGCCAAACTCTAAATCTAGGCCTAAGACACCTTACGATAGGTAAACAATGACATAGCTAATCAGAAGTGATTCTAAATTTTAAATTTTGGTTATGTCTTCAGATTTTATACGTTATGTTTTCGGACTGTACACACTTTATTCTCTGCAGTTATTTCAAAAATCTGCCTTAAGTAGCACATTGATCCAGCTAATAAATACTAGATTACAACTCAGAGATCTCATAAACAGGATATGACATCACAGACCGCCACCACCGGAAGTGATACTATGTATTTGATAATATATTTGAAACATCATTTTTAAACACATCATTCTTTATAGATATACTATATCTATCTATTTATACACCAGAGGCAACTTCTTTCAATATTTTTTACAAATACAAATATTCTTTATAAGTACAAAAGTTTGCCCATACCCATCAGACATCTGAATAGGAACACTGCCCACATTCATGAGACACCGGAAGTGGGCGGAACCTATTTTTGGCGCAAAATTCCTCAGACACCCATTGGTCATAACACCCTTTATAAGGGTGCATAATCCCTAAACAAATCAGTCTTGATAAAGGCCTAGAGCAAGGCCGAAACGCATCGACTGATATTGGTAAGCTCCATTTCATTTAGGTAAACACTTATTTGAAGGTATCTGCACCATATTTGTTTTTGTTTTTTAGGTGGACACCATTTCTCTGTTTGGAAAATTTGGTTCACTCTCGGTGGGCCCAGCACTTTCTCCATCTTCACCACATCACAGTATTTTTGGACACTTACAACCACTATTCGATCCCACAGGATCTGGGTGACTATAGTTTGACTTATTCACTTATTTTTGCATCTACAATCTTTTCATTATTTTTGGATTTTCACTAGTCTTGAACCTACATTTTTTCACTATTTTTTTACACCACGTGTAGGATTGATTGACATTTAATTCGAAATTGATTGACATTTTGTATTTTCATTTTTATATTTTTATATTTTTATGTTTTTACATTTTTATATGTATACACCATTTGTTCACATCGTTGTATATCACTGAATTCCACTGCACTTCATACTTAGGAGGCTTATTATATTCCTTGAACTTACCATTGTTTTTACTTTGACCATTTGTTTTATCAATCTGCATTTTATTGTAATTTATTGTAATTTTTCATGGATCCATGTATTGTATGAACTGTATGTATTAAGTTTTTATATGTATAGGCAATAAATTAGGTTTTATTGTACACACTGCTACACTTATTTATATCCCTTTGCCTCCGGTTGGTAGGCGCTTGGGGGTTCCCGTTCATTTAGCTGATTTCTATTGGTGGTTACTAGGTATCACCCCCCTCAAGCCCATAGGGAACAGAGTAGGCGCTTGTCCACATCCCATAATTCTAAAAGAATGCCAGGAAAAATGATGAGAAGAACACCAAGAAATGTAAGTCTTCCAGACTCGATAATATATCTTCCTAGACACAGATTTACGAGCCTGAAACATAGTATTAATTACGGAGTCAGAGAAACCTCTATGACTGAGAATCAAGCGTTCAATCTCCATACCTTCAAATTTAATGATTTGAGATCCTGATGGAAAAAAGGACCTTGAGATAGAAGGTCTGGTCTTAACGGAAGAGTCCAAGGTTGGCAAGTAGCCATCCGAACAAGATCCGCATACCAAAACCTGTGAGGCCATGCTGGAGCCACCAGCAGTACAAACGAACGCTCCTTTAGAATCTTGGAGATCACTCTTGGAAGAAGAACTAGAGGCGGAAAGATATAGACAGGATGATACTTCCAAGGAAGCGACAATGCATCCACTGCCTCCGCCTGAGGATCCCTGGATCTGGACAGATACCTGGGAAGTTTCTTGTTTAGATGAGAAGCCATCAGATCTACTTCTGGAAGACCCCAGATTTGAACAATCTGAAGAAATACCTCTGGGTGAAGAGACCATTCGCCCGGATGTAACGTCTGGCGACTGAGATAATCCGCTTCCCAATTGTCTATACCTGGGATGTGAACCGCAGAAATTAGACAGGAGCTGGATTCCGCCCATACAAGTATCCGAGATACTTCTTTCATAGCCAGAGGACTGTGAGTCCCCCCTTGATGATTGACATATGCCACGGTTGTGACATTGTCCGTCTGAAAACAAATGAATGATTCTCTCTTCAGAAGAGGCCACGACTGAAGAGCTCTGAAAATCGCACGGAGTTCCAAAATGTTGATTGGTAATCTCGCCTCCTGAGATTCCCAAACCCCCTGCGCTGCCAGAGACCCCCATACAGCTCCCCAACCTGTCAGACTCGCATCTGTTGAGATCACAGTCCAGGTTGGAAGAACAAAAGAAGCCCCTTGAACTAAACAATGGTGATCTGTCCACCACATCAGAGAGTGTCGTACAATCGGATTTAAAGATATTAACTGTGATATCTTTGTATAATCCCTGCACTACTGATTCAGCATACAGAGCTGAAGAGGTCACATGTGAAAACGAGCAAAAGGGATCGCGTCCGATGCAGCAGTCATAAGACCTAGAATTTCCATGCATAAGGCTACCGAAGGGAATGATTGAGACTGAAGGTTTCGACAAGCTGAAACCAATTTCAGATGTCTCTTGTCCGTCAGAGACAAAGTCATGGACACTGAATCTATTTGGAAACCTAAAAAGGTTACCCTTGTCTGAGGAATCAATGAACTGTTTGGTAAATTGATCCTCCAACCATGTTCTTGAAGAAATGACACAAGTCGATTCGTATGAGATTCTGCTAAATGTGAAGACTGAGCAAGTACCAAGATATCGTCCAAATAAGGAAATACCACAATACCCTGTTCTCTGATTACAGATAGAAGGGCACCGAGAACCTTTGAAAAAATCCTTGGAGCCGTTGCTAGGACGAACGGCAGAGCCACAAATTGGTAATGCTTGTCTAGAAAAGAAAATCTCAGAAACTGAAAGTGATCTGGATGAATCGGAATATGCAGATATGCATCTTGTAAATCTATTGTGGACATATAATGCCCTTGCTGAACAAAAGGCAGAATAGTCCTTATAGTTACCATTTTGAATGTTGGTATCCTTACATAACGATTAAAATTTTTTAAATCCAGAACTGGTCTGAAGGAATTCTCCTTCTTTGGTACAATGAATAGATTTGAGTAAAACCCCAGACCCTGTTCCAGAACTGGAACTGGCACAATTACTCCAGCCAACTCTAGATCTGAAACACATTTCAGAAACGCCTGAGCCTTCACTGGATTTATTGGAATGCGAGAAAGAAAAACATAATTTATGCTTACCTGATAAATTTATTTCTCTTGTAGTGTATCCAGTCCACGGATCATCCATTACTTATGGGATCTTCTCCTTCCCAACAGGAAGTTGCAAGATGATCACCCACAGCAGAGCTGTTATATAGCTCCTCCCCTCACTGCCATATCCAGTCATTCGACCGAAACAAGACGAGAAAGGAGAAACCATAGGGTGCAGTGGTGACTGTAGTTTAATTAAAATTTAGACCTGCCTTAAAAAGACAGGGTGGGCCGTGGACTGGATACACTACAAGAGAAATAAATTTATCAGGTAAGCATAAATTATGTTTTCTCTTGTTAAGTGTATCCAGTCCACGGATCATCCATTACTTATGGGATACCAATACCAAAGCTAAAGTACACGGATGATGGGAGGGACAAGGCAGGATTAAACGGAAGGAACCACTGCCTGAAGAACCTTTCTCCCAAAAACAGCCTCCGAAGAAGCAAAAGTATCAAATTTGTAAAATTTTGAAAAGGTGTGAAGCAAAGACCAAGTCGCAGCCTTGCAAATCTGTTCAACAGAGGCCTCATTTTTAAAGGCCCAGATGGAAGCCACAGCTCTAGTAGAATGAGCTGTAATCTTTTCAGGGGGCTGCTGTCCAGCAGTCTCATAGGCTAAGCGAATTATGCTCCGAAGCCAAAAGGAAAGAGAGGTTGCCGAAGCTTTTTGACCTCTCCTCTGTCCAGAGTAAACGACAAACAGGGAAGATGTTTGGCGAAAATCTTTAGTAGCTTGTAAGTAAAACTTCAAGGCACGGACTACGTCCAGATTATGTAAAAGACGTTCCTTCTTTGAAGAAGGATTAGTTCACAATGATGGAACAACAATCTCTTGATTGATATTCTTGTTAGAAACCACCTTAGGTAAAAACCCAGGTTTGGTACGCAGAACTACCTTATCTGCATGAAAAATCAGATAAGGAGAATCACATTGTAAGGCGGATAGCTCAGAGACTCTTCGAGCCGAGGAACTAGCCATCAAAAACAGAACTTTCCAAGATAAAAGTTTAATATCAATGGAATGAAGGGGTTCAAACGGAACTCCTTGAAGAACTTTAAGAACCAAGTTTAAGCTCCACGGGGGAGCAACAGTTTTAAACACAGGCTTAATTCTAACCAAAGCCTGACAAAATGCCTGGACGTCTGGAACCTCTGCCAGACGCTTGTGCAAAAGAATAGACAGAGCAGAAATCTGTCCTTTTAAAGAACTAGCTGATAATCCTTTGTCCAAACCCTCTTGGAGAAAGGACAATATCCTAGGAATCCTAACCTTACTCCATGAGTAATTCTTGGATTCACACCAATAAAGATATTTACGCCTGCTTGATTTTGGCAATCAGTCGAGGGAGCAGAGGAAACGGTGGAAACACATAAGCCAGGTTGAAGAACCAAGGAGCTGCTAGAGCATCTATCAGCGTCGCTCCCGGGTCCCTGGACCTGGATCCGTAACAAGGAAGCTTGGCATTCTGGCGAGACGCCATGAGATCCAGTTCTGGTTTGCCCCAACGATGGATCAGTTGAGCAAACACCTCCGGATGGAGTTCCCACTCCCCCGGATGAAAAGTCTGACGACTTAGAAAATCCGCCTCCCAGTTCTCTACGCCTGGGATGTGGATCGCTGACAGGTGGCAAGAGTGAGACTCTGCCCAGCGAATTATCTTTGAGACTTCTAACATCGCTAGGGAACTCCTGGTTCCCCCTTGATGGTTGATGTAAGCCACAGTCGTGATGTTATCCGACTGAAATCTGATGAACCTCAGGGTTGCTAACTGAGGCCAAGCTAGAAGAGCATTGTATATTGCTCTTAACTCCAGAATATTTATTGGGAGGAGTTTCTCCTCCTGAGTCCACGATCCCTGAGCCTTCAGGGAGTTCCAGACTGCGCCCCAACCTAGAAGGCTGGCATCTGTTGTTACAATCGTCCAATCTGGCCTGCGAAAGGTCATACCCTTGGACAAATGGACCCGAGATAGCCACCAGAGAAGAGAATTTCTGGTCTCTTGATCAAGATTTAGTAGAGGGGACAAATCTGAGTAATCCCCATTCCACTGACTTAGCATGCATAATTGCAGCGGTCTGAGATGCAGGCGTGCAAATGGCACTATGTCCATTGCCGCTACCATTAAGCCGATTACTTCCATGCACTGAGCCACTGACGGACGTGGAATGGAATGAAGGACACAGCAAGCATTTAGAAGTTTTGATAACCTGGACTCCGTCAGGTAAATTTTCATCCCTACAGAATCTATAAGAGTCCCTAGGAAGGTGACTCTTGTGAGTGGGGATAGAGAACTCTTTTCCACGTTCACTTTCCACCCATGCGACCTCAGAAATGCCAGAACTATCTCTGTATGAGACTTGGCAATTTGAAAGCTTGACGCCTGTATCAGGATGTCGTCTAGATACGGAGCCACCGCTATGCCTCGCGGTCTTAGAACCGCCAGAAGTGAGCCCAGAACCTTTGTAAAAATTCTCGGGGCTGTAGCCAACCTGAAGGGAAGAGCTACAAATTGGTAATGCCTGTCTAGAAAGGCAAACCTTAGGAACCGATGATGATCTTTGTGAATCGGTATGTGAAGGTAGGCATCCTTTAAGTCCACTGTGGTCATTTACTGACCCTCTTGGATCATGGGTAGGGTGGTCCGAATAGTTTACATTTTGAATGATGGAACTCTGAGGAATTTGTTTAAGATCTTTAGATCCAAGATTGGTCTGAAGGTTCCCTCTTTTTTGGGAACCACAAACAGATTTGAATAAAACCCCTGTCCCTGTTCCGTCTGCGGAACTGGATGGATCACTCCCATTACTAGGAGGTCTTGCACACAGCTTAGGAATGCCTCTTTCTTTATCTGGTTTGCTGATAACCTTGAAAGATGAAATCTCCCTTGTGGAGGAGAAGCTTTGAAGTCCAGAAGATATCCCTGATATATGATCTCCAGTGCCCAGGGATCCTGAACATCTCTTGCCCACGCCTGGGCGAAGAGAGAAAGTCTGCCCCCCACTAGATCCGTTTCCGGATAGGGGGCCGTTCCTTCATGCTGTCTTGGGGGCAGCAGCAGGTTTTCTGGCCTGCTTGCCCTTGTTCCAGGACTGGTTAGGTTTCCAGGCCTGTCTGGAATGAGCAACAGTTCCCTCTTACATAACGATTCAAAATTTTTAAATCCAGAACTGGTCTGAAGGAATTCTCCTTCTTTGGTACAATGAATAGATTTGAGTAAAACCCCAGACCCTGTTCCAGAACTGGAACTGGCACAATTACTCCAGCCAACTCTAGATCTGAAACACATTTCAGAAACGCCTGAGCCTTCACTGGATTTATTGGAATGCGAGAAAGAAAAACATAATTTATGCTTACCTGATAAATTTATTTCTCTTGTAGTGTATCCAGTCCACGGATCATCCATTACTTATGGGATATTCTCCTTCCCAACAGGAAGTTGCAAGATGATCACCCACAGCAGAGCTGTTATATAGCTCCTCCCCTCACTGCCATATCCAGTCATTCGATCGAAACAAGACGAGAAAGGAGAAACCATAGGGTGCAGTGGTGACTGTAGTTTAATTAAAATTTAGACCTGCCTTAAAAAGACAGGGTGGGCCATGGACTGGATACACTACAAGAGAAATAAATTTATCAGGTAAGCATAAATTATGTTTTCTCTTGTTAAGTGTATCCAGTCCACGGATCATCCATTACTTATGGGATACCAATACCAAAGCTAAAGTACACGGATGATGGGAGGGACAAGGCAGGATTAAACGGAAGGAACCACTGCCTGAAGAACCTTTCTCCCAAAAACAGCCTCCGAAGAAGCAAAAGTATCAAATTTGTAAAATTTTGAAAAGGTGTGAAGCAAAGACCAAGTCGCAGCCTTGCAAATCTGTTCAACAGAGGCCTCATTTTTAAAGGCCCAGGTGGAAGCCATAGCTCTAGTAGAATGAGCTGTAATCTTTTCAGGGGGCTGCTGTCCAGCAGTCTCATAGGCTAAGCGAATTATGCTCCGAAGCCAAAAGGAAAGAGAGGTTGCCGAAGCTTTTTGACCTCTCCTCTGTCCAGAGTAAACGACAAACAGGGAAGATGTTTGGCGAAAATCTTTAGTAGCTTGTAAGTAAAACTTCAAGGCACGGACTACGTCCAGATTATGTAAAACACGTTCCTTCTTTGAAGGATTAGGACACAATGATGGAACAACAATCTCTTGATTGATATTCTTGTTAGAAACCACCTTAGGTAAAAACCCAGGTTTGGTACGCAGAACTACCTTATCTGCATGAAAAATCAGATAAGGAGAATCACATTGTAAGGCGGATAGCTCAGAGACTCTTCAAGCCGAGGAACTAGCCATCAAAAACAGAACTTTCCAAGATAAAAGTTTAATATCAATGGAATGAAGGGGTTCAAACGGAACTCCTTGAAGAACTTTAAGAACCAAGTTTAAGCACCACGGGGGAGCAACAGTTTTAAACACAGGCTTAATTCTAACCAAAGCCTGACAAAATGCCTGGACGTCTGGAACCTCTGCCAGACGCTTGTGCAAAAGAATAGACAGAGCAGAAATCTGTCCTTTTAAAGAACTATCTTATAATCCTTTGTCCAAACCCTCTTGGAGAAAGGACAATATCCTAGGAATCCTAACCTTACTCCATGAGTAATTCTTGGATTCACACCAATAAAGATATTTACGCCTGCTTGATTTTGGCAATCAGTCGAGGGAGCAGAGGAAACGGTGGAAACACATAAGCCAGGTTGAAGAACCAAGGAGCTGCTAGAGCATCTATCAGCGTCGCTCCCGGGTCCCTGGACCTGGATCCGTAACAAGGAAGCTTGGCGTTCTGGCGAGACGCCATGAGATCCAGTTCTGGTTTGCCCCAACGATGGATCAGTTGAGCAAACACCTCCGGATGGAGTTCCCACTCCCCCGGATGAAAAGTCTGACGACTTAGAAAATCCGCCTCCCAGTTCTCTACGCCTGGGATGTGGATCGCTGACAGGTGGCAAGAGTGAGACTCTGCACAGTGAATTATCTTTGAGACTTCTAACATCGCTAGGGAACTCCTGGTTCCCCCTTGATGGTTGATGTAAGCCACAGTCGTGATGTTATCCGACTGAAATCTGATGAACCTCAGGGTTGCTAACTGAGGCCAAGCTAGAAGAGCATTGTATATTGCTCTTAACTCCAGAATATTTATTGGGAGGAGTTTCTCCTCCTGAGTCCACGATCCCTGAGCCTTCAGGGAGTTCCAGACTGCGCCCCAACCTAGAAGGCTGGCATCTGTTGTTACAATCGTCCAATCTGGCCTGCGAAAGGTCATACCCTTGGACAAATGGACCCGAGATAGCCACTAGAGAAGAGAATTTCTGGTCTCTTGATCAAGATTTAGTAGAGGGGACAAATCTGAGTAATCCCCATTCCACTGACTTAGCATGCACTATGTCCATTGCCGCTACCATTAAGCCGATTACTTCCATGCACTGAGCCACTGACGGACGTGGAATGGAATGAAGGACACGGCAAGCATTTAGAAGTTTTGATAACCTGGACTCCGTCAGGTAAATTTTCATCCCTACAGAATCTATAAGAGTCCCTAGGAAGGTGACTCTTGTGAGTGGGGATAGAGAACTCTTTTCCACGTTCACTTTCCACCCATGCAACCTCAGAAATGCCAGAACTATCTCTGTATGAGACTTGGCAATTTGAAAGCTTGACGCCTGTATCAGGATGTCATCTAGATACGGAGCCACCGCTATGCCTCGCGGTCTTAGAACCGCCAGAAGTGAGCCCAGAACCTTTGTAAAAATTCTCGGGGCTGTAGCCAACCTGAAGGGAAGAGCTACAAATTGGTAATGCCTGTCTAGAAAGGCAAACCTTAGGAACCGATGATGATCTTTGTGAATCGGTATGTGAAGGTAGGCATCCTTTAAGTCCACTGTGGTCATTTACTGACCCTCTTGGATCATGGGTAGGGTGGTCCGAATAGTTTACATTTTGAATGATGGAACTCTGAGGAATTTGTTTAAGATCTTTAGATCCAAGATTGGTCTGAAGGTTCCCTCTTTTTTGGGAACCACAAACAGATTTGAATAAAACCCCTGTCCCTGTTCCGTCTGCGGAACTGGATGGATCACTCCCATTACTAGGAGGTCTTGCACACAGCTTAGGAATGCCTCTTTCTTTATCTGGTTTGCTGATAACCTTGAAAGATGAAATCTGCCTTGTGGAGGAGAAGCTTTGAAGTCCAGAAGATATCCCTGAGATATGATCTCCAGTGCCCAGGGATCCTGAACATCTGTTGCCCACGCCTGGGCAAAGAGAGAAAGTCTGCCCCCCACTAGATCCGTTTCCGGATAGGGGGCCGTTCCTTCATGCTGTCTTGGGGGCAGCAGCAGGTTTTCTGGCCTGCTTGCCCTTGTTCCAGGACTGGTTAGGTTTCCAGGCCTGTCTGGAATGAGCAACAGTTCCCTCTTGTTTTGAAGCGGAGGAAGTTGATGCTGCTCCTGCCTTGAAATTTCGAAAAGGCATGAAAATTAGACTGTTTGGCCTTTGATTTGGCCCTGTCCTGAGGAAGGGTATGACCCTTACCTCCAGTAATGTCAGCAATGATTTCCTTCAAGCCAGGCCCGAATAAGGTCTGCCCCTTGAAAGGAATGTTGAGTAACTTAGACTTTGAAGTCACGTCAGCTGACCAGGATTTAAGCCATAGCGCCCTACGCGCCTGGATTGCGAATCCGGAATTCTTAGCCGTTAGTTTAGTCAAATGAACAATGGCATCAGAAACAAATGAGTTAGCTAGCTTAAGCGTTCTAAGCTTGTCAATAATTTCTTCCAATGGAGCTGTACGGATGGCCTCTTCCAGGGCCTCAAACCAGAATGCTGCCGCAGCAGTGACAGGCGCAATGCATGCAAGAGGCTGCAAAATAAAACCTTGTTGAATAAACATTTTCTTAAGGTAACCCTCCAATTTTTTATCCATTGGATCTGAAAAAGCACAACTGTCCTCAACCGGGATAGTGGTACGCTTTGCTAAAGTAGAAACTGCTCCCTCCACCTTAGGGACCGTCTGCCATAAGTCCCGTGTAGTGGCGTCTATTGGAAACATTTTTCTAAATATAGGAGGTGGGGAAAAGGGCACACCGGGTCTATCCCACTCCTTGCTAATAATTTCTGTAAGCCTTTTAGGTATAGGAAAAAAGTCAGTACACACCGGCACCGCATAGTATCTATCTAGCCTACACAATGTCTCTGGAATCGCAACTGTGTTACAGTCATTCAGAGCAGCTAATACCTCCCCAAGCAATACACGGAGGTTCTCAAGCTTAAATTTAAAATTAGAAATCTCTGAATCAGGTTTCCCTGAGTCAGAGATGTCACCCACAGAATGAAGCTCTCCGTCCTCATATTCTGCATACTGTGACGCAGTATCAGACATGGCTCTTACAGCATTTGCGCGCTCTGTATCTCTCCTAACCCCAGAGCTATCGCACTTGCCTCTTAATTCAGGCAATCTAGATAATACCTCTGACAGGGTATTATTCATGATTGCGGCCATGTCCTGCAAGGTAATCGCTATGGGCGTCCCTGATGTAGTTGGCGCCATATTAGCGTGCGTCCCCTGAGCGGGAGGCGAAGGGTCTGACACGTGTGGAGAGTTAGTCGGCATAAATTTCCCCTCGATAGAACCCTCTGGTGATAATTCTTTTATAGATAAAGACTGATCTTTACTGTTTAAGGTGAAATCAATACATTTAGTACACATTCTCCTATGGGGCTCCACCATGGCTTTCAAACATAATGAACAAGTAGGTTCCTCTGTATCAGACATGTTTAAACAGACTAGCAATGAGACTAGCAAGCTTGGAAAACACTTAAAACAAGTTTACAAGCAATATAAAAAGCGTTACTGCGCCTTTAAGAAACACAAATTTTGTCCTAAATTTGAAATAACAGTGAAAAAAGGCAGTTACACTAACAAAATTTTTACAGTGTATGTAACAAGTTAGCAAAGCATTGCACCCACTTGCAAATGGATGATTAACCCCTTAATACCAAAAATGGAATAACAAATGACAAAAACGTTTTTTTAAACAGTCACAACAACTGCCACAGCTCTACTGTGGCTTTTTACCTCCCTTAATACGACTTTTGAAGCCTTTTGAGCCCTTCAGAGAAGTCCTGGAACATGCAGGAAGAAGCTGGATGTCTGTGTCTGTAATTTGCTGCACAAAAAAGCTCTAAAATAGGCCCCTCCCACTCATATTACAACAGTGGAAAGCCTCAAGGAACTGTTTCTAGGCAAAATTCAAGCCAGCCATGTGGAAAAAACTAGGCCCCAATAAGTTTTATCACCAAACATATAGAAAAAACGATTAACATGCCAGCAAACGTTTTAAAATACACTTTTATAAGAGTATGTATCTCTATTAATAAGCCTGATACCAGTCGCTATCACTGCATTTAAGGCTTTACTTACATTACTTCGGTAACAGCAGCATTTTCTAGCAAATTCCATCCCTAGAAAAATAATTTAACTGCACATACCTTATTGCAGGGAAACCTGCACGCTATTCCCCCTCTGAAGTTACCTCACTCCTCAGAATATGTGAGAACAGCAAAGGATCTTAGTTACTTCTGCTAAGATCATAGAAAACGCAGGCAGATTCTTCTTCTAAATACTGCCTGAGATAAACAGTACACTCCAGTACCATTTAAAAATAACAAACTTTTGATTGAAGAAATAAACTAAGTATAAAGCACCACAGTCCTCTTACGACCTACATCTTTGTTGAGAGTTGCAAGAGAATGACTGGATATGGCAGTGAGGGGAGGAGCTATATAACAGCTCTGCTGTGGGTGATCCTCTTGCAACTTCCTGTTGGGAAGGAGAATATCCCATAAGTAATGGATGATCCGTGGACTGGATACACTTAACAAGAGAAAAATCTTGCAGGTGGCCTTACCTTGAAACCTATTCTGTACCCTTGTGAAACAATGTTCTGAATCCAAAGACTGTGAATCGAATTGATCCAAATTTCTTTGAAAAATCGTAATCTGCCCCCTACCAGCTGCGCTGGAATGAGGGCCGCACCTTCATGTGGACTTGGGAGCTGGCTTTGGCTTTCTAAAAGACTTGGATTTATTCCAAACTGGAGACGGTTTCCAAACAGAAACCGTTCCTTTAGGGGAAGGATCAGGCTTCTGTTCCTTATTTTGATGAAAGGAACGAAAACGATTAGCAGCCCTATATTTACCTTTAGATTTTTTATCCTGAGGTAAAAAAGTTCCTTTCCCCCCAGTAACAGTTGAAATAATAGAATCCAACTGGGAACCAAACAATTTATTACCTTGGAAAGAAAGGGAAAGCAAAGTTGACTTAGAAGACATATCAGCATTCCATTTTAAGCCATAAAGCTCTTCTAGCTAAAATAGCTAAATACATATACCTGACATCAACTCTAATGATATCAAAGATGGCATCACAAATAAAGTTATTAGCATGTTGAAGAAGTTTAACAATGCTATGAGTATTATGATCTGACACTTGTTGTGCCAAAGCCTCCAACCAAAAAGTGGAAGCTGCAGCAACATCAGCCAAAGAAATAGCAGGCCTAAGAAGATTACCTGAACATAAATAAGCTTTCCTTAGAAAGGATTCAATCTTCCTATCTAAAGGATCCTTAAAGGAAGTACTATCTGCCGTAGGAATAGTAGTACGTTTAGCAGGAGTAGAGATAGCCCCATCAACTTTAGGGATTTTGTCCCAAAACTCTAATCTGTCAGATGGCACAGGATACAATTTCTTAAACCTTTTAGAAGGAGTAAAAGAATTACCCAGATTATTCCATTCCCTAGAAATTACTTCAGAAATAGCATCAGGGACAGGAAAAACTTCCGGAATAACTATAGGAGGTTTAAAAACCGAATTTAAATGCTTAGTAGATTTAGTATCAAGAGGACAAGATTCCTCCATCTCTAATGCGATTAACTTCTTTAAGTAAAGAACGAATAAATTCCATTTTAAATAAATATGAAGATTTATCAGTGTCAATATCTGAGACAGAATCCTCTGAACCAGAAAAATCCTCATCAGAAACAGACAAATCAGAATGATGATGTTCATTTAAAAATTCATCTGAGAAATGAGAAGTTTTAAAAGACCTTTTACGCTTACTGGAAGGAGGAATAACAGACATAGCCTTCCTAATAGATTTAGAAACAAAATCTCTTATATTAACAGGAACATCCTGAGTATTAGATGTTGATGGAACAGCAACAGGTAATGGAATATTACTAATGGAAATACTATCTGCATTAGCAAGTTTATCATGACATTCATCACAAACTACAGCCGGAGGAACAGTTACCACAAGTTTACAACAAATGCACTTAACTTTGGTAGAACCAGCATCAGGCAGCGTTTTTCCAGAAGTAGCTTCTGATCCAGGGTCAATCTGAGACATCTTGCAATATGTAAGAGAAAAAACAACATATAAAGCAAAATCTATCAAATTCCTTAAATGACAGTTTCAGGAATGGGAAAAAATGCCAATGAACAAGCCTCTAGCAACCAGAAGCAAATGAAAAATGAGACTTAAATAATGTGAAAAAAAGGTGTAGACAATAATGACGCCCACATTTTTTAGCGCCAAAAAAGACGCCCACATTATTGGCGCCTAAATGCTTTTGGCACCAAGAATGACGCCACATCCGGTGACGCTGACACTTTTGGCGCAAAACGTCAAAAAAATTACGCAATCACGAACAACTTCCGGCGACAAGTATGACGCCGGAAATGACAAAGACATTTTTTGCGCCAAAAAAGTCCGTGCCAAGAATGACGCAATAAAATGAAGCATTTTCAGCCCCCGCGAGCCTAACAGCCCACAGGGAAAAAAGTCAATTAAAAACAATTTTAAGGTAAGAAAAAATTGAAAATTCATATGCATTATCCCAAATAATGAAACTGACTGTCTGAAATAAGGAATATTGATCATCCTGAATCAAGGCAAATAAATGTTTAAACACATATATTTAGAACTTTATATAAAAGTGCCCAACCATAGCTTAGAGTTTCACAAAAAATAAGACTTACTTACCCCAGGACACTCATCTACATATAGCAGATAGCCAAACCAGTACTGAAATGAGAATCAGTAGAGGTAATGGTATATAAGAGTATATCGTCGATCTGAAAAGGGAGGTAAGAGATGAATCTTTACGACCGATAACAGAGAACCTATGAAATAGATCCCGTAGAAGGAGACCATTGAATTCAAATAGGCAATACTCTCCTAACATCCCTCTGACATTCACTGCACACTGAGAGGAAAACCGGGCTCCAGCCTGCTGCGAATCGCATATCAACGTAGAATCTAGCACAAACTTACTTCACCACCTCCACGGGAGGCAAAGTTTGTAAAACTGATTTGTGGGTGTGGTGAGGGGTGTATTTGTAGGCATTTTGAGGTTTGGGAAACTTTGCCCCTCCTGGTAGGAATGTATATCCCATACGTCACTAGCTCATGGACTCTTGCTAATTACATGAAAGAAATACAATACCCCCCCAACATTAAAACCCACCACCCACACACCCAACCCTACTATAAAACCCACCCAATCCCCCATTAAAAAAACCTAACACTAACCCCTTGAAGATCACCCTACCTTGAGACGTCTTCACCCAGTCAGGCCGAAGTACTCCAAGAAGCCGGGCAGAAGTGGTCCTCCAGACGGCAGAAGTCTTCATCCAATCCGGGCAGAAGAGGTCCTCCAGACGGCAGAAGTCTTCATCCAGGCGGCATATTCTATCATCATCCTACCAGCGTGGAGCGGGTCCATTTTCAATCCAGCCGACGCGGAGCATGCTCTTCCATCGACGTCCTAATGAAGAATGAAGGTTCCTTTAAATGACCAATAGGATTTTTCCTACCTTAATTCCGATTGGCTGATAGAATTCTATCAGCCAATCGGAATTGAAGGGACGCCATCTTGGATGATGTAATTTAAAGGAACCATCATTCTTCGTTAGGACGTCGATGGAAGAGGATGCTCCGCGTCGGCTGGATTGGAGATGGACCCGCTCCGCGCCAGGAGGATGAAGATAGAAGATGCCGCCTGAATGAAGACTTCTGCCATCTGGAGGACCTCTTCTGCCCGGATTGGATGAAGACTTCTGCCGTCTGGAGGACCACTTCTGCCCGGCTTCTTGGAGGACTTCGACCCGGCTGGGTGAAGACGTCTCAAGGTAGGGTGATCTTCAAGGGGTTAGTGTTAGGTTTTTTTAAGGGGGGTTTGGGTGGGTTTTACAGTAGGGTTGGGTGTGTGGGTGGTGGGTTTTAATGTTGGGCGGGGTATTGTATTTTTTTTACAGGTAAAAGAGCTGATTACTTTGGGGCAATGCCCGCAAAAAGGCCCTTTTAAGGGCTATTTGTAATTTAGTATAGGGTAGGGAATTTTTTTATTTTGGGGGGGCTTTTTTATTTTATTAGGGGGATTAGATTAGGTGTAATTAGTTTAAAAATTTGTAATTTCTTTTTTATTTTCTGTAATTTAGTGTTTGTTTTTCGTAATTTAGTTTATTTAATTTAATTGTAATTAATTGTAGTTAGTTTAGGTAATTCATTTAATTATAGTGTAGTGTTAGGTGTAATTGTAACTTAGGTTAGGGTTTATTTTACAGGTAAATTTGTATTTATTTTAGCTAGGTAGTTATTAAATAGTACTTAGTATTATTAGTAGTTAATAATAACTATTTAATAATTATTGTAGCTAGTTAAAATAAATATAAAGTTGCCTGTAAAATAAAAATAAATGCTGAGATAGCTACAATGTAAATATTAGTTATATTGTAGCTAGCTTAGGGTTTATTTTATAGGTAAGTATTTAGTTTTAAATAGGAATAATACTAGTAAATTTATTTAGATGTATTTAACTTATATTTAAGTTAGGGGGGTGTTAGGGTGAGGGTTAGACTTAGGTTTAGGGGTTAATAACTTTATTATAGTGGCAGCGACGTTGGTGGCGGCAGATTAGAGATTAATACATGAAATATACTTGCGGCGACGTTGGGGGCGGCAGATTAGGGGTTAATAACTATAATGTAGGTGTCGGCGATGTTGGTAGGTATAATGTAGGTGGCGGCGGTGTCCGGAGCGGCAGATTAGGGGTTAATAAGGTTGTGCTGGTGGCAGCGATGTCGGGGTCGGCAGATTCTGGGTTAATAAGTGTTAGATTAGGGGTGTTTAGACTCGGGGTTCATGTTACGGTGTTAGGTGCAGACAAAAAAAGTATTTTCCCATAGGAAACTATGGGGCTGCGTTAAGAGCTGAACGCTGCTTTTTTGCAGGTGTTAGGTTTTTTTTCAGCCGAATCTGCCCTATTGTTTCCTATGGGGAAACCGTGCACGAGCACGTTTAGCCAGCTTACCGCTACCGTAAGCAGCACTGGTATTGAGGTGAGATGTGGAGCTAAATTTTGCTCAACGCTCACTTTTTAGAGGCTAACGCCAGGTTGGAAAAACCCTGTAATACCAGCGTTGTTTGTAGGTGAGCGGTGAGCTGGAACTGAGCGTCAGCAATGCACAGCTTTAGCGACAAAACTCGTAATCTAGCCATTTGTTTTTAACACATTTGTATTTTTGTTATTAAATATTGGAACCCCCTACAACAAATACAGTCTGGGATCCATATGTACTGAGCGTTTCACTTTTTTCAGTTTTCACTATAATAGCTCAAAATCAGGTGAGAAAATTTCCTATTGTTCTTAAAGGGACAGTCAAGTAAAAAAAAAACTTTCATGATTCAGATAGGGGATGTAATTTAAACAAGTTTCCAAATTACTTTTATCACCAATTGTGATTTGTTCTCTTGGTTCTTTGGTGTTGACTGTCCCTTTAAAGGGATATTTTCATATGGTTTACAGTGCACTATGAAAGTTTCTCTCCATTTTCTTTGAGGTACGAAGAAGATCACCTTTTGAATATTATCCCATGACCGTATAGTGCACGGTGTTGTATGGTATCATTTCCTTCTTTATTCAGTAATCATACACATAGAATACATATAATTAATAATAATATTCCTCTTTATTAAAAATGATTAAATATGACAATTAGAAATCTCATTATAAAACAGGGGAACTAACAAGTTATAAAATCTCTCATAAAAATGCAAGGTAGACAAATACATTGTATAAAATATAATCAGGATATTGACCATAGATGGTTGTTTCACATTGTAACTGGTAGGAAGATCACAGGATTCCAGTCTGAAGATTAGATAAATCCGCAGACATTAAATAAACGCCAGTTCCGTTAATTCTAGTAGATCATCATCTCTTGTCTTCAAATGAAATTCTGTATAAGAAGATAATGGTTTATCTGTTACTACAATTACACATTAATAATTTTTTTATATATATAAACCGAAACTTCACAAATCATATAGGGACATCTGTTTTAAATGACAAGGGCAGACCACCGTTTGTATGAGACTCATTACTATTGTACAATCACACCTTTATATACAAATGGTTTTTTGTTCATGGGAATAGGTTATTTGATATTTACTTCTTCAGATTAATGAACTGTAAATACATTAATAATATTTAATATTAATTTGTTTTACTATTTAAAATGACCTCTATGGTAAACGTATAAAAACGTGCTCCCAGTGGTTAAGTGATGTCACCATAATAAAAATACATTGTGCTAGTTACAATGACGACAGCAGTATGGTTATATGACATTCTGTCTCAGTATGACTATATGACATTCTGTCTCAGAAGTATAACTATATGACATTCTGTCTCAGTATGACTATATGACATTCTGTCTCTGAAGTATAACTATATGACATTCTGTCTCAGTATGACTATATGACATTCTGTCTCTGAAGTATAACTATATGACATTCTGTCTCAGTATGACTATATGACATTCTGTCTCAGAAGTATAACTATATGACATTCTGTCTCAGTATGGATATATGACATTCTGTCTCAGTATGACTATATGACATTCTGTCTCAGTATGACTATATGACATTCTGTCTCAGTATGACTATATGACATTCTGTCTCAGTATGACTATATGACATTCTGTCTCAGTATGACTATATGACATTCTGTCTCAGTATGGTTATATGACATTCTGTCTCAGTATGACTATATGACATTCTGTCTCAGTATGACTATATGACATTCTGTCTCAGTATGACTATATGACATTCTATCTCAGTATGACTATATGACATTCTGTCTCAGTATGACTATATGACATTCTGTCTCAGTATGGTAATATGACATTCTGTCTCAGTATGATTATATGACATTCTGTCTCAGTATGACTATATGACATTCTATCTCAGTATGACTATATGACATTCTGTCTCAGTATGACTATATGACATTCTGTCTCAGTATGGTTATATGACATTCTGTCTCAGTATGACTATATGACATTCTGTCTCAGTATGACTATATGACATTCTGTCTCAGTATGGTTATATGACATTCTGTCTCAGTATGACTATATGACATTCTGTCTCAGTATGGTTATATGACATTCTGTCTCAGTATGACTATATGACATTCTGTCTCAGTATGACTATATGACATTCTGTCTCAGTAGGACTATATTACATTCTGTCTCAGTATGACTATATGACATTCTGTCTCAGTATGACTATATGACATTCTGTCTCAGTATGGTTATATGACATTCTGTCTCAGTATGACTATATGACATTCTGTCTCAGTATGACTATATGACATTCTGTCTCAGTATGACTATATAACATTCTGTCTCAGTATGAATATATAACATTCTGTCTCAGTATGGTTATATAACATTCTGTCTTAGTATGACTATATGACATTCTGTCTCAGTATGGTTATATAACATTCTGTCTCAGTATGGTTATATGACATTCTGTCTCAGTATGGTTATATGACATTCTGTCTCAGTATGACTTTATGACATTCTGTCTCAGTATGACTATATGACATTCTGTCTCAGTATGGTTATATAACATTCTGTCTCAGTATGGTTATATAACATTCTGTCTCAGTATGGTTATATGACATTCTGTCTCAGTATGACTTTATGACATTCTGTCTCAGTATGACTATATGACATTCTGTCTCAGTATGGTTATATAACATTCTGTCTCAGTATGACTATATGACATTCTGTCTCAGTATGGTTATATGACATTCTGTCTCAGTATGACTATATGACATTCTGTCTCAGTATGACTATATGACATTCTGTCTCAGTATGGTTATATGACATTCTGTCTCAGTATGGTTATATGACATTCTGTCTCAGTATGGTTATATGACATTCTGTCTCAGTATGGTTATATGACATTCTGTCTCAGTATGGTTATATGACATTCTGTCTCAGTATGGTTATATGACATTCTGTCTCAGTATGGTTATATGACATTCTGTCTCAGTATGACTATATGACATTCTGTCTCAGTATGGTTATATGACATTCTGTCTCAGTATGACTATATGACATTCTGTCTCAGTATGGTTATATGACATTCTGTCTCAGTATGGTTATATGACATTCTGTCTCAGTATGACTATATGACATTCTGTCTCAGTATGGTTATATGACATTCTGTCTCAGTATGACTATATGACATTCTGTCTCAGTATGACTATATGACATTCTGTCTCAGTATGGTTATATGACATTCTGTCTCAGTATGACTATATGACATTCTGTCTCAGTATGACTATATGACATTCTGTCTCAGTATGGTTATATGACATTCTGTCTCAGTATGGTTATATGACATTCTGTCTCAGTATGGTTATATGACATTCTGTCTCAGTATGGTTATATGACATTCTGTCTCAGTATGGTTATATGACATTCTGTCTCAGTATGACTATATGACATTCTGTCTCAGTATGGTTATATGACATTCTGTCTCAGTATGACTATATGACATTCTGTCTCAGTATGACTATATGCCATTCTGTCTCAGTATGACTATATGACATTCTGTCTCAGTATGACTATATGACATTCTGTCTCAGTATGACTATATGACAGTCTGTCTCAGTATGACTATATGACATTCTGTCTCAGTATGACTATATGACATTCTGTCTCAGTATAACTATATGACATTCTGTCTCAGTATGACTATATGACATTCTGTCTCAGTATGGTTATATGACATTCTGTCTCAGTATGACTATATGACATTCTGTCTCAGTATGACTATATGACATTCTGTCTCAGTATTGTTATATGACATTCTGTCTCAGTATTGTTATATGACATTTTGTCTCAGTATGGTTATATGACATTCTGTCTCAGTAGGACTATATGACATTCTGTCTCAGTATGACTATATGACATTCTGTCTCAGTATGGTTATATGACATTCTGTCTCAGTATGACTATATG
Source organism: Bombina bombina (assembly GCF_027579735.1). Classification (NCBI taxonomy): domain Eukaryota; kingdom Metazoa; phylum Chordata; class Amphibia; order Anura; family Bombinatoridae; genus Bombina; species Bombina bombina. The sequence goes on along the minus strand of NC_069505.1, from coordinate 635,309,285 downwards.
ACATTCTGTCTCAGTATGACTATATGACATTCTGTCTCAGTATGACTATATGACATTCTGTCTCAGTATGACTATATGACATTCTGTCTCAGTATGACTATATGACATTCTGTCTCAGTGTGACTATATGACATTCTGTCTCAGTATGGTTATATGACATTCTGTCTCAGTATGACTATATGACATTCTGTCTCAGTATGACTATATGACATTCTGTCTCAGTATGGTTATATGACATTCTGTCTCAGTATGACTATATGACATTCTGTCTCAGTATGACTATATGACATTCTGTCTCAGTATGACTATATGACATTCTGTCTCAGTATGACTATATGACATTCTGTCTCAGTATGACTATATGACATTCTGTCTCAGTATGACTATATGACATTCTGTCTCAGTATGACTATATAACATTCTGTCTCAGTATGACTATATGACATTCTGTCTCAGTATGACTATATGACATTCTGTCTCAGTATGACTATATGACATTCTGTCTCAGTATGACTATATGACATTCTGTCTCAGTATGACTATATGACATTCTGTCTCAGTATGACTATATGACATTCTGTCTCAGTATGGTTATATGACATTCTGTCTCAGTATGACTATATGACATTCTGTTTCAGTATGACTATATGACATTCTGTCTCAGTATGACTATATGACATTCTGTCTCAGTATGGTTATATGACATTCTGTCTCAGTATGGTTATATGACATTCTGTCTCAGTATGACTATATGACATTCTGTCTCAGTATGGTTATTAGGCCTGTCAAAAATAATCGGTTTGACGATGCATCGCGATTAACGTTACCCACGTGACCAGCCTCCAGGACAAGTAACAGAAAGTGCGCGAAAGTGCGCGGTACATCGTTTTGACGTCACTGACGTCACGTCACCCAATAAAGCATCATGGGCGCTCCATGGGCGGTCTCTGGAAGTGCCGAAGTTACGCAGTAGGAGCAAAGCAGGAGTGTGTTGCCTGAGATTGATGATGGTGAATGTGATGACGATTCCGACTCCGAGTATACACGGCGGTATACAGCTACACGGCGGGCTCATTTTTATTTTGTGGGAGACAGAGGAGGAGACCTATGGTGAGAATTAGACTAACTAACTGTTTAGTTACCAAAACGTTGTACATTTTGCCAATGCCATGCCATAATTGCCATTGCCATGCCTGCCTATTGCCTCAACTGCCTACTACTTGCCATAGGTAAACTAATTATTAACTTACTTAAAGAGCAAATCAATAAGGGGTACACAATCACATTTATTACACAATAAGGGGTACAATTAAATACTTGCCTTATTTACTTAACGTAGTATGTACTACTAATACTGCTGAGCTGACTGAGGCTCAGGCTGCTGCATAATTAATTGCTGCATTATTGAATAATATTGCATATATAAAAAATGTATTATAAATAAATATAGTATACTATTATTGTCTAATGTCTCTATTAGTCTAATCTGTATCTATATCTACATGTTTTTCACATGGATGGATGGCCTGGTCTGAAGTTCTAATATTTTAATAATATATTAATTCAAGAAAGTGCATGCAATTTTAAACAACTTTCCCTATTATATAATTTGCTTATCCTTTGTTGAAATGCATAGCCTCCTCCTTGTGCACAAAGTATTATATACTTAGTAAGTAATGTGTGTGCTGTGCAATGCATTGCTAATATGTCATCAACAAACGATATCTGAGAAGTATGAAGCAAATTAAATAATAGAAGTTAGTTATGATGTTTATTTAAAATTGTATTCTCTATCTGAATCATGAAAGTAAATGTTTGGGTTTCATTGCACCTTTAAGTGTGTAATATATTACAGTAACTTACAGTGTCAGTGAGTGAGTGATGTCCCCTGCAATGATCACAATGCAATTTGTTTTAAAATTTATGTTCGCAAAATGTATGGCATTGGCAAAGTAGTTGAAGTTACTAGTACTTGTTGATTTTACATTTGCGGCTTGACATTTTGACAACTGGAACTTAGTGTTTTTTCTTTTTTTTTAACACTGACAGAGTTTGACGTTGACAACAACATCATCCGTCACATATGTACATGTCATGCTAAAATGACAGAGGGAGACAAAAAAGATAGAGAGATAAAAAATGCACCTAGCATTTTAAAAGCAAGCATCTGGGCACATTTTGGATTTTATGAACATACTGGAAAGCACGAATTGGAAAAGACACACGCGGTTTGTAAAGCCTGTCACACAAAAATTAAATACCTAGGGAATACTACTAACTTGAGAAATCACGTTAGACGTTTTCACTCTGAGATGCTAACCCCTGCCGCTGCCGCCAGTGCCACTGCCAAGGAAATAACAAGACTAGCTGAAGCTCATCAGCCAAGAATTGATGCAATGCTGTCAACTTTGCCACCCAACTCTGAAAAAGGGAAGAGAATAACCAAAGCTGTGGCAACTTTCATAGCGAAGGACCTACGGCCTTACTCTGTTGTGGAAAACCTTGGGTTTCGCAACCTGTTGAAGACGCTAGAGCCACGTTATAAGATCCCGTCACGCAATCACTTAACAGAAAACGTTATACCTGCACTCTACCACGAAACAAAATCTCAGGTAATTGCATCAATGAGCCAAGCCAGTCGAGTCGCACTAACGTGTGATTCATGGACTTCAGTCACGACGGAGTCTTATGTAACAGTAACTGCACATTACATTAGCAAGGACTGGAAGATCTTGTCGCATGTGCTGCAAACGAGAGCAGTTTATGAGTCTCACACGGGTTCTCATCTGGCGGAGCTACTGTCTCGTGTCGTGGAAGAATGGCAGCTGTCCGATAAATCTGTAGTGCTTGTGACCGACAATGCTTCGAACATGATTGTTGCTGCTCAAGTTGGAAAATTCCCTTATGTAAAATGCTTCGCCCATACACTGAATCTCGCATCCCAGCGGGCACTGAAAGTGGCCACGCTCTCCAGGCTTTTAGGCAGAGTGCGACGAATATCAACATTTTTTCACCGCAGCACTACAGCAAACCACTGTCTGAAAGAAAAACAGAAATGTCTTGGCCTGAAGAATCATAAGCTGATAACTGATGTGACAACAAGGTGGAACAGCTCATATGACATGGTCGAGAGGTTCCTAGAACAGCAACCTGCAATCTGTGCCACATTGTTGGCTCCAGAAGTCAGAAAAAGTGAGTCAGATCTCTGTACTCTCAACGAAACAGATGTGTCAAATGCAGAGGATGCTGTGAGTGCATTAAAGCCAATGAAAGATGCAACCACACTGATGTCAGAAGAGCGCAATCCAACTGTTTCTCTCATTGCCCCTCTAAATGCACAACTGCTCCAGAACATGACAGACACCATGGGAGACACACCCATGATCCATGAGATCAAGAATGCCATCAAAACAGATCTCCTGAAGAGGTACAGCAGTGAGGCAGAGAAGAAGATACTTTATACAGCCTCTGCCCTGGATCCTCGTTTTAAGGGACTGCCTTTTATTCTCACAGAGGAGGAGAGATTGGAGATATACAGAGGAGTGACTGAGGAGGCTGCATCCTTGGAGGTAATTTTAATTGCATCATATTTCTTGAAAAATGTATAAATTAAAAACAAACATAAAACATACCATCCATACAAAATAGGCTTAGCTAGCACTGCAGTAGCTTGATTAGTAGCTAGTTTAATGAGTACAAGGTTTATTATATAAGTCAGTTTGAAAACGCCACAGTCAGTCAACTTTCCTCCTCCTCCGTCCACTCCCGAGTCCTTCCTAATAGATGGGAGCTGTTGCATGCATTTATTTATGCATTACTGTCTCTCTGAGCACACACATAGCATTAGCTGGCTGGCTGCTCGAGGTAATAATGAATGCTATTTTTTCTATTCTTTTGTTCAAACACAGATTGAGTGTACTAGTACAGTTACATCTAGGAGGACAAACGTGGATGAAGTGCCACTGCCTGAGGGAAAAGAAACTCTGGAAGAAGAATCAGCCATCGAGGAGGATAACCCTTCTCCTCCCAAAAGAAAGTCCACATCGCTGCTCATGACTTTGCTGGGACAGTCTTTCACTGACACTGAAGGTACAATAGAACCCAAGACCCCCTATGCCAAGGCTGAAGAGGAAATAGAGAAATATTGTAAAGCCCCATCTCTGCCTCTCACTGAAGACCCTTTGAAATGGTGGCATGTACATGAGGTCATATTTCCCCTCCTCTCTCATTTGTCAAAGCGATACTTGTGTATCCCAGGTACAAGCGTGTCTGCAGAGCGGGTTTTCTCCACTGCAGGAGATGTGGTAACGGCAAAAAGAAGCACCCTCAAACCAGAGCATGTGGATCAACTAGTGTTCTTACAGAAAAACCTACATATTCCATAATTCTGAGTAGTGATTCAGGTTTATAATATTAATATTTAATGTTTTTTGGCACATCCAGAAGAAAGTGCTGTGTGCCCCACTGCCCAGTGCAGACTACTGTTAAGTTATTTTATATTTGTTACTGTTATATAACTTATAGCTTTTTGAAAAATGAAGCTTAAAACCTTGAGTAAATCTTTGTTGGATCACAAAATATACTAGTACACTACACGACCGACCACGTCACTCTGTCACAGTCACACACACACACAAACAATACAAAAGAAACAACACACAACTGCACACACCTCATGTGTGCGTGTCAGTCAGTGTCACCCTTCACCATGATTCACTCTTTTTATGATGTGTGTTTTTTTTGGTATTGTTTGACTGTGTGACTGTGACTGTGTGTTGTGTAACAATATATTTGTGATCCCATAAAGATAATCAAAGTTAGTAAATCTAGTAGTTCAATGCTACTTGTTGTATAATGTCTATTACTACTTCTAGTGTTACTGTGATGTTTGCCAATCAGGAAGTGCTCTGTTTTGTAGATGTTGTGCTATTGTTTACAGCACACCCCTGTATTGTTTGCAATGCAGTGAGTGCATAGTGCATAAGGGATTATTAATATTATTCACACTAAAAATTGTCTATTTTAAATAGACCCTTTAAGAAAGATATCATATGTTTTTGTTTATGATCCCAATCCCAAATGCCATCCCACCCACTCCCAGGCAGATCTGTAGGGGTTAACCGAATATAACCAACCAGTTAACAATAACAATGTGTGTACTGCAGTGTCTAACTGTCTCTTTATGAGTGTGTGAGTGTGTCTGTGAGTGAGTGAGTGCCAGTTTGAAAAGTTTGTATGTATCTCATTCTCTATGAGTGTGTGTGAGATGAGTGTATTAACTGCCTTTGAATGTTTTTGTTTGTATGTGATTGTGTGTCTGTCCCAGTGTCTAAGTGTCTATGAGTGTGAGTGTGACTGTGGCTGACTGGCTGTGGTGCCTTTGAATGTTTTTGTTTGTGTGTGTGTCCCACTGTGTCTCTAGTGTCTGAGTGTCTAGTGAGTGTGACTGTCTAACTGTCTATGAGTGCACTATGCAGAGAGTGAGACTGAAGCCAAACCACTATAGGGGAAGGAAAAGCCTTGAGTAAATCTTTATTGGATCACAAATATACTGTACACTACAGACAGTACAGCACACACAGCACACAGTGCCAGTGCCACACACAACAGCACAATACAAAAATAAAGCACACACACCTCAGGTGAGTGGCGTGCCACCCTTTCTTCACCATGATTTACTCCTTGATGTCTGTGTCCTTTTTTATGTATTGTTTGTGTGTGTGTGACTGCTGTGTACTGTTCAGTGACAGACTCAGTCACTGTTCAGTTGTGTGTAGTACTGCTTTAACAGTAACTAATAACTAACTAATTATATTTGTGATCCCATAAAGATAATATAATCATCAAGAAGAAACTGTAGTTATAGTAGTTCAGTTCAATGCTACTTGTTTTAAATGTCTCTCTCTCTAGTACTATTGTAAGTCTGTAACTGTGTAAACTAATTGTATATGTCACAATCACATGTGTGTTGTGTGCACACTCTGTGCTGTGTGTTGTGTTCCAGATTCTTCACGTGATGTTTGTTTGCCACAAATTGACAGTCATGAAGGCACAGTGGACTGCACCTGTAATTTTGTACCTATAAGGGATTTATGTTTTGTTTTCTGAGGACAATTTTCACACAAATAAGGTATTATGGTGGTAACTTAAGCTTAACCTATCTATTTGGGTTTTAATTTAATGTCTATTATTATATTATTATTATTATTAGTAAGTAAAGAAATTAAAACCAACATAGATAGGTTAGACATTTATTTGTTGTTCATGTTTCTTTACAAGTGTATAGTGTACTACTTACTATATATAATATATACATTTAAATATTTTCTTTTACTGAAGAAGTACACTGTGAGCAGTGCACTTTTTACACTACGTACTCTGTAACTACAGTTTGATGCCATAATATTGTTTCCAAACCAATACAACAATTGCCATTTAGTATTTACTGTTCTATAAACTGTTGTTGTTTGCTGTGTTCAGACTTTGCCACAGGAAGAGTGTCCTTTTTTGAGCTAATAAAATAAAAAAAAGAGTTTATTTCAATACTTTGACTTCTTGAATTTTTTTTCTGAAAAATTTAAAAATTGGGCAGAAATAGTGCAGTAATCGTGATGCATCGCGATGCATCGTAGAATCGAATCGTATTGAATCGTTACGATGATAATCGTAATCTAATCGAATCGTGAGACAGGTGAAGATGCGCAGCTCTAATGGTTATATGACATTCTGTCTCAGTATGGTTATATGACATTCTGTCTCAGTATGACTATATGACATTCTGTCTCAGTATGGTTATATGACATTCTGTCTCAGTATGACTATATGACATTCTGTCTCAGTATGGTTATATGACATTCTGTCTCAGTATGACTATATGACATTCTGTCTCAGTATGACTATATGACATTCTGTCTCAGTATGACTGTATGACATTCTGTCTCAGTATGACTATATGACATTCTGTCTCAGTATGACTATATGACATTCTGTCTCAGTATGACTATATGACATTCTGTCTCAGTAGGACTATATTACATTCTGTCTCAGTATGGTTATATGACATTGTGTTTCAGTATGACTATATGACATTCTGTCTCAGTATGACTATATGACATTCTGTCTCAGTATGGTTATATGACATTCTGTCTCAGTATGACTATATGACATTCTGTCTCAGTATGGTTATACGACATTCTGTCTCAGTATGACTATATGATATTCTGTCTCAGTATGATTATATGACATTCTGTCTCAGTATGACTATATGACATTCTGTCTCAGTATGAATATATGACATTCTGTCTCAGTATGACTATATGACACTCTGTCTCAGTATGGTTATATGACATTCTGTCTCAGTATGACTATATTACATTCTGTCTCAGTATGACTATATGACATTCTGTCTCAGTATGGTTATATGACATTCTGTCTCAGTATGACTATATGACATTCTGTCTCAGTATGGTTATATGACATTCTGTCTCAGTATGGTTATATGACATTCTGTCTCAGTATGACTATATGACATTCTGTCTCAGTATGACTATATGACATTCTGTCTCAGTATGGTTATATGACATTCTGTCTCAGTATGACTATATGACATTCTGTCTCAGTATGACTATATGACATTCTGTCTCAGTATGACTATATGACATTCTGTCTCAGTATGGTTATATGACATTCTGTCTCAGTATGACTATATGACATTCTGTCTCAGTATGACTATATGACATTCTGTCTCAGTATGGTTATATGACATTCTGTCTCAGTATGACTATATGACATTCTGTCTCAGTAGGACTATATAACATTCTGTCTCAGTATGACTATATAACATTCTGTCTCAGTATGACTATATGACATTCTGTCTCAGTATGACTATATGACATTCTGTCTCAGTATGACTATATGACATTCTGTCTCAGTATGACTATATGACATTCTGTCTCAGTATGACTATATGACATTCTGTCTCAGTATGATTATATGACATTCTGTCTCAGTATGACTATATGACATTCTGTCTCAGTATGACTATATGACATTCTGTCTCAGTATGACTATATGACATTCTGTCTCAGTATGACTATATGACATTCTGTCTCAGTATGACTATATGACATTCTGTCTCAGTATGACTATATGACATTCTGTCTCAGTATGACTATATGACATTCTGTCTCAGTATGACTATATGACATTCTGTCTCAGTATGACTATATGACATTCTGTCTCAGTATGACTATATGACATTCTGTCTCAGTATGGTTATATGACATTCTGTCTCAGTATGACTATATGACATTCTGTCTCAGTATGGTTATATGACATTCTGTCTCAGTATGACTATATGACATTCTGTCTCAGTATGGTTATATGACATTCTGTCTCAGTATGGTTATATGACATTCTGTCTCAGTATGGTTATATGACATTCTGTCTCAGTATGACTATATGACATTCTGTCTTAGTATGGTTATATGACATTCTGTCTCAGTATGACTATATGACATTCTGTCTCAGTATGACTATATGACATTCTGTCTCAGTATGACTATATGACATTCTGTCTCAGTATGACTATATGACATTCTGTCTCAGTATGACTATATGACATTCTGTCTCAGTATGACTATATGACATTCTGTCTCAGTATGACTATATACATTCTGTCTCAGTATGATATATGGACATTCTGTCTCAGTATGACTATATGACATTCTGTCTCAGTATGGACTATATGACATTCTGTTCTCAGTATGTCTATATGACATTCTGTCTCAGTATGGACTATATGACATTCTGTCTCAGTATGACTATATGACATTCTGTCTCAGTATGGTTATATGACATTCTGTCTCAGTATGACTATATGACATTCTGTCTCAGTATGACTATATGACATTCTGTCTCAGTATGACTATATGACATTCTGTCTCAGTATGGTTATATGACATTCTGGTCTCAGTATGGTTATAGACCAGTCTTGTCTCAGTATGGTCTATATTGACATTCTGTCTTAGTATGGTTATATGACATTCTGTCTCAGTATGACTATATGACATTCTGTCTCAGTATGGTTATATGACATTCTGTCTCAGTATGACTATATGACATTCTGTCTCAGTATGACTATATGACATTCTGTCTCAGTATGGTTATATGACATTCTGTCTCAGTATGACTATATGACATTCTGTCTCAGTATGACTATATGACATTCTGTCTCAGTATGGTTATATGACATTCTGTCTCAGTATGACTATATGACATTCTGTCTCAGTATGGTTATATGACACTCTGTCTCAGTATGACTATATGACATTCTGTCTCAGTATGGTTATATGACATTCTGTCTCAGTATGACTATATGACATTCTGTCTCAGTATGGTTATATGATATTCTGTCTCAGTAAGACTATATGACATTCTGTCTCAGTATGACTATATGACATTTTGTCTCAGTATGACTATATGACATTCTGTCTCAGTATGTATATATGACATTCTGTCTCAGTATGACTATATGACATTCTGTCTCAGTATGACTATATGACATTCTGTCTCAGTATGGTTATATGACATTCTGTCTCAGTATGGTTATATGACATTCTGTCTCAGTATGACTATATGACATTCTGTCTCAGTATGGTTATATGACATTCTGTCTCAGTATGGTTATATGACATTCTGTCTCAGTATGACTATATGACATTCTGTCTCAGTATGGTTATATGACATTCTGTCTCAGTATGGTTATATGACATTCTGTCTCAGTATGACTATATGACATTCTGTCTCAGTATGGTTATATGACATTCTGTCTCAGTATGGTTATATGACATTCTGTCTCAGTATGACTATATGACATTCTGTCTCAGTATGACTATATGACATTCTGTCTCAGTATGGTTATATGACATTCTGTCTCAGTATGGTTATATGACATTCTGTCTCAGTATGGTTATATGACATTCTGTCTCAGTATGACTATATGACATTCTGTCTCAGTATGGTTATATGACATTCTGTCTCAGTATGACTATATGACATTCTGTCTCAGTATGGTTATATGACATTCTGTCTCAGTATGACTATATGACATTCTGTCTCAGTATGGTTATATGACATTCTGTCTCAGTATGACTATATGACATTCTGTCTCAGTATGACTATATGACATTCTGTCTCAGTATGACTATATGACATTCTGTCTCAGTATGACTATATGACATTCTGTCTCAGTATGACTATATGACATTCTGTCCAGTATGATTATATGACATTCTGTCTCAGTATGGTTATATGACATTCTGTCTCAGTATGGTTATATGACATTCTGTCTCAGTATGGTTATATGACATTCTGTCTCAGTATGACTATATGACATTCTGTCTCAGTATGGTTATATGACATTCTGTTTCAGTATGGTTATATGACATTCTGTCTAAGTATGATTATATGACATTCTGTCTCAGTATGACTATATGACATTCTATCTCAGTATGGTTATATGACATTCTGTCTCAGTATGACTATATGATATTCTGTCTCAGTATGACTATATGACATTCTGTCTCAGTATGGTTATATGACATTCTGTCTCAGTATGACTATATGACATTCTGTCTCAGTATGACTATATGACATTCTGTCTCAGTATGACTATATGACATTCTCTCTCAGTATGGTTATATGACATTCTGTCTCAGTATGACTATATGACAGTATGGTTATATGACATTCTGTCTCAGTATGACTATATCACATTCTGTCTCAGTATGGTTATATGACATTCTGTCTCAGTATGACTATATCACATTCTGTCTCAGTATGGTTATATAACATTCTGTCTCAGTATGACTATATGACATTCTGTCTCAGTATGGTTATATGACATTCTGTCTCAGTATGGTTATATGACATTCTGTCTCAGTATGACTATATGACATTCTGTCTCAGTATGACTATATGACATTCTGTCTCAGTATGACTATATGACATTCTGTCTCAGTATGACTATATGACATTCTGTCTCAGTATGGTTATATGACATTCTGTCTTAGTATTGTTATATGACATTCTGTCTCAGTATGGTTATATGACATTCTGTCTCAGTATGACTATATGACATTCTGTCTCAGTATGACTATATGACATTCTGTCTCAGTATGGTTATATGACATTCTGTCTCAGTATGGTTATATGACATTCTGTCTCAGTATGGTTATATGACATTCTGTCTCAGTATGACTATATGACATTCTGTCTTAGTATGGTTATATGACATTATGTCTCAGTATGACTATATGACATTCTGTCTTAGTATGGTTATATAACATTCTCTCTCAGTATGGTTATATGACATTCTGTCTCAGTATGGTTATATGACATTCTGCCTCAGTATGGTTATATGACATTCTGCCTCAGTATGACTATATGACATTCTGTCTCAGTATGACTATATGACATTCTGTCTCAGTATGGTTATATGACATTCTGTCTCAGTATGACTATATGACATTCTGTCTCAGTATGGTTATATGACATTCTGTCTCAGTATGACTATATAACATTCTGTCTCAGTATGGTTATATGACATTCTGTCTCAGTATGACTATATAACATTCTGTCTCAGTATGGTTATATGACATTCTGCCTCAGTATGACTATATGACATTCTGTCTCAGTATGACTATATGACATTCTGTCTCAGTCTGACTATATGGCATTCTGTCTCAGTATGACTATATGACATTCTGTCTCAGTATGACTATATGACATTCTGTCTCAGTATGACTATATGACATTCTGTCTCAGTATGACTATATGACATTCTGTCTCAGTATGACTATATGACATTCTGTCTCAGTATGACTATATGACATTCTGTCTCAGTATGGTTATATAACATTCTGTCTCAGTATGACTATATGACATTCTGTCTCAGTATGACTATATGACATTCTGTCTCAGTATGGTTATATGACATTCTGTCTCAGTATGACTATATGACATTCTGTCTCAGTATGGTTATATGACATTCTGTCTCAGTATGACTATATGACATTCTGTCTCAGTATGACTATATGACATTCTGTCTCAGTATGACTATATGACATTCTGTCTCAGTATGACTATATGACATTCTGTCTCAGTATGGTTATATGACATTCTGTCTCAGTATGGTTATATGACATTCTGTCTCAGTATGGACTATATGACATTCTGTCTCAGTATGACTATATGACATTCTGTCTCAGTATGACTGATATACATTCTGTCTCAGTATGATATATGACATTCTGTCTCAGTATGACTATATAACATTCTGTCTCAGTATGACTATATAACATTCTGTCTCAGTAGACTATATGACATTCTGTCTCAGTATGACTATATGACATTCTGTCTCAGTATGACTATATACATTCTGTCTCAGTATGACTATATAACATTCTGTCTCAGTATGGTTATATGACATTCTGTCTCAGTATGGTTATATGACATTCTGTCTCAGTATGATATATGACATTCTGTCTCAGTATGACTATATGACATTCTGTCTCAGTATGGACTATAGACATTCTGTCTCAGTATGACTATATGACATTCTGTCCTCAGTATGACTATATGACATTCGTCTCAGTATGACTATATGACATTCTGTCTCAGTATGGTTATATGACATTCTGTCTCAGTATGACTATATGACATTCTGTCTCAGTATGACTATATGACATTCTGTCTCAGTATGACTATATGACATTCTGTCTCAGTATGTCTATATGACATTCTGTCTCAGTATGACTATATGACATTCTGTCTCAGTATGACTATATGACATTCTGTCTCAGTATGACTATATGACATTCTGTCTCAGTATGACTATATGACATTCTGTCTCAGTATGACATATGACATTCTGTCTCAGTATGACTGTATGACATTCTGTCTCAGTATGGTTATATAACATTCTGTCTCAGTATGACTATATGACATTCTGTCTCAGTATGGTTATATGAAATTCTGTCTCAGTATGACTATATGACATTCTGTCTCAGTATGACTATATGATATTCTGTCTCAGTATGACTATATGACATTTGTCTCAGTATGACTATATGACTTTCTGTCTCAGTATGAGTTATATGACATTCTGTCTCAGTATGGTTACTATGATACTTCTGTCTACAGTATAGACTAGTATGACATTCTGTCTCAGTAATGACTATATGACGATTTCTGTCTCAGTATGGTTATATGACATAGTCTGTCTCATTAAGAACTATATGACACTCTTCTCAGTATACTGATATGATAGTCGTCTCAGTATGACAAATGACATTCTTCCTCAGTATACTATAAACATTCTGTCTCAGTTATGGTTTATACATTCTGTCTCAAGTAAGGTTATATACATCTGTCTCAGTATGTAATATTGACATTCGTGTCTCAGTATTACTTAATGACATTCTGTCTCATAAGACTATATGACTTTCGTCTCATTAATGGTTATATGACATTCTGTCCTCAGTAAAATAATAAAACATTCTGCACAGTAGACTATATGTCCATTCTGTCTAAGTATGGTTATTTACTATCTTTCTCCGTATGAATAATAACCATACTGTCTCATATGACTATATGACATCTGTCTCAGTATGGTTATATGACATTCTGTCTCAGTATGGTTATATGACATTCTGTCTCAGTATGACTATATGACATTCTGTCTCAGTATGGTTATATGACATTCTGTCTCAGTATGGTTATATGACATTCTGTCTCAGTATGGTAATATGACATTCTGTCTCAGTATGACTATATGACATTCTGTCTCAGTATGACTATATGACATTCTGTCTCAGTATGACTATATGACATTCTGTCTCAGTATGACTATATGACATTCTGTCTCAGTATGACTATATGACATTCTGTCTCAGTATGACTATATGACATTCTGTCTCAGTATGGTTATATGACATTCTGTCTCAGTATGGTTATATGACATTCTGTCTCAGTATGGTTATATGACATTCTGTCTCAGTATGACTATATGACATTCTGTCTCAGTATGACTATATGACATTCTGTCTCAGTATGACTATATGACATTCTGTCTCAGTATGGTTATATGACATTCTGTCTCAGTATGGTTATATGACATTCTGTCTCAGTATGGTTATATGACATTCTGTCTCAGTATGACTATATGACATTCTGTCTCAGTATGACTATATGACATTCTGTCTCAGTATGACTATATGACATTCTGTCTCAGTATGGTTATATCACATTCTGTCTCAGTATGACTATATGACATTCTGTCTCAGTATGGTTATATGACATTCTGTCTCAGTATGACTATATGACATTCTGTCTCAGTATGACTATATGACATTCTGTCTCAGTATGACTATATAACATTGTGTCTCAGTATGACTATATGACATTCTGTCTCAGTATGGTTATATGACATTCTGTCTCAGTATGGTTATATGACATTCTGTCTCAGTATGGTTATATGACATTCTGTCTCAGTATGACTATATGACATTCTGTCTCAGTATGGTTATATGACATTCTGTCTCAGTATGACTATATGACATTCTGTCTCAGTATGACTATATGACATTCTGTCTCAGTATGACTATATGACATTCTGTCTCAGTATGGTTATATGACATTCTGTCTCAGTATGACTATATGACATTCTGTCTCAGTATGACTATATGACATTCTGTCTCAGTATGGTTATATGACATTCTGTCTCAGTATGACTATATGACATTCTGTCTCAGTATGACTATATGACATTCTGTCTCAGTATGACTATATGACATTCTGTCTCAGTATGACTATATGACATTCTGTCTCAGTATGACTATATGACATTCTGTCTCAGTATGACTATATGACATTCTGTCTCAGTATGACTAGATGACATTCTGTCTCAGTATGACTATATAACATTCTGTCTCAGTATGACTATATGACATTCTGTCTCAGTATGACTATATAACATTCTGTCTCAGTATGACTATATGACATTCTGTCTCAGTATGACTATATGACATTCTGTCTCAGTATGGTTATATGACATTCTGTCTCAGTATGACTATATGACATTCTGTCTCAGTATGACTATATGACATTCTGTCTCAGTATGGTTATATGACATTCATTCATGTTCAGTATGACTATATGACTTTCTGTCTCAGTATGATATATGATCATGCTGTCTCAGTTATTGACTCATACTGACATTCCTGGTCTCAGTATTGGACTATATGTACATTCTGTCTCAGTATGACTTTTTGACATTCTGGTCTCAGTAGTGGTTATATGACTTTACTGTCTCCAGTATAGACTATATGACATTCTGTCTCAGTATGGTTATATGACATTCTGTCCGCAGTATGGTTATATGACATTTCTGTCTCAGTATGACGTTCTATGACATTCTGTCTCAGTATGACTATTAGACATTCCTGTCACTTTGACTTCTGTAGTATGGTTATATGAACATTCTGTCTCAGTATGACTATATGACATTCTGTCTCAGTATGGTTATATGACATTCTGTCTCAGTATGGACTATATGACATTCTGTCTCAGTATGGTTATATGACATTCTGTCTCAGTATGACTATATGACATTCTGTCTCAGTATGGTATATATGACTTTCTGTCTCAGTATGACTATATGACATTCTGTCTCAGTATGGTTATATAGACATTCTGTCTCAGTATGGTTATATGACATTCTGTCTCAGTATGACTATATGACATTCTGTCTCAGTATGGTTATATGACATTCTGTCTCAGTATGACTATATGACATTCTGTCTCAGTATGGTTATATGACATTCTGTCTCAGTATGGACTATATGACATTCTGTCTCAGTATGTACTATATGACATTCTGTCTCAGTATGGTTATATGACATTCTGTCTCAGTATGTTATATGACATTCTGTCTCAGTATGGACTATATGACATTCTGTCTCAGTATGGTTATATGACATTCTGTCTCAGTATGACTATATGACATTCTGTCTCAGTATGGTTATATGACATTCTGTCTCAGTATGACTATATGACATTCTGTCTCAGTATGGTTATATGACATTCTGTCTCAGTATGACTATATGACATTCTGTCTCAGTATGGTTATATGACATTCTGTCTCAGTATGACTATATGACATTCTGTCTCAGTATGACTATATGACATTCTGTCTCAGTATGGACTATATGACATTCTGTCTCAGTATGTTATATGACATTCTGTCTCAGTATGACTATATGACATTCTGTCTCAGTATGACTATATGACATTCTGTCTCAGTATGACTATATGACATTCTGTCTCAGTATGTCTATATGACATTCTGTCTCAGTATGACTATATGACATTCTGTCTCAGTATGGTTATATGACATTCTGTCTCAGTATGATTATATGACATTCTGTCTCAGTATGACTATATGACATTCTGTCTCAGTATGGTTATATGACATTCTGTCTCAGTATGTTATATGACATTCTGTCTCAGTATGACTATATGACATTCTGTCTCAGTATGGACTATATGACATTCTGTCTCAGTATGACTATATGACATTCTGTCTCAGTATGACTATATGACATTCTGTCTCAGTATGACTATATGACATTCTGTCTCAGTATGGTTATATGACATTCTGTCTCAGTATGACTATATGACATTCTGTCTCAGTATGGTTATATGACATTCTGTCTCAGTATGACTATATGACATTCTGTCTCAGTATGGTTATATGACATTCTGTCTCAGTATGACTATATGACATTCTGTCTCAGTATGGTTATATGACATTCTGTCTCAGTATGATATATGACATTCTGTCTCAGTATGGTTATATGACATTCTGTCTCAGTATGACTATATGACATTCTGTCTCAGTATGACTATATGACATTCTGTCTCAGTATGATATATGACATTCTGTCTCAGTATGGTTATATGACATTCTGTCTCAGTATGTCTATATGACATTCTGTCTCAGTATGGTTATATGACATTCTGTCTCAGTATGACTATATGACATTCTGTCTCAGTATGACTATATGACATTCTGTCTCAGTATGGTTATATGACATTCTGTCTCAGTATGACTATATGACATTCTGTCTCAGTATGGTCTATATGACATTCTGTCTCAGTATGACTATATGACATTCTGTCTCAGTATGGTCTATATGACATTCTGTCTCAGTATGACTATATGACATTCTGTCTCAGTATGACTATATGACATTCTGTCTCAGTATGACTATATGACATTCTGTCTCAGTATGGTTATATGACATTCTGTCTCAGTATGACTATATGACATTCTGTCTCAGTATGACTATATGACATTCTGTCTCAGTATGGATATATGACATTCTGTCTCAGTATGGTTATATGACATTCTGTCTCAGTATGACTATATGACATTCTGTCTCAGTATGACTATATGACATTCTGTCTCAGTATGGTTATATGACATTCTGTCTCAGTATGACTATATGACATTCTGTCTCAGTATGACTATATGACATTCTGTCTCAGTATGACTATATGACATTCTGTCTCAGTATGGTTATATGACATTCTGTCTCAGTATGACTATATGACATTCTGTCTCAGTATGACTATATGACATTCTGTCTCAGTATGACTATATGACATTCTGTCTCAGTATGACTATATGACATTCTGTCTCAGTATGACTATATGACATTCTGTCTCAGTATGACTATATGACATTCTGTCTCAGTATGGTTATATGACATTCTGTCTCAGTATGACTATATGACATTCTGTCTCAGTATGGTTATATGACATTCTGTCTCAGTATGACTATATGACATTCTGTCTCAGTATGACTATATGATATTCTGTCTCAGTATGACTATATGACATTTTGTCTCAGTATGACTATATGACATTCTGTCTCAGTATGGTTATATGACATTCTGTCTCAGTATGGTTATATGATATTCTGTCTCAGTATGACTATATGACATTCTGTTTCAGTATGACTATATGACATTCTGTCTCAGTATGGTTATATGACATTCTGTCTCAGTATGACTATATGACACTCTGTCTCAGTATGACTATATGACATTCTGTCTCAGTATGACTATATGACATTCTGTCTCAGTATGACTATATGACATTCTGTCTCAGTATGGTTATATGACATTCTGTCTCAGTATGGTTATATGACATTCTGTCTCAGTATGGTTATATGACATTCTGTCTCAGTATGACTATATGACATTCTGTCTCAGTATGACTATATGACATTCTGTCTCAGTATGGTTATATGACATTCTGTCTCAGTATGAATATATGACATTCTGTCTCAGTATGACTATATGACATTCTGTCTCAGTATGGTTATATGACATTCTGTCTCAGTATGAATATATAACATTCTGTCTCAGTATGACTATATGACATTCTGTCTCAGTATGGTTATATGACATTCTGTCTCAGTATGGTTATATGACATTCTGTCTCAGTATGACTATATGACATTCTGTCTCAGTATGGTCTATATGACATTCTGTCTCAGTATGGTTATATGACATTCTGTCTCAGTAGGTCTATATGACATTCTGTCTCAGTATGACTATATGACATTCTGTCTCAGTATGACTATATGACATTCTGTCTCAGTATGACTATATGACATTCTGTCTCAGTATGACTATATGACATTCTGTCTCAGTATGACTATATGACATTCTGTCTCAGTATGACTATATGACATTCTGTCTCAGTATGGTTATATGACATTCTGTCTCAGTATGGTTATATGACATTCTGTCTCAGTATGGTTATATGACATTCTGTCTCAGTATGACTATATGACATTCTGTCTCAGTATGACTATATGACATTCTGTCTCAGTATGACTATATGACATTCTGTCTCAGTATGGTTATATGACATTCTGTCTCAGTATGGTTATATGACATTCTGTCTCAGTATGGTTATATGACATTCTGTCTCAGTATGACTATATGACATTCTGTCTCAGTATGACTATATGACATTCTGTCTCAGTATGACTATATGACATTCTGTCTCAGTATGGTTATATCACATTCTGTCTCAGTATGACTATATGACATTCTGTCTCAGTATGGTTATATGACATTCTGTCTCAGTATGACTATATGACATTCTGTCTCAGTATGACTATATGACATTCTGTCTCAGTATGACTATATAACATTCTGTCTCAGTATGACTATATGACATTCTGTCTCAGTATGGTTATATGACATTCTGTCTCAGTATGGTTATATGACATTCTGTCTCAGTATGGTTATATGACATTCTGTCTCAGTATGACTATATGACATTCTGTCTCAGTATGGTTATATGACATTCTGTCTCAGTATGACTATATGACATTCTGTCTCAGTATGACTATATGACATTCTGTCTCAGTATGACTATATGACATTCTGTCTCAGTATGGTTATATGACATTCTGTCTCAGTATGACTATATGACATTCTGTCTCAGTATGACTATATGACATTCTGTCTCAGTATGGTTATATGACATTCTGTCTCAGTATGACTATATGACATTCTGTCTCAGTATGACTATATGACATTCTGTCTCAGTATGACTATATGACATTCTGTCTCAGTATGACTATATGACATTCTGTCTCAGTATGACTATATGACATTCTGTCTCAGTATGACTATATGACATTCTGTCTCAGTATGACTAGATGACATTCTGTCTCAGTATGACTATATAACATTCTGTCTCAGTATGACTATATGACATTCTGTCTCAGTATGACTATATAACATTCTGTCTCAGTATGACTATATGACATTCTGTCTCAGTATGACTATATGACATTCTGTCTCAGTATGGTTATATGACATTCTGTCTCAGTATGACTATATGACATTCTGTCTCAGTATGACTATATGACATTCTGTCTCAGTATGGTTATATGACATTCTGTCTCAGTATGTATATATGACATTCTGTCTCAGTATGACTATATGACATTCTGTCTCAGTATGACTATATGACATTCTGTCTCAGTATGACTATATGACATTCTGTCTCAGTATGGTTATATGACATTCTGTCTCAGTATGGTTATATGACATTTTGTCTCAGTATGACTATATGACATTCTGTCTCAGTATGTATATATGACATTCTGTCTCAGTATGACTATATGACATTCTGTCTCAGTATGACTATATGACATTCTGTCTCAGTATGGTTATATGACATTCTGTCTCAGTATGACTATATGACATTCTGTCTCAGTATGACTATATGACATTCTGTCTCAGTATGACTATATGACATTCTGTCTCAGTATGACTATATAACATTCTGTCTCAGTATGACTATATGACATTCTGTCTCAGTATGACTATATGACATTCTGTCTCAGTATGGTTATATGACATTCTGTCTCAGTATGGTTATATGATATTCTGTCTCAGTATGACTATATGACATTCTGTCTCAGTATGACTATATGACATTCTGTCTCAGTATGACTATATGACATTCTGTCTCAGTATGACTATATGACATTCTGTCTCAGTATGACTATATGACATTCTGTCTCAGTATGACTATATAACATTCTGTCTCAGTATGACTATATGACATTCTGTCTCAGTATGACTATATAACATTCTGTCTCAGTATGACTATATAACATTCTGTCTCAGTATGACTATATGACATTCTGTCTCAGTATGACTATATGACATTCTGTCTCAGTATGACTATATAACATTCTGTCTCAGTATGACTATATGACATTCTGTCTCAGTATGACTATATGACATTCTGTCTCAGTATGGTTATATGACATTCTGTCTCAGTATGACTATATGACATTCTGTCTCAGTATGACTATATGACATTCTGTCTCAGTATGACTATATGACATTCTGTCTCAGTATGACTAGATGACATTCTGTCTCAGTATGACTATATAACATTCTGTCTCAGTATGACTATATAACATTCTGTCTCAGTATGACTATATAACATTCTGTCTCAGTATGACTATATGACATTCTGTCTCAGTATGACTATATGACATTCTGTCTCAGTATGACTATATGACATTCTGTCTCAGTATGACTAGATGACATTCTGTCTCAGTATGACTATATGACATTCTGTCTCAGTATGACTATATGACATTCTGTCTCAGTATGGTTATATAACATTCTGTCTCAGTATGGTTATATAACATTCTGTCTCAGTATGGTTATATGACATTCTGTCTCAGTATGGTTATATGACATTCTGTCTCAGTATGGTTATATGACATTCTGTCTCAGTATGACTATATGACATTATGTCTCAGTATGACTATATGATATTCTGTCTCAGTATGATTATATGACATTCTGTCTCAGTATGACTATATGACATTCTGTCTCAGTATGAATATATGACATTCTGTCTCAGTATGACTATATGACACTCTGTCTCAGTATGGTTATATGACATTCTGTCTCAGTATGACTATATGACATTCTGTCTCAGTATGACTATATGACATTCTGTCTCAGTATGGTTATATGACATTCTGTCTCAGTATGACTATATGACATTCTGTCTCAGTATGACTACATTACATTCTGTCTCAGTATGACTATATGACATTCTGTCTCAGTATGACTATATGACATTCTGTCTCAGTATGACTATATAACATTCTGTCTCAGTATGACTATATAACATTCTGTCTCAGTATGGTTATATGACATTCTGTCTCAGTATGACTATATGACATTCTGTCTCAGTATGACTATATAACATTCTGTCTCAGTATGACTATATGACATTCTGTCTCAGTATGACTATATAACATTCTGTCTCAGTATGACTATATAACATTCTGTCTCAGTATGACTATATGACATTCTGTCTCAGTATGACTATATGACATTCTGTCTCAGTATGACTATATAACATTCTGTCTCAGTATGACTATATAACATTCTGTCTCAGTATGGTTATATGACATTCTGTCTCAGTATGGTTATATGACATTCTGTCTCAGTATGACTATATGACATTCTGTCTCAGTATGACTATATGACATTATGTCTCAGTATGACTATATGACATTCTATCTCAGTATGGTTATATGACATTCTGTCTCAGTATGACTATATGACATTCTGTCTCAGTATGACTATATGACATTCTGTCTCAGTATGACTATATGACATTCTGTCTCAGTATGACTATATGACATTCTGTCTCAGTATAACTATATGACATTCTGTCTCAGTATGGTTATATGACATTCTGTCTCAGTATGACTATATGACATTCTGTCTCAGTATGACTATATGACATTCTGTCTCAGTATGGTTATATGACATTCTGTCTCAGTATGGTTATATGACATTATGTCTCAGTATGGTTATATGACATTATGTCTCATTATGACTACATGACATTTTGGCCTCTAGTTATCAACGTGTCTACTTACCTGTCTTCGCCGGCCCCAATACGCCCACCTAAGCTCGCCTACCATCGCCGCTGCGGACCTGAAAAATCTCGCCAAAGTTATCAATAAATCTGTCAAAAAGCCGCACACCAAGTACGGGGCGATGAGCAGCGGACTGTGATAGTTATCACTCATCCGATCTCGCTGCTCTTCGTCTTTTTTACAGCTTTATTGACAAGCTGTCACTAAGCACCCACACTAACTATACTGTTCTACCCTCTATACCGGCGCCCCCGGAGCCCCCCGCAACTAAATAAAGTTATTAACCCCTAAACCGCTGCTCCTAGACCCCGCCGCAACTCTTATAAATGTATTAACCGCTAAACCGCCGCTCCCGGAGCCCACCGCCACTCTAATAAACTGATTAACCCCTAAACCGCCGCTGCCGGACCCCGCCGCCACCTACATAATACCTATTAACCCCTATCCTGCCCCCCTATACCGCCGCCACCTATAATAAATTTATTAACCCCTATCCTGCCGATCCCGTACCCCGCCGCAACTAAATAAATTGTTTAACCCCTAAACCGCCGCTCCCGGACCCCGCCACCACCTATATTAAACTTATTAACCCCTAATCTGCCCCCCCCTACACCGTCGCCACCTATAATAAATGTATTAACCCCTATCCTGCCCTCCCTATACCGCCGCATCCTATAATAAAATCATTAACCCCTATCCTGCCCCTTCTATAACACCGCATCCTATAATAAAATTATTAACCCCTAAACCTAAGTCTAACCCTAACACCCCCCTAACTTAAATATTAATTAAATACATCTAAATATTATAACTCTTATTAACTAAATTAATCCTATTTAAAACTAAATACTTACCTTTAAAATAAACCCTAATATAGCTACAATATAAATAATAATTACATTGTAAAATAAAAACTAACCTAAGTTACAATTACACCTAACACTACACTATCATTAAATAAATTATTCCTATTTAAAACTAAATACTTACCTGTAAAATAAACCCTAAGATAGCTACAATGTAATTAATAATTACATTGTAGCTATTTTAGGATTTATATTTATTTTACAGGTAACTTTGTATTTATTTTAGCTAGTTAGAATAGTTATTAAATAGTTATTAACTATTTAATAACTACCTAGCTAAAAGAAATACAAAATTACCAGTAAAATAAATCCTAACCTAAGTTACAATTAAACCTAACACTACACTATCATTAAATTAATTAAATAAATTACCTACAAATAACTACAATTAAATACAATTACATAAACTAACTAAAGTACAAAAAATTAAAAAAAATAAGTTACAAACATTTAAAAAATATTACAACAATTTTAAGCTACTTACACCTAATCTAAGCCCCCTAATAAAATAACAAAGCCCCCCAAAATAAAAAAAATGCCCTACCCTATTCTACATTAAAAAAGTTAACAGCTCTTTTACCTTACCAGCCCTTAAAAGGGCCATTTGTGGGGCATGCCCCAAAGAATTCAGCTCTTTTGCCTGTAAAAAAAAATACAACCCCCCCAACATTAAAACCCACCACCCACATACCCCTAATCTAACCCCCTTAAATAAACCTAACACTACCCCCCTGAAGATCATCCTACCTTTAGCCATCTTCAGCCAGCCGACCACCGATGGAACAGAAGAAGACATCCGGAGCGGCAAAAGTCATCATCCAAGGGGCGCTGAAAAAGTCTTCCATCCGATTGAAGTCCTCATCCAAGGGGCGCTGAAAAAGTCTTCCATCCGATTGAAGTCCTCATCCAAGGGGCGCTGAAAAAGTCTTCCATCCGATTGAAGTCCTCATCCAAGGGGCGCTGAAGAAGTCTTCCATCCGATTGAAGTCCTCATCCAAGGGGCGCTGAAGAAGTCTTCCATCCGATTGAAGTCAACATCCAGGCGGCGTCTTCAATCTTCATCCATCCGGAGCGGAGCCATCTTCAGACGAGCCGACGCGGAGCCATCTTCTTCCACCGACGACTGAACGACGAATGACGGTTCCTTTAAGGGACGTCATCCAAGATGGCGTCCCTCGAATTCCGATTGGCTGATAGGATTCTATCAGCCAATCGGAATTAATGTAGGAAAAATCTGATTGGCTGATTAAATCAGCCAATCAGATCGAAGTTCAATCCGATTGGCTGATCCAATCAGCCAATCAGATTAATCTCGCATGCTATTGGCTGTTCCGATCAGCCAATAGAATGCGAGATTAATCTGATTGGCTGATTTTTTTTATTTTTTGTAACTTAGTTTTTTTTATTTTTTGTACTTAAGTTAGTTTATTTAATTCTATTTAATTGTAGTTATTTGTAGGTAATTTATTTAATTAACTTAATGATAGTGTAGTGTTAGGTTTAATTGTAACTTAGGTTAGGATTTATTTTACAGGTAATTTTGTATTTCTTTTAGCTAGGTACTTATTAAATAGTTAATAACTATTTAATAACTATTCTAACTAGATAAAATAAATACAAAGTTACCTGTAAAATAAATATAAATCCTAAAATAGCTACAATGTAATTATTAATTACATTGTAGCTATCTTAGGGTTTATTTTACAGGTATTTATTTTTAAATAGGATTAATTTAGTTAATAAGAGTTATAATATAATTTATTTAATGATAGTGTAGTGATAGGTGTAATTGTAACTTAGGTTAGTTTTTATTTTACAGGTAAATTTCTCTTTATTTTAACTAGGTAGCTATTAAATAGTTAATAACTATTTAATTGCTATTGTACCTAGTTAAAATAAATTGAAATTTGCCTGTAAAATAAAAATAAATCCTAAGATAGCTACAATATAATTATTATTTATATTGTAGCTATATTAGGGTTTATTTTACAGGTAAGTATTTAGTTTTAAATAGGATTAATTTAGTTAATAAGAGTTATAATATTTATATGTATTTAATTAATATTTAAGTTAGGGGGGTGTTAGGGTTAGGGTTAGACTTAGGTTTAGGGGTTAATAATTTTATTATAGGTTGCGGCGGTATAGGGGGGGCAGGATAGGGGTTAATAAATTTATTATAGGTGGCTACGGTGTAGGGGGGGCAGATTAGGGGTTAATAAGTTTAATATAGGGAGCGGCGGGGTCCGGGAGCGGCGGTTTAGGTGTTAAACATTTTATTTAGTTGCGGCGGGGTCCAGGATCGGCAGGATAGGGGTTAATACATTTATTTTAGGTGGCGGCGGTGTAGAGGGGGCAGGATAGGGGTTAATAGGTATTATGTAGGTGGCGGCAGGGTCCGGGAGCGGCGGTTTAGGGGTTAACATATTTATTAGAGTGGCGGCGGGGTCCGGGAGCGGCGGTTTAGGGGTTAATCAGTTTATTAGAGTGGCGGCGGGGTCCGGGAGCGGCGGTTTAGGGGTTAATCAGTTTATTAGAGTGGTGGCGGGGTCTGGGAGTGGCGGTTTAGGGGGTAATAACTTTATTTAGTTGCGGCGGTGTAGGGGGGACAGATTAGGGGTGTTTAGACTCGGGGTACATGTTAGGGTGTTAGGTGTAGAAATTTCCCATAGGAATCAATGGGATGTCGGCCAGCAGCGAACATGAACTTTCGCTATGGTCAGACTCCCATTGATTCCTATGGGATCTGCCGCCTCCAGGGCGGCGGATTGAAAACCAGGTACGCTGGGCCGGAAAAGTGCAGAGCGTACCTGCTAGTTTTTTGATAACTAGCAAAAGTAGTCAGATTGTGCCGAACTTGTGTGCGGAACATCTGGAGTGACATAAGAATCGATCTGTGTCGGACTGGTCCGGCGGATCGAAGCTTACGTCACAAAATTCTACTTTTGCCGGTGTGTAGGGCTTGATAACTAAGGCGAATCAGCCTCACCACAAATACGCTTCGGAATTCCAGCGTATTTGAGGTTGACGGCTTGATAACTAGAGGCCTATGATATTCTGTCTCAGTATGACTATATGACATTCTGTCTCAGTATGACTATATGACATTCTGTCTCAGTATGACTATATGACATTCTGTCTCAGTATGGTTATATGACATTCTGTCTCAGTATGGTTATATGACATTCTGTCTCAGTATGGTTATATGACATTCTGTCTCAGTATGACTATATGACATTTTGTCTCAGTATGACTATATGACATTCTGGCCTCTATTTATCAACCTGTCAACTTACCTGCATTCGATGACACCAATACTCTCACCTAAGTTCGCCTAACATCGCTGCCGTGGACCTGAATACGTTCTCCAAAATTATCAAAAAAGCTGTCTAAAAGCCGCGCACCAAGTACGGGGCGATGAGCAGCGGACTGTTGTTAACTAACAGTCATCGATCTCGCTGCTCTTCGGCTTTTTCACAGCTTTCTTGCTACCCTGTCACTAAGCACCCACACTATACTAAACTGTTTTACCCCCTATACCGCCGCCTCCCGCAACTAAATAAAGTTATTAATCCCTACACCGCCGCTCACGGACCCCACCGCAACTCTAATAAATGTATTAAACCCTAAACCGCCGCTCCCGGAGCCCACAGCCACCTACATTATACATATTAACCCCTAATCTGCCGCCCCCTATACCGTCGCCACCTACATAAAGTTATTAACCCCTATCCTGCTGCTCCCGGACCCCGCCGCATCTAAATAAATTGTTTAACCCCTAAACCGCCGCTCCCGGAGCCCACCGCCACCTACATTATATTTATTAAACCCTAATCTGCCCCCCTACACCGCTGCCACTATAATAAACATATTAACCCCTAAACCTAAGTATAACCCTAACCATAACACCCACTAACTTAAATATAATTAAAATAAATCAAAATAAATATTCCTATCATTAAATAAATTATTCCTATTTAAAACTAAATTCTTACCTATAAAATAAACCCTAAACTAGCTACAATATAACTAATAGATATATTGTAGCTATCTTAGGGTTTATTTTTATTTTACAGGCAAGTTTGTATTTTTTTTAACTAGGTACAATAGCTATTAAATATGTATTAACTATTTAATAGCTACCTAGTTAAAATAAATACAAAAGTACCTGTAAAATAAAACCTAACCTAAGTTACAATTACACCTAACACTACACTATAATTAAATACATTAACTAAATTAAAATACATTAATTACAATTAAATAAAATTAACTAAAATACAAAAAAAACAAACACTAAATTACAGAAAATAATAAAATAATTACAAGCTTTTTAAACTAATTACACCTAATCTAATCCCCCTAATAAAATAAAAAAGCCCCCCAAAATAATGAAAATCCCTACCCTATACTAAATTACAAATAGCCCTTAAAAGGGCCTTTTGCGGGGCATTGCCCCAAAGTAATCAGCTCTTTTACCTGTTTTACAATTACAATACCCCCCCAACATTAAAACCCACCACCCACACATCCAACCCTACTCTAAAACCCACCCAATACCCCCTTAAAAAAATCTAACACTAACCCCTTGAAGATCACCCTACCTTGAGACGTCTTCACCTAACCGGGCCGAAGTCCTCAACGAAGCCGGGCAGAAGTGGTCCTCCAGATGGGCAGAAGTTTTCATCCAAGCCGGGCAGAAGAGGTCCTCCAGACGGGCAGAAGTCTTCATCCAGACGGCATCTTCTATCTTCATCCATCCGGAGCGGGTCCATCTTCAAGACATCCGACGCGGAGCATCCTTCCAGGCAGACGACTACCTGATGAATGAATATTCCTTTAAATTATGTATTCAAGATGGCGTCCTGTGAATTCCGATTGGCTGATAGAATTCTATCAGTCAATCGGAATTAAGGTAGGAAAAATCCTATTGGCTGATGCAATCAGCCAATAGGATTGAAGTTCAATCCTATTGGCTGATCCAATAAGCCAATAGGATTGAGCTCGTATTCTATTGGCTGATTGGCTCCACGTCGGATGTCTTGAAGATGGATCCGCTCCGCTCCGGATGGATGAAGATAGAAGATGCCGTCTGGATGAAGACTTCTGCCCGTCTGGAGGATCTCTTCTTCCCGGCTTGGATGAAGACTTCTACCCGTCTGGAGGACAACTTCTGCCCGGCTTCGTTGAGGACTTCGACTCAGTTGGGTGAAAACGTCTCAAGGTAGGGTGATCTTCAAGGGGTTAGTGTTAGGTTTTTTTAAGGGGGTATTGGGTGGGTTTTAGAGTAGGGTTGGGTGTGTGGGTGGTGGGTTTTAATGTTGGGGGGGTATTATAATTTTTTTTAAGGGCTATTTGTAATTTAGTATAGGGTAGGGATTTTTATTATTTTGGGGGGCTTTTTTATTTTATTAGGGGTATTAGATTTGATGTAATTAGTTTAAAAAAATTGTAATTATTTTATTATTTTCTGTAATTTAGTGGGGGGGTTTTGTACTTTAGTCAATTTTATTTAATTGTAATTAATTAATTTTAATTTAGTTAATGTATTTAATTATAGTGTAGAGTTAGGTGTAATTGTAACTTAGGTTAGGTTTTATTTTACAGGTACTTTTGTATTTATTTTAACTAGGTAGCTATTAAATAGTTAATAACTATTTAATAACTATTGTACCTTGTTAAAATAAATACAAACTTGCCTGTAAAATAAAAATAAATCCTAAGATAGATACAATGTAACTATTCCTTATATTGTAGCTAGTTTAGGGTTTATTGTAGCTTGAATTCCGATTGGCTGATAGAATTCTATCAGCCAATCGGAATTAAAGGGTAAAAAAGCCTATTGGCTGATGCAATCAGCCAATAGGATTGAGCTTGCATTCTATTGGCTGTTCCAATCAGCTAATAGAATGCGAGCTCAATCCTATTGGCTGATTGGATCACCCAATAGGATTGAAGCTCAATCCTATTGGCTGATTGAATCAGCCAATAGGATTTTTTCAACTTTAATTCCGATTGGCTGATAGAATTCTATCAGTCAATCGGAATTCAAGGGACGCCATCTTGGATGACGTCCCTTAAAGGAACCTTCATTCTTCAGTAGCCGTCGACAGAAGAGGATGCTCTGCGCCGGATGTCTTGAAGATGGAGCCGCTCTGCGTCGGAAGATAGAAGATGCCGTCTGGATGAAGACTTCTGCCCACCTGGAGGACCACTTCTTGCCGCTTGGATGAAGACTTCTCCCAGCTTCGTTTGAGGACTTCTGCCCGCTTGGATGAAGACTTCCCCCGGCTGCATGAGGATGGATGTCCGGTCTTCAAAAACTGTAAGTGGATCTTCGGGGGTTAGTGTTAGGTTTTTTTAAGAGTTTATTGGGTGTGTTTTATTTTTAGCTTAGGGTTTGGGCAGCAATAGAGCTAAATACCCTTTTAAGTTCAATGCCCATCCAAATTCCCTTTTCAGGGCAATGGGGAGCTTAGGTTTTTTTAGTTAAGATTTTATTTGGGGGGTTGGTTGTGTGAGTGGTGGGTTTTACTGTTGGGGGGTTGTTTGTATTTTTTTTACAGGTAAAAGAGATGATTTCTTTGGGGCAATGCCCTGCAAAAGGCCCTTTTAAGGGCTATTGGCAGTTTAGTTTAGGCTAGGTTTTTTTTTATTTTGTGAGGCTTTTTTATTTTGATAGTGTTATTAGATTAGGTGTAATTAGTTTAAATATTTGATCATTTCTTTTTTATTTTGTGTAATTTAGTGTTTATTTTTTGTTTGTAATTTAGTTAATTGTATTTTATTAATGTAATTGATTTAATTGTAGTGTAATGTTAGGTGTTAGTGTAAGA
The DNA here is from genome assembly GCF_027579735.1 of Bombina bombina. Classification (NCBI taxonomy): domain Eukaryota; kingdom Metazoa; phylum Chordata; class Amphibia; order Anura; family Bombinatoridae; genus Bombina; species Bombina bombina. Next base: position 635,279,013 of record NC_069505.1, on the reverse strand, counting down.
CAGGTTAGGTTTTATTTTACAGGTAAATTTATATTTATTTTAGCTAGGTAGCAAGTAAATAGTTAATAACTATTTACTAACTAGTCTACCTAGTTAAAATAAATACAAACTTAGCTGTGAAATAAAAATAAACCCTAAGATAGCTACAATGTAACTATTAGTTATAGTGTAGCTAGCTTAGGGTTTATTTTACAGGTAAGTATTTAGTCTTAAATAGGAATTATTTAGGTATTAATTGTAATTTTTATTTAGATTTATTTTAACCCCTTGAGTGCTAATGACGGCTCTGAGCCATCACAAATTGTCTCAGTCAGGTGCTAATGATGGCTCAGAGCCGTCACTAACACTCTCCCACTTTGAGGGAGATCTGGGGGCTCCCACCGGCTCCTACCCCGGCGATCGGGCCTGTATAGTGACAGGCATCGCCGGGGCTTCACGTTACGTGCGGTGAAATCACGCGCAATGACGTGATGACATCACCGCGCAACTTTATTTAACCTTAACAATGTTAAATATAGGAGCAGGGGGCATGCTGCTTAGAAGCCTGTATTTCAGTCATCTAAGCAGCTACAGAAGCCCAAGACCCACCGTTGGAAAGTTAATTGCCTAACCTTTCCAACATTGTAAGTCTTGGGAATCTGAAATAATAATAAAAAAAGTTAAAAAAATAATATTTTTTAAATATATAAAATAAAAAAAAACCTTTAAAAAACCTTAGCACCCAGGAGGGAAAGTGCATAGCACTCAAAGGGTTAATTATGTTAAAGTTAGTGGGTGTTAGGGTTACGTTAGGGTTAGATTTAGGATTAAGTTTAGGGGTTAATAATTTTAGTATAGTGGCGGCGACGGGGCGGCAGATTAGGGGTTAATAAGTGTAGGTAGGTAGCGACGACATTGGGGCGGCAGATTAGGGGTTAATAAGTGTAATGTAGGTAGCAACGACATTGGGCAGCAGATTAGGGGTTAATAAGTGTAGGTAGGTGGCGGCGATGTCAAGGGCAGCAGATTAGGGGTTAATAAGTGTAGGTAGGAGGTGGCGATTTCGGGAGCGGCAGATTAGGGGTTAATAAGTGTAGGTAGGTGGCGGCGATGTCTGGGCGGCAGATTAGGAGTTAATAAATGTAATGTAGGTAGCGACGACATTGGGGCAGCAGATTAGGGGTTAATAAGTGTAGGTAGGTGGCGGCGATGTCAGGGGCAGCAGATTAGGGGTTAATAAGTGTAGGTAGGTGGTGGCGAGGTCGGGGGCGGCAGATTAGGGGTTTATTAAGTGTAATCTAGGTAGCGACGACATTGGGGGCAGCAGATTAGGGGTTAATAAGTGTAGGTAGGTAGCTGCGATGTCGCTCATAACGCAAAACTCGTAATCTGGCCGTATGTTTGTTATGCAGAACTGGGGAATAGGTAATAAAGGAATTATTTCTCTTTTGGAAAATAACAATTCAGGAGAAGACTGTCCCTTTAAGTATTACAGTGAATGTAATGTACCTCACAGGTGTCATTTAACCCTTTCATAACTTATTAGTGTAAGAGGTGAAATCTCATTAATGTCACTTGTATAGTGCTGTATAACATATTGTCCCTGTATAAATATCTGATCTACCAGCCTATGGATTTCTCATTTGTGTTTGTTTTTAGCTTTTCACACATGATGCAAACGTCTTACCTCTAGTTTATAGATAAGTAAGATGAATTTAATTGTATATATATATATATCCTATATTATAAAAGACAAGTGTTTGTCTGAAGCCGTCATGCGCAGTACAGACAAACACTTGGCCTTAGACAGCTGATCGCACGCGCACCCACCCGACCTGACAGCAGCGCGAGGACCCGGCAAGTGAAAGAGCACAGCTGATGAGAGAGAGAGAGAGAGAGAGAGAGAGAGAGAGAGATTATATTACATATAACACAACACGGCACGTGTGAACGGGCTTTAGGACTAGTATATATATAATATGATACACATATAAAAGTTGTATGTAAAACCATTAATGATCTATGCTGGGGACTGATAAAGGTCCAGTGCAATAAGAATATTCTGTCAGTACATCAGATGATACTTACAAAGTTCCTTTTTTATTTGGGCTGCAAGTCCCTTCAGATTGATTTGCTGTAAAACTTTAATTGCAACGTTCAGAGCATCCCCTCCATAATGAACTAAAAGCAGCCTCTTTGTGTCCACAGAGTCTGCATATTCTAATTTTCCACATGGTATAGGAGGGATGTTATTAAAATGAAATTCAGCCAACTTGTCTCTAAACCGTTTGTGATCTTTTTCAATTAGATTATCCAGATGACGAATAAGTATGTCTCCATGATCAGGTCCAACGGCTCCTTAAATGCAGATGGAAGAGATACAATAATTCAGTTTAAACATTAGTGCTTAGCATTATATTTTAAACTTTTACATAAAAAAGAAAAACTATATACTTCTTGGGTTGATCTTGTGGTTTCCATACTGTTATGGAGTAATGGTTAGATATAAGAATACAATGTGATGCTCTACCAAAGCTATATATAATATATATATATATATATATATATATATATATACACACACATAAAGAGGAGCAGTTTTAGACTATTTTAGACTATTTTTGAACCATAAATAAAAGTAATAAATAATATGAGCTCCATTTATAAAGCTGTGTATGCAGCTGGGAGCCCTTACAGTGCAGAATCACTTCTGCAAACCTGAAAACTGCACAATTAGGAGCAGCGGTATCAATGCCAAGCCCTGCACTTGCGCAATCATTTTCATTAATAATAGGTTTTGTTAAAGATCTGTGAGCTCAAATCATTTAGCTAGAGTCTCCAACTGATTTGAATTCCAAATTATATAAATTCGCAAGTTGGATTTTCAATATAGTCTTAAAACTAAATATACAGCCAGATTATGAGTTTGGCGTTATGAGTGAAAAAGCATTGTTATGGCTCATAACAATGCTTTTTCACTACCGTCAGTATTACGAGTCATGTCAGAATAGCTGTACCGCACACTTTTTTGGCCGTCACGCAACGTCAGTACAGCACTTTTAAAAAAGTCCTTTTTCAATGTCCTTTTTCAATGGGACTCCCATAGCGCCGGTATTACGAGTTTTGTGGTGAGGCCAAAAAGTGAGCGGTACAGCCTAAAATGACAAGATCCGTACCGCCATCTAAAGTCAGTAGTTATGAGTTTTATGTTACAAAGCTGTAACATAAAACTCATAACTAAAGTGTTAAAAAGTACACTAACACCCATAAACTACCTATTAACCCCTAAACCGAGGCCCTCCTGCATTGCAAACACTAAAATAAAATTATTAACCCCTAATCTTCTGCTCCGGACATCGCTGCCACTTAAAAAATATATTAACCCCTATTCCGCCGCTTCCCGACATCGTCGCCACTATAATAAAATTATTAACCCTTAAACCGCCGTCCTCCCGCATCAAAAACACTATTTAAATATTATTAACGCCTAATCTACCATCCGCCCACTCCGCCGCTATAATAAACCTATTAACCCCTAAACCTAACACTAACGTAACCCTAACCCTAACACCCCCTAACTTAAATATAATTAAAATAAATCTAAATAAAACCTAATATTAATAACTAACTAATTACTATTTAAAACTAAATACAAACTTACCTGTAAAATAAACCCTAAGCTAGCTACAATATAACTAAATAGTTACATTGTATCTATCTTAGGTTTTATTTTTATTTCACAGGTAAGTTTGTATTTATTTTAACTAAGTAGACTAGTTAATAAATAGTTATTAACTATTTACTAGCTACCTAGTTAAAATAAATACAAATTTACCTGTAAAATAAAGCCTAACCTGCCTTACACTAACACCTAACATTACAATAAAATTAAATAAATTAAATAAAAAAATACAATTATCTAAAGTACAAAAAATAATAAACACTAAATTACACAAAATAAAAAAATAATTTAATAGCCCTATCAAAATAAAAAAGCCCCCCCCCCAAAATAAAAAAAACCTAGCCTACACTAAACTGCCAATGGCCCTTAAAAGGGCCTTTTGCCGGGCATTGCCCCAAAGAAATCAGCTCTTTTACCTGTAAAAAAAAATACAAACACCCCCCAACAGTAAAACCCACCACCCACACAACCAAAGCCCCTAAATAAAATCCTATCTAAATAAACCTAAGCTCCCCATTGCCCTGAAAAGGGCAGTTGGATGGGCATTGCACTTAAAAGGGCATTTAGCTCTTGAACATTGCCCAAAACCCTAAGCTAAAAATAAAACCCACCCATTAAACCCTTAAAAAACCTAACACTAACCACCGACGATCCACTTACAGTTTTTGAAGACCGGACATACTTTCTCATCCAGGCGCCAGAAGTCCTCATCGAAGCCGGCAGAAGTCTTCATCTAAGAGGGCAGAAGTCTTCATACAGACGGCATCTTCTATCTTCATCCATCCGGCGAGGAGCGGGTCCATCTTCAAGACATCAGGCGCGGAGCATCCTCTTCTTCCAAAGGCTGTTGAAGAATGAAGTTTCCCTTTAAATGATGTCATCCAAGATGGCATCCCTTACATTCTGATTGGCTGATAGAATTCTATCAGCTAATAGGAATTAAGAGGGAAAATTCCTGATTGGAATAGCCAATAGAATGTGAGCTCAATCCTATTGGCTGATTGGATCAGCCAATAGGATGAAAGCTCAATCCTATTGGCTGATTGCAACAGCCAATATGATTTTTTCCTCCTTAATTCCTATTGGCTGTTAGAATTCTATCAGCCAATCGGAATGTAAGGGACGCCATCTTGGATGATGTCATTTAAAGGGAAACTTCATTCTTCAACAGCCATAGGAAGAAGAGGATACTCCGCGCCAGATGTCTTGAAGATGGACCCGCTCCGCGCCGGATGGATGAAGATAGAAGATGCCGTCTGGATGAAGACTTCTGCCTGCTTGGATGAGGACTTCTGCCCGCTTGGATGAGGACTTCTGCCCGCTTGGATGAGGATGGATGTCCGGTATTCAAAAACTGTAAGTGGATCGTCGGGGGTTAGTGTTAGGTTTTTTAAGGGTTTATTGGGTGGCTTTTATTTTTAGCTTAGGGTTTTGAGCAATGTAAAAGAGCTAAATGCCCTTTTAAGGGCAATGCCCATCCAAATGCCCTTTTCAGGGCAATGGGGAGCTTAGGTTTATTTAGATAGGATTTTATTTGGGGGGTTTGGTTGTGTGGGTGATGGGTTTTACTGTTGGGGGGTTGTTTGAATTTTGTTTTACAGGTAAAAGAGCTGATTTCTTTGGTGGCAATGCCCGGCAAAAGGCCCTTTTAAGGGCCATTGGCAGTTTAGTGTAGGCTAGGGTTTTTTTTTTATTTTGGGGAGCTTTTTTATTTTGATATGGCTATTAGATTAGGAGTAATTTGTTTTTATTGTTGATAATTTCTTTTTTTATTTTGTGTAATTTAGTGTTTATTATTTTTTGTACTTTAGACAATTGTATTTTGTTAATTTAATTTATTTAATTTGATTGTAATGTTAGGTTTTAGTGTAAGGCAGGTTAGGTTTTATTTTACAGGTAACTTTGTATTTATTTTAACTAGGTAGCTAGTAAATAGTTAATAACTATTTACTAACTAGTCTACCTAGTTAAAATAAATACAAACTTACCTGTGAAATAAAAATAAAACCTGCGATAGATACTATTAGTTATATTGTTGCTAGCTTAGGGTTTATTTTACAGGTAAGTAAGTATTTATTTTTAAATAGGAATTATTTAGTTATTAATAGTAGGTTTTATTTAGAATTATTTTAATAATGTTAAAGTTAGGGGTGTTAGGTTTAGGGTTATGTTAGGGTTAGACTTAGGGTTAGGTTAGGGGTTAATATATTTATTTAGTGTTAGTGATGTGGGAGGCCAGAGGTTTAGGGGTTAATAACTTTAGTATAGTGGCAGGGGCGACATTGGGGGCGGCAGATTAGGGGTTAATAAGAGTAGGTAGGTGACGGCAACATTAGGGGCGGCAGATTAGGGGTTAATAAGTGTAATGTAGGTGTCGGCAATGTAGGGGGCTGAAGATTAACCCCTTAATGACCGAGGACGTGCAGGGTATGTCCTCTAAAAAAAGACAGTTAACGACCAAGGACGTACCCTGCACGTCCTCGGTCTGGAAAGCAGCTGGAAGCGATCCTGCTCGCTTCCAGCTGCTTTCCGGTTATTGCAGTGATGCCTCGATATGGAGGCATCCTGCAATAACCCTGCATGGCCATCCGATGCAGAGAGAGACACTCTGTGGCCCTCTCTACACCGGACATCGATGGCCGGTATCGTTGGAGTGTAGGAGCCGACGTGGGAGGCGGGTGGCGGCCATCGATGGGCCCAGTGATGTGGAGAGGGGCGGGATCATGGGTGGGGATAACTGGGGGCGCGTGCACACGATTGGGAGCGGGCGGGCGCGTGCACGATCGGGAGGGAGCTGGTGGGAACCGCTACACTACAGAAAATATGGATCATAATAGTGATCAGTGGCTAGAAAAAAAAAATACAAAAAAAACCCCGATAAATCAGGGGGTGTTGGGTTGGTCTGTGGGCGAGAAGCTACACTACAGAAAAAAAACTGGGGAAAAAAAACAAAAAAAAAAACATTTTTTTCTGCAAACTGGGTACTGGCAGATAGCTGCCAGTACCCAAGATGGCCCCCAAAAAGGCAGAGGGGGACGGTTAGAGAGAGTTTGGGGGGGGGGGATCAGGGAGGTTGGGGGCTAAGGGGGGATCCTACACAGCAGCATATGTAAATATGCTATACAATTTTTTATTTTTTTTTAAAAATCAAAAATTCCCTTTATTTTAGTACTGGCAGACTTTTTGCCAGTACTTAAGATGGCGGGGACAATTGTGGGGTGGGGGAGGGAAGGGAGCTGTTTGGGAGGGATCAGGGGGTCTGATGTGTCAGATGGGAAGCTGATCTCTACACTAAAGCTAAAATTAACCCTGCAAGCTCCATACAAGCTACCTAATTAACCCCTTCACTGCTAGACATAATACACGTGTGATGCGCAGCAGCATTTAGCGACCTTCTAATTACCAAAAAGCAACGCCAATGCCATATATGTCTGCTATTTCTGAACAAAAGGGATCCCAGAGAAGCATTTACAACCATTTGTGCCATAATTGCACAAGCTGTTTGTAAATAATTTCAGTGAGAAATCTAAAATTATAAAAAATTTAAAGTTTTTTTTAATTTGATCGCATTTGGCGGTGAAATGGTGGCATGAAATATACCAAGATGGGCCTAGATCAATACTTGGGGTTGTCTACTACACTACACTAAAGCTAAAATTAACCCTAGAAGCTCCCTACATAGAAACATAGAAACATAGATATTGACGGCAGATAAGAGCCATAGGCCCAGCAAGTCTGCCCGACCTTACCTAACAGTATAAACTTATCTAGTTCGTAGGATAGCCCTATGCTTGTCCCATGCATTTTTAAAGTACCCCACAGTGTTTGTTGCTACTACCTCTTGAGGAAGTTTATTCCATAAATCAATCACTCTTTCTGTAAAGAAGTGCTTCCTCAAATTACTTCTGAATCTACTACCCTTTAGCTTGAGCTCATGACCCCTTGTTCTTGAATTTTCCATTTTATGTAAAATACCCACAGCCTCAGTTTTACTAAACCCTTTAATGTACTTGAAAGTTGCTATCATATCACCTCTTTCCCTTCTCTCCTCTAAGCTATACATATTTAGGTCATTGAGCCTATCCTGGTAAGTTTTATTTTTTAGACCATGTACCATTTTGGTAGCCCTCCTTTGCACAGATTCAAGTTTGTTAATATCCTTCTGAAGATATGGTCTCCAGAACTGCACACAATACTCAAGATGAGGCCTAACTAATGATCTATAAAGTGGCATAAGAACCTTACTATTTCTGCTGCAAATACCTCTACCAATACATCCAAGCATTCTGCTAGCCTTACTCGCTGCATTACTACAAGTTTTAAATCATCTGAAATAATAATTCCCAAGTCCTGTTCCTCGTCTGTAACAGTCAGTAAAGTGTCATTGAGTCTGTAATTAACATTTGGATTTTTCTTCCCTAAATGCATTATTTTACACTTTGCTGTGTTAAACTTTAGACCCCAGTCATTTGTCCAATCCTCCAATTGTTGTATATCACTTCTCATTTTGTCTACCCCCCCTGGAACATCCACTCTGTTGCAAATTTTTGTATCATCTGCAAAGAGACATACTTTCCCCTGTAGCCCTTTGCTGATATCGCAGATAAATATGTTAAACAAAACAGGCCCCAGAACTGACCCCTGAGGAACACCACTAGTAACAGCCCCCTCTGCTGAATGAACTCCATTTACTAAGACACTTTGTTTTCTGTCCTTAAGCCAGCATTCCACCCAGTTCACAATTTTTGAATCTAGACCAAGGAGATATAGTTTGTGAATAAGTTTATTGTGTGGGACGGTGTCAAATGCTTTGCTGAAATCTAGATATGCTACATCAACTGCTCCTCCCTTGTCTAATACTTTTGTTACATAATCAAAGAAGTCAATTAGATTAGTCTGACATGATCTCCCTGAAGTAAAACCATGCTGATTTTGGTCCTCTAAATTGTTTTTTTGCTGATTTTTGCTCCCTATTTAACCCCTTCACTGCTGGGCATAATACATGTGTGGTGCGCAGTGGCATTACCAAAAATATGTCTGCTATTTCTGAACAAAGGGGATCCCAGAGAAGAATTTACAACCATTTGTGCCATAATTGCACAAGTTGTTTGTAAATAATTTCAGTGAGAAACCTAAAGTTTGTGAAAAAATTTGTGAAAAAGTGAACAATTTTTTTTATTTGATCGCATTTGGTGGTGAAATGGTGGCATGAAATACCAAAATGGGCCTAGATCAATACTTTGGGTTGTCTACTAAAAAAAAATATATACATGTCAATGGCTATTCAGGGATTCCTGACAGATATCAGTGTCCCAATGTACCTAGCGCTAATTTTGAAAAAAAGTGGTTTGGAAATAGCAAAGTGCTACTTGTATTTATGGCCCTATAACTTACAAAAAAAGCAAAGAACATGTAAACATTGGGTATTTCTAAACTCAGGACAAAATTTAGAAACTATTTAGCATGGGTGTTTTTTAGTGGTTGTTGATGTGTAACAGATTTTGGGGGTCAAAGTTAGAAAAAGTGTATTTTTTCCCATTTTTTCCTCATATTTTATAATTTATTTTATAGTAAATTATAAGATATGATGAAAATAATGGTATCTTTAGAAAGTCCATTTAATGGCGAGAAAAACGGTATATAATATGTGTGGGTACAGTAAATGAGTAAGAGGAAAATTGCAGCTAAACACAAACACCGCAGAAATGTAAAAATAGCCTTAGTCCCAAACGGACAGAAAATGGAAAAGTGCTGTGGTCATTAAGGGGTTAAGGGTGTTTAGACTCAGGGTTTATGTTAGGGTGTTAGGTTTAAACATACATTTTTTTTCCCCCATAGACATCAATAGGGCTGCGTTACGGAGCTTTACACTCCGCGATTTCAGGTGTTAGGCTTTTTTTTAGCCAGCTCTCCCTATTGATGTCTATGGGGAAATCGTGCACGAGCACGTCAAAGCATTGCTTGTATTTGCGATACTTTGGATTTTTTACATTTTAGAAACAAACTTTCACAAATAATCACATATATCATAAAATGCCACCTTATGAAATGCTTCTTTTTATAAGACATTCAGCCAGATTACAAGTTTTGCGTTATTGCTGGCTCGCTAATAACTTGCAAGTTATTTTCACTGCTCGATATGGTTGCATTAAGCTCCATGCTTCACCCAAATACAAGCAGTGCTTTGACGTGCTCACCGCCGCCACCTACATTATCCCTATGTACCCCTAATCTGCTGCCCCTAACACCGCCGACCCCTATATTATATTTATTAACCCCTAATCTGCCCCCCCACATCACCGCTACCTACCTACAATTATTAACCCCTAATCTGCCGGCCGCACACCGCCGCTACCTACATTATCCCTATGTACCCCTAATCTGCTGCCCCTAACACCGCCGACCCCTACATAATATTTATTAACCCCTAATCTGCCCCCCCAACGTCGCCTCTACCTTACCTACAATTATTAACCCCTAATCTGCCGACCGCACACCGCCGCAACCTACATTATCCCTATGTACCCCTAATCTGCTGCCCCTAACACCGCCGACCCCTACATAATATTTATTAACCCCTAATCTGCCCCCCCAACGTCGCCGCTACCTACCTACAATTATTAACCCCTAATCTGCCGACCGGACCTCACCGCTACTCTAATAAATGTATTAACCCCTAAAGCTAAGTCTAACCCTAACACCCCCCTAAGTTAAATATAATTTTTATCTAACGAAATAAAATAAATCTTATTAAATAAATTATTCCTATTTAAAGCTAAATACTTACCTGTAAAATAAACCCTAATATAGCTACAATATAAATAATAATTATATTGTAGCTATTTTAGGATTTATATTTATTTTACAGGCAACTTTGTATTTATTTTAACCAGGTACAATAGCTATTAAATAGTTAATAACTATTTAATAGCTACCTAGTTAAAATAATTACAAAATTACCTGTAAAATAAAACCTAACCTAAGTTACAATTAAACCTAACACTACACTATCAATAAATTAATTACATACAAATACCTACAAATAAATACAATTAAATCAACTAACTAAAGTACAAAAAATAAAAAATAAAAATTTATGCTTACCTGATAAATTTATTTCTCTTGTGGTGTATCCAGTCCACGGATCATCCATTACTTGTGGGATATTCTCCTTCCGAAAAGGAAGCTGCAAGAGGATCACCCACAGCAGAGCTGTCTATATAGCTCCTCCCCTAACTGCCACCTCCAGTCATTCGACCGAAGACAAGCAAGAGAAAGGAGAAACCATAGGGTGCAGTGGTGACTGTAGTTTAAAAATAAAACACACCTGCCTTAAAATGACAGGGCGGGCCGTGGACTGGATACACCACAAGAGAAATAAATTTATCAGGTAAGCATAAATTTTGTTTTCTCTTGTAAGGTGTATCCAGTCCACGGATCATCCATTACTTGTGGGATACCAATACCAAAGCTATAGGACACGGATGAAGGGAGGGACAAGGCAGGTGCTTAAACGGAAGGCACCACTGCCTGCAAAACCTTTCTCCCAAAAATAGCCTCCGAAGAAGCAAAAGTATCAAATTTATAGAATTTTGAAAAAGTATGAAGCGAAGACCAAGTCGCCGCCTTACAAATCTGTTCAACAGAAGCCTCATTCTTAAAAGCCCATGTGGAAGCCACCGCTCTAGTGGAATGAGCTGTAATTCTTTCAGGAGGCTGCTGGCCAGCAGTCTCATAAGCTAAGCGTATTATACTCCTTAGCCAAAAAGAAAGAGAAGTTGCCGAAGCCTTTTGGCCTCTCCTCTGTCCAGAGTAGACAACAAACAATGCAGATGTTTGACGAAAATCTTTAGTAGCTTGTAAATAAAACTTTAAAGCACGAACCTCGTCAAGATTGTGTAAAAGACGTTCCTTCTTTGAAGAAGGATTAGGACACAGTGACGGTACAACAATCTCCTGATTGATATTTTTATTAGATACCACCTTAGGTAGAAAACCAGGTTTGGTACGTAACACTACCTTATCGGAATGAAAAATGAGATAAGGAGAATCACATTGTAAAGCAGATAACTCCGAAACTCTTCGAGCCGAGGAGATAGCTACTAAAAACAAAACTTTTCAAGATAAGAGCTTAATATCTATGGAATGCAAAGGTTCAAACGGAACCCCTTGAAGAACCTTAAGAACTAAATTTAAACTCCAAGGCGGAGCAACAGGTTTAAACACAGGCTTAATTCTGACTAAAGCCTGACAAAACGCCTGCACATCTGGAACCTCAGCCAGACGTTTGTGCAAAAGAATAGACAGAGCAGAAATCTGTCCCTTTAAGGAACTTGCTGACAAACCCTTCTCCAATCCATCTTGGAGAAAAGATAATATCCTATGAATCCTGACCTTACTCCATGAGTAACCCTTGGATTCACACCAATGAAGATATTTACACCATATCTTATGATAGATTTTCCTGGTGACAGGCTTTCACGCCTGTATTAAGGTATCAATGACTGACTCGGAGAAACCACGCTTTGATAAAATCAAGCGTTCAATCTCCAAGCAGTCAGCCGCAGAGAAATTAGATTTGGATGGTTGAAAGGACCCTGAAGTAGAAGGTCCTGCCTCAGAGGCAGAGTCCATGGTGGAAAGGATGACATGTCCACCAGATCTGCATACCAAGTCCTGCGTGGCCACGCAGGTGCTATCAAAATCACCGATGCTCTCTCCTGCTTGACCTTGGCAATCAGACGAGGGAGCAGAGGAAACGGTGGAAACACATAAGCCAGGTTGAAGGACCAAGGCGCTGCTAGAGCATCTATCAGCGCTGCCTTGGGATCCCTGGACCTGGATCCGTAACAAGGAAGCTTGGCGTTCTGGCGAGACGCCATGAGATATAGTTCTGGTTTGCCCCAACGTTGAATCAACTGTGCAAACACCTCCGGATGGAGCTCCCACTCCCCCGGATGAAAAGTCTGTCGACTTAGAAAATCCGCCTCCCAGTTCTCTACTTCTGGGATATGGATAGCTAATAGGTGGCAAGAGTGAATCTCTGCCCAACGAATTATCTTTGAAACCTCCAACATCGCCCTTGATGGTTGATGTAAGCTACAGTCGTGATGTTGTCCGACTGAAATCTGATGAACCTCACTGCCGCTAGCTGAGGCCAAGCCTGAAGAGCATTGAATATCGCTCTTAATTCCAGAATGTTTATCGGAAGGAGAGCCTCCTCCTGAGTCCATGACCCCTGAGCCTTCAGAGAGTTCCAGACTGCCCCCCAACCCAGAAGGCTGGCATCTGTTGTTACTATTGTCCAATCTGGCCTGCGGAAGGTCATACCTTTGGACAGATGGACTCGAGATAGCCACCAGAGAAGAGAATCCCTGGTCTCTTGATCCAGATTTAGTAGAGGGGACAAATCTGTGTATTCCCCATTCCACTGACTGAGCATGCAGAGTTGCAGCGGTCTGAGATGTAGGCGGGCAAACGGCACTATGTCCATTGCCGCTACCATTAAGCCGATTACTTCCATACACTGAGCCACCGAAGGGCGAGAAGTAGAATAAAGAACACGGCAGGAATTTAGAAGTTTTGACAACCTGGCCTCTGTCAGGTAAATCCTCATTTCTACAGAATCTATCAGAGTTCCCAGGAAGGAAACTCTTGTGAGAGGGGATAGAGAACTCTTCTTTTCGTTCACTTTCCACCCATGAGACCTCAGGAATGCCAGAACAATGTCCATATGGGACTTGGCAATTTGGAAATTCGACGCCTGTATCAGAATGTCGTCTAAGTAAGGGGCTACTGCTATGCCCCGCGGCCTTAGGACCGCCAGAAGTGACCCCAGAACCTTCGTAAAGATTCTTGGTGCCGTAGCTAACCCAAAGGGAAGAGCCACAAACTGGTAATGCCTGTCTAGGAAGGCGAATCTGAGAAACCGATGATGATCTTTGTGTATCGGAATGTGAAGATAAGCATCCTTTAAGTCCACGGTAGTCATGTATTGACCCTCCTGGATCATAGGTAGGATGGTTCGAATAGTCTCCATCTTGAAAGATGGGACCCTGAGAAATTTGTTTAGGATCTCGAGATCTAAGATTGGTCTGAAGGTTCCCTCTTTCTTGGGAACCACAAATAGATTTGAATAGAATCCTTGCCCCTGTTCCTCCTTTGGAACTGGGTGGATCACTCCCATAACTAGGAGGTCTTGAACACAATGTAAGAATGCCTCTCTCTTTATCTGGTCTGCAGATAATTGTGAAAGGTGAAATCTTCCTTTTGGGGAAGAAGCTTAGAAGTCCAGAAGATATCCCTGGGACACAATTTCCAACGCCCAGGGATCCTGGACGTCTCTTGCCCAAGCCTGGGCGAAGAGAGAAAGTCTGCCCCCTACTAGATCCGTTACCGGATCGGGGGCCAATCTTTCATGCTGTCTTAGAGGCAGCAGCAGGCTTCTTGGCCTGTTTACCTTTGTTCCAAGCCTGGTTAGGTCTCCAGACCGGCTTGGACTGGGCAAAATTTCCCTCTTGTTTTGTATTAGAGGAAGATGATGCCGCGCTCGTCTTAAAGTTTCGAAAGGCACGAAAATTAGTTTGTTTGGTCCTTAATTTGTTAGACCTATCCTGAGGAAGGGCATGACCTTTTCCTTCAGTAATATCAGAAATGATCTCCTTCAGTCCAGGCCCGAATAGGGTCTGCCCCTTGAAGGGAATATTGAGAAGCTTAGACTTTGAAGTAACGTCAGCTGACCAGGATTTAAGCCATAGCACCCTATGCGCCTGAATAGCAAAACCTGAGTTCTTAGCCGTTAGTTTAGTCAAATGAACAACAGCGTCAGAAACAAATAAATTGGCTAGCTTAAGCGCTTTAAGCTTGTCAAGTATATCATCCAATGGAGTTTCTACCTGTAAGGCCTCTTCCAGAGACTCAAACCAGAAGGCCGCAGCAGCAGTGACTGGGGCAATGCATGCAAGAGGCTGGAGAATAAAACCTTGTTGAATAAACATTTTCTTAAGGTAACCCTCTAACTTTTTATCCATTGGATCTAGGAAAGCACAACTGTCCTCGACGGGGATAGTTGTACGCTTAGCTAGGGTAGAAACTGCTCCCTCCACCTTAGGGACCGTTTGCCATAAGTCCCGTGTAGCGGCATCTATTGGAAACATTTTCTTAAAAATAGGAGGGGGAGAGATCGGTACACCTGGTCTATCCCATTCCTTAGTAATAATTTCTGAAAACCTTTTAGGTATTGGAAAAACATCAGTGTAAACAGGCACTGCATAGTATTTATCCAATCTACACAATTTCTCTGACACTATAATGGTGTCACAGTCATCCAGAGTAGCTAAAACATCCCTGAGCAACACGCGGAGGTGTTCAAGCTTAAATTTAAATGTAGACATATCAGAATCAGGTTGAAGCATCTTCCCTGAGTCAGAAAAATCACCCACAGAAAGAAACTCTCCTGCCTCAGCTTCTGCATATTGTGAGGGGATATCAGACATAGCTACTAAAGCGTCAGAGAGCTCTGTATTTTTTCTAGTCCCAGAGCTGTCTCGCTTTCCTTGTAACCCTGGTAGTTTGGACAATACCGCTGTAAGGGTATGATCCATAACTGCCGCCATGTCTTGAAAAGTAGACGCCATGGGCGCGCTAGATGTACTTGGCGCCTCTTGAGCGGGAGTCAAAGGTTCTGACACGTGGGGTGAGTTAGTCGGCATAACTTCCCCCTTGTCAGTTTCCTCTGGTGATAAATCTTTTAAAGACAGAATATGATCTTTATAACTTAAAGTAAAATCAGTACATTTGGTACACATTCTAAGAGGGGGTTCCACAATGGCTTCTAAACATAATGAACAAGGAGTTTCCTCTATGTCAGACATGTTTAAACAGACTAGCAATGAGACCAGCAAGCTTGGAAAACACTTTGATAAATGTAAACAAGCAAAAAATAAAAACGGTACTGTGCCTTTAAGAGAAACAAATTTTGTCAGAAATTGAAAAATAGTGATAAAAAGCAGTAAATCTTACGAAATTTTTACAGTGTGTATAATAGACTAACAGAGCATTGCACCCACTTGCAAATGGATGATTAACCCCTTAGTTTCAAAACCGGATCAAAAAAACGATATAAACGTTTTTCAACAGTCACAACAAACTGCCACAGCTCTGCTGTGGCCCTACCTGCCCATATAACGACTTTGAAAGGCACAAAAACCCTTTAGAGAGGTCCTAAGTGTTCAGGGGACTCCTTCAGGGAAACTGGATGTCTCAAGCTGCAAAATCTAATGCGCATTTAGGCGCGAAAATAGGCCCCTCCCAACCTGTATTCACAGTGAGAGGGCCTAACAAAACTACCCTAGGCAAAATCTAGCCAGCCATGTGGAAAAAACTGGGCCCCAATAAAGTTTTATCACCAATATGTTTAAAAAAACGTTTAAATACTTCCAGCAAACGTTTTATTTTTCAGTAATGTGAGAAAGTAATAAGAATATTACCTTTTTACAGCAAGCATGATACTAGTCGTTATTAAATCACTGTAATCAGGCTTACCTTAAATAAATCCGGTATTAACAGCATTTTCTAGCATATTCATTTCTCTAGAAAAATTTAAACTGCACATACCTCATAGCAGGAGACCCTGCACGCCATTCCCCCAGCTGAAGTTACCTCTCTCTTCAGTTATTTGTGAGAACAGCAATGGATCTTAGTTACAACCTGCTAAGATCATAAAAACCACAGGCAGACTCTTCTTCTACTTTCTGCCTGAGGCTAAAATAGTACAACTCCGGTACCATTTGAAAATAACAAACTTTTGATTGAAGATAAACTAAATAAAAACACCACATCTCTCTAGCTACTTCCTTTCTTGTCGAGAGCTGCAAGAGAATGACTGGTAGTGGCAGTTGGAGGAGGAGCTATATAGACAGCTCTGCTGTGGGTGATCCTCTTGCAGCTTCCTGTTGGGAAGGAGAATATCCCACAAGTAATGGATGATCCGTGGACTGGATACACCTTACAAGAGAAAAGAACTAAGTTACAAAAAATAAAAAAATAATTTACAAACATTATAAAAATATTACAACAATTTTAAGCTAATTACACCTACTCTAAGCCCCCTAATAAAATAACAAAGCCCCCCAAAATAAAAAAATGCCCTACCCTATTCTAAAATAAAAATTGAAAAGCTCTTTTACCTTACCAGCCCTTAAAAGGGCTTTTTGAGGGGCATGCCCCAAAGAATTCTGCTCTTTTGCCTGTAAAAAAAACATACAATACCCCCCCCCAACATTACAACCCACCACCCACATACCCCTAATCTAACCCAAACCCCCCTTAAATAAACCTAACACTAAGCCCCTGAAGATTTTCCTACCTTATCTTCACCACGCCGGGTATCACCGATCCGTCCAGAAGAGGCTCCGAAGTCTTCCTCCTATCCGGGCGATGTCTTCATCCAAGCGGGGGCTGAAGAGGTCCATCATCAGGCTGAAGAGGTCCATCATCCGGCTGAAGTCTTCATCCAAGCGGGGGCTGAAGAGGTCCATTATCCGGCTGAAGTCTTCTATCAAGCGGCATCTTCAATCTTCTTTCTTCCGGCTCCATCTACATCCCGCCGACGCAGAACATCCATCCTGGCCGACGACTTCCCGACGAATGACTGTTCCTTTAAGGGACTTCATCCAAGATGGCGTCCCTCGAATTCTGATTGGCTGATAGGATTCTATCAGCAAATCGGAATTAAGGTAGGAAAATTCTGATTGGCTGATGGAATCAGCCAATCAGTTTCAAGTTCAATCCGATTGGCTGATCCAATCAGCCAATCAGATTGAGCTCGCATTCTATTGGCTGATCGGAACAGCCAAATCCTAAAATAGCTACAATATAATTATTATTTATATTGTAGCTATATTAGGGTTTATTTTACAGGCAAGTATTTAGCTTTAAATAGGAATAATTTATTTAAGAAGATTTATTTTATTTCGTTAGATAAAAATTATATTTAACTTAGGGGGGTGTTAGAGTTAGGGTTAGACTTAGCTTTAGGGGTTAATACATTTATTAGAGTAGCGGCGAGGTCCGGTCTTCAGATTAGGGGTTAATACTTGAAGTTAGGTGTTGGCGATGTTAGGGAGGGCAGATTAGGGGTTAATACTACTTATTATAGGGTTTTTGAGGTGGGAGTGAGGCGGATTAGGGGTTAATAACTTTATTATAGTAGCGGTGAGGTCCGGTCGGCAGATTAGGGGTTAATAATTGTAGGTAGGTGGCGGCGACGTTGGGGGCGGCAGATTAAGGGTTACTAAATATATTATAGGGGTCGGCGGTGTTAGGGGCAGCAGATTAAGGGTACATAGGGATAACGTAGGTTGCGGCGGTGTACGGAGCAGCAGATTAGGGGTTAAAAATAATATGCAGGGATCAGCGATAGCGGGGGCGGCAGATTAGGGGTTAATAAGTGTAAGGTTAGGGGTGTTTAGACTCGGGGTACATGTTAGGGTGTTAGGTGCAGACATAGGAAGTGTTTCCCCATAGGAAAGAATGGGGCTGCGTTAGGAGCTGAACACTGCTTTTTTTTTTTCAGCTCAAACTGTCCCATTGTTTCCTATGGGGGAATCATGCACAAGCACGTTTTTTAAGCTGGCCGCGTCCGTAAGCACCGCTGGTATTGAGAGTTGCAGTGGCGGTAAATTATGCTCTACGCTCCCTTTTTGGAGCCTAACGCAGCCCTTCTGTGAACTCTAAATACCAGCGGTATTTAAAAGATGCGGGGGGAAAAAAACACGCGTAGCTAACGCACCCCTTTGGCCGCAGAACTCTAAATCTAGCCGTATGATTTTCTTCTGTAACATTTTGCAAGGCTATAACGCACAACCTTTTAGCATTTAAATTATCAGAAGGAAAACAAAACCCAAAAATATCACAAACATAAGTGGGTTTTAAATAAATTCAGTAGTTATTATTAGTCATTATTGTAATGGCTTTGAAAAAAAATAAATCATAAAATAACCGGAGCTTCCATACAATGTATTCAATATTCTACTGCAATGAAAATACCACAATGCTATACAGCAAACAAATTGTACGCTGCAGAACTGTTACTGAACCTTTATCTGCCTAACCTGCCTTGTCTGCTGATTCTGTGTGCACTTGCATTACTGTTACTGAACCTTTATCTGTCTGACCTGCCTTGTCTGCTGATTCTGTGTGTACTTGCACTACTGTTACTGAACCATTATCTGCCTGAACTGCCTTGTCTGCTGATTCTGTGTGCACTTGCACTACTGTTACTGAACCTTTATCTGTCTGACCTGCCTTGTCTGCTGATTCTGTGTGTACTTGCACTACTGTTACTGAGCCTTTATCTGTCTGACCTGCCTTGTCTGCTGATTCTGTGTGTACTTGCACGACTGTTACTGAACCTTTATCAGCCTGACCTGCCTTGTCTACTGATTCTGTGTGTACTTGCACTATTGTTACTGAATCTTTATGTGCCTGACCTGCCTTGTCTGCTGATTCTGTGTGTACTTGCACTACTGTAACTGAACCTTTATCTGTCTGACCTACCTTGCCTACTGATTCTGTGTGTACTTGCACTACTGTTATTGAACCTTTATCGGCCTGACCTGCCTTGTCTACTGATTCTGTGTGTACTTGCACTATTGTTACTGAATCTTTATGTGCCTGACCTGCCTTGTCTGCTGATTCTGTGTGTACTTGCATTACTGTTACTGAACCTTTATCTGTCTGACCTGCCTTGTCTGCTGATTCTGTGTGTACTTGCACAACTGTTACTGAACCATTATCTGCCTGAACTGCCTTGTCTGCTGATTCTGTGTGCACTTGCACTACTGTTACTGAACCTTTATCTGCCTGACCTGCCTTGTCTGCTGATTCTGTGTGTACTTGCACTACTGTTACTGAACCTTTATCTGCCTGACCTGCCTTGTCTGCTGATTCAGTGTGTACTTGCACTACTGTTACTGAACCTTTATCTGTCTGACCTGCCTTGTCTGCTGATTCTGTGTGTACATGCACTACTGTTACTGAACCTTTATCTGTCTGACCTGCCTTGTCTGCTGATTCTGTGTGTACTTGCACTACTGTTACTGAACCTTTATCTGTCTGACCTGCCTTGTCTGCTGATTCTGTGTGTACTTGCACTACTGTTACTGAACCTTTATCTGTCTGACCTGCCTTGTCTGCTGATTCTGTGTGTACTTGCACTACTGTTAATGAACCTTTATCTGTCTGACCTGCCTTGTCTGCTGATTCTGTGTGTACTTGCACTACTGTTACTGAACCTTTATCTGTCTGACCTGCCTTGTCTGCTGATTCTGTGTGTACTTGCACTGCTGTTACTGAACCTTTATCTGTCTGACCTGCCTTGTCTGCTGATTCTGTGTGTACTTGCACTAATGTTACTGAACCTTTATCTGTCTAACCTGCCTTGTCTGCTGATTCTGTGTGTACTTGCACTACTGTTACTGAACCTTTATCTGCCTGACCTGCCTTGTCTACTGATTCTGTGTGTACTTGCACTGCTGTTACTGATCCTTTATCTGTCTGACCTGCCTTGTCTGCTGATTCTGTCTGTACTTGCATTACTGTTACTGAACCTTTATCTGTCTGACCTGCCTTGTCTGCTGATTCTGTGTGTACTTGCACTACTGTTACTGAACCTTTATCTGCCTGACCTGCCTTGTCTGCTGATTCTGTGTGTACTTGCACTACTGTTACTGAACCTTTATCTGCCTGACCTGCCTTGTCTGCTGATTCTGTGTGTACTTGCACTACTGTTACTGAACCTTTATCTGCCTGACCTGCCTTGTCTGCTGATTCTGTGTGTACTTGCACTACTGTTACTGATCCTTTATCTGTCTGACCTGCCTTGTCTGTTGATTCTGTCTGTACTTACATTACTGTTACTGAACCTTTATCTGTCTGACCTGCCTTGTCTGCTGATTATGTGTGTACTTGCACTACTGTTACTGAACCTTTATCTGTCTGACCTGCCTTGTCTGCTGATTCTGTGTGTACTTGCACTACTGTTACTGAACCTTTATCTGTCTGACCTGCCTTGTCTGCTGATTCTGTGTGTACTTGCACTACTGTTACTGAACCTTTGTCTGCCTGACCTGCCTTGTCTGCTGATTGTGTGTGTACCTGCACTACTGTTACAGAACCTTTATTTGCCTGACCTGCCTTGTCTGCTGATACTGTGTGTACTTGCACTACTGTTAATGAACCTTTATCTGTCTGACCTGTCTTGTCTGCTGATTCTGTGTGTACTTGCACTACTGTTACTGAACCTTTATCTGTCTGACCTGCATTGTCTGCTGATTCTGTGTGTACTTGCACTACTGTTACTGAACCTTTATCTGTCTGACCTGCCTTGTCTGCTGATTCTGTGTGTACTTGCACTACTGTTACTGAACCTTTATCTGCCTGACCTGCCTTGTCTGCTGATTCAGTGTGTACTTGCACTACTGTTACTGAACCTTTATCTGTCTGACCTCCCTTGTCTGCTGATTCTGTGTGTACTTGCACTACTGTTACTGAACCTTTATCTGCCTGACCTGCTTATCTGCTGATTCTGTGTGTACTTGCACTACTGTTACTGAACCTTTATCTGTCTGACCTGCCTTGTCTGCTGATTCTGTGTGTACTAGCACTAATGTTACTGAACCTTTATCTGTCTGACCTGCCTTGTCTGCTGATTCTGTGTGTACATGCACTACTGTTACTGAATCTTTATCTGTCTGACCTGCCTTGTCTGCTGATTCTGTGTGTACTTGCACTAATGTTACTGAACCTTTATCTGTCTAACCTGCCTTGTCTGCTGATTCTGTGTGTACTTGCACTACTGTTACGGAACCTTTATCTGCCTGACCTGCCTTGTCTGCTGATTATGTGTGTACTTGCACTACTGTTACTGAACCTTTGTCTGCCTGACCTGCCTTGTCTGCTGATTGTGTGTGTACTTGCACTACTGTTCCTGAACCTTTATTTGCCTGACCTGCCTTGTCTGCTGATTCTGTGTGTACTTGCACTACTGTTACTGAACCTTTATCTGTCTGACCTGCCGTGTCTGCTGATTCTGTGTGTACTTGCACTACTGTTACTGAATCTTTATCTGTCTGACCTGCCTTGTCTGCTGATTCTGTGTGTACTTGCACTACTGTTACTGTACCTTTATCTGTCTGACCTGCCTTGTCTGCTGATTCTGTGTGTACTTGCACTACTGTTACTGAACCTTTATCTGTCTGACCTGCCTTGTCTGCTGATTCTGTGTGTACTTGCATTACTGTTACTGAACCTTTATCTGCCTGACCTGCCTTGTCTGCTGATACTGTGTGTACTTGCACTACTGTTACTGAACCATTATCTGTCTGACCTGCCTTGTCTGCTGATTCTGTGTGTACTTGCACTACTGTTACTGAACCTTTATCTGTCTGACCTGCCTTGTCTGCTGATTCTGTTTGTACTTACACTACTGTTACTGAACCTTTATCTGTCTGACCTACCTTGTCTACTGATTCTGTGTGTACTTGCACTGCTGTTACTGAACCTTTATCTGTTTGACCTGCCTTGTCTGCTGATACTGTGTGTACTTGCACTACTGTTAGTGAACCTTTATCTGTCTGACGTGCCTTGTCTGCTGATTCTGTGTGTACTTGCACTGCTGTTACTGAATCTTTATCTGTCTGACCTGCCTTGTCTGCTGATTCTGTGTGTACTTGCACTACTGTTACTGAACCTTTATCTGTCTGACCTGCCGTGTCTGCTGATTCTGTGTGTACTTGCGCTACTGTTACTGAACCTTTATCTGTCTGACCTGCCTTGTCTGCTGATTCTGTGTGTACTTGCACTACTGTTACTGAACCTTTATCTGTCTGACGTGCCTTGTCTGCTGATTCTGTGTGTACTTGCACTGCTGTTACTGGATCTTTATCTGTCTGACCTGCCTTGTCTGCTGATTCTGTGTGTACTTGCACTACTGTTACTGAACCTTTATCTGTCTGACCTGCCGTGTCTGCTGATTCTGTGTGTACTTGCGCTACTGTTACTGAACCTTTATCTGTCTGACCTGCCTTGTCTGCTGATTCTGTGTGTACTTGCACTACTGTTACTGAACCTTTATCTGTCTGACCTGCCTTGTCTGCTGATTCTGTGAGTACTTGCACTACTGTTACTGAACCTTTATCTGCCTGACCTGCCTTGTCTGCTGATTCTGTGTGTACTTGCACTACTGTTACTGAACCTTTATCTGTCTGACCTGCCTTGTCTGCTGATTCTGTGTGTACTTGCACTACTGTTACTGAACCTTTATCTGTCTGACCTGCCTTGTCTGCTGATTCTGTGTGTACTTGCACTACTGTTACTGAACCTTTATCTGCCTGACCTGCCTTGTCTGCTGATTCAGTGTGTACTTGCACTACTGTTACTGAACCTTTATCTGTCTGACCTGCCTTGTCTGCTGATTCTGTGTGTACATGCACTACTGTTACTGATCCTTTATCTGTCTGACCTGCCTTGTCTGCTGATTCTGTGTGTACTTGCACTACTGTTACTGAACCTTTATCTGTCTGACCTGCCTTGTCTGTTGATTCTGTGTGTACTTGCACTACTGTTACTGAACCTTTATCTGTCTGACCTGCCTTGTCTGCTGATTCTGTGTGTACTTGCACTACTGTTAATGAACCTTTAACTGACTGACCTGCCTTGTCTGCTGATTCTGTGTGTACTTGCACTACTGTTACTGAACCTTTATCTGCCTGACCTGCCTTGTCTGCTGATTCTGTGTGTACTTGCACTGCTGTTACTGATCCTTTATCTGTCTGACCTGCCTTGTCTGCTGATTCTGTCTGTACTTGCATTACTGTTACTGAACCTTTATCTGTCTGACCTGCCTTGTCTGCTGATTCTGTGTGTACTTGCACTACTGTTACTGAACCTTTATCTGTCTGACCTGCCTTGTTTGTTGATTCTGTCTGTACATGCATTACTGTTACTGAACCTTTATCTGTCTGACCTGCCTTGTCTGCTGATTATGTGTGTACTTGCACTACTGTTACTGATCCTTTATCTGTCTGACCTGCCTTGTCTGTTGATTCTGTCTGTACTTGCATTACTGTTACTGAACCTTTATCTGTCTGACCTGCCTTGTCTGCTGATTATGTGTGTACTTGCACTACTGTTACTGAACCTTTATCTGTCTGACCTGCCTTGTCTGCTGATTCTGTGTGTACTTGCACTACTGTTAATGAACCTTTATCTGTCTGACCTGCCTTGTCTGCTGATTCTGTGTGTACTTGCACTACTGTTACTGAACCTTTGTCTGCCTGACCTGCCTTGTCTGCTGATTGTGTGTGTACTTGCACTACTGTTACTGAACCTTTATTTGCCTGACCTGCCTTGTCTGCTGATTCTGTGTGTACTTGCACTACTGTTACTGAACCTTTATCTGTCTGACCTGCCTTGTCTGCTGATTCTGTGTGTACTTGCACTACTGTTACTGAACCTTTATCTGCCTGACCTGCCTTGTCTGCTGATTCTGTGTGTACTTGCACTACTGTTACTGAACCTTTATCTGCCTGACCTGCCTTGTCTGCTGATTCTGTGTGTACTTGCACTACTGTTACTGAACCTTTATCTGTCTGACCTGCCTTGTCTGCTGATTCTGTGTGTAGATGCACTACTGTTACTGAATCTTTATCTGTCTGACCTGCCTTGTCTGCTGATTCTGTGTGTACTTGCACTACTGTTACTGAACCTTTATCTGTCTAACCTGCCTTGTCTGCTGATTCTGTGTGTACTTGCACTACTGTTACTGAACCTTTATCTGCCTGACCTGCCTTGTCTGCTGATTATGTGTGTACTTGCACTACTGTTACTGAACCTTTGTCTGCCTGACCTGCCTTGTCTGCTGATTGTGTGTGTACTTGCACTACTGTTCCTGAACCTTTATCTGTCTGACCTGCCGTGTCTGCTGATTCTGTGTGTACTTGCACTACTGTTACTGAACCTTTATCTGCCTGACCTGCCTTGTCTGCTGATTCTGTGTGTACTTGCACTACTGTTACTGAACCTTTATCTGTCTGACCTGCCTTGTCTGCTGATTCTGTGTGTACTTGCACTACTGTTACTGAACCTTTATCTGCCTGACCTGCCTTGTCTGCTGATTCTGTGTGTACTTGCACTACTGTTACTGAACCTTTATCTGTCTGACCTGCCTTGTCTGCTGATTATGTGTGTACATGCACTACTGTTACTGAACCTTTATCTATCTGACCTGCCTTGTCTGCTGATTATGTGTGTACTTGCACTACTGTTACTGAACCTTTATCTGTCTGACCTGCCTTGTCTGCTGATTATGTGTGTACATGCACTACTGTTACTGAATCTTTATCTGTCTGATCTGCCTTGTCTGCTGATTCTGTGTGTACTTGCACTACTGTTACTGAACCTTTATATGTCTGACCTGCCTTGTCTGCTGACTCTGTGTGTACTTGCACTACTGTTACTGAACATTTATCTGCCTGACCTGCCTTGTCTGCTGATTTTGTGTGTACTTGCACTACTGTTACTGAACCTTTATCTGCCTGACCTGCCTTGTCTGCTGATTCTGTGTGTACTTGCACTACTGTTACTGAACATTTATCTGCCTGACCTGCCTTGTCTGCTGATTTTGTGTGTACTTGCACTACTGTTACTGAACCTTTATCTGTCTGACCTGCCTTGTCTGCTGATTCTGTGTGTACTTGCACTACTGTTACTGAACTTTATCTGTCTGACCTGCCTTGTCTGCTGATTCTGTGTGTACTTGCACTACTGTTACTAAACCTTTATCTGTCTGACCTGCCTTGTCTGCTGATACTGTGTGTACTTGCACTACTGTTACTGAACCTCTATCTGCCTAACCTGCCTTGTCTGCTGAATCTGTGTGTACTTGCACTACTGATACTGAACCTTTATCTGCCTTGTCTGCTGATTATGTGTGTACTTGCACTACTATTACTGAACCTTTATCTGTCTGACCTGCCTTATCTGCTGATTCTGTGTGTACTTGCACTACTGTTACGGAACCTTTATCTGCCTGACCTGCCTTGTCTGCTGATTCTGTGTGTACTTGCACTACTGTTACTGAACCTTTATCTGTCTGACCTGCCTTGTCTGTTGATTCAGTGTGTACTTGCACTACTGTTACTGAACCTTTATCTGTCTGACCTGCCTTGTCTGCTGATTCTGTTTGTACTTACACTACTGTTACTGAACCTTTATCTGTCTGACCTGCCTTGTCTGCTGATTCTGTGTGTACTTGCACTACTGTTACTGAACCTTTATCTGTCTGACCTGCCTTGTCTGCTGATTCTGTGTGTACTTGCACTACTGTTACTGAACCTTTATCTGTCTGACCTGCCTTGTCTGCTGATTCTGTGTGTACTTGTACTACTATTACTGAACCTTTATCTGTCTGACCTGCCTTGTCTGCTGATACTGTGTGTACTTGCACTACTGTTACTGAACCTTTATCTGTCTGACCTGCCTTGTCTGCTGATTCTGTGTGTACTTGCACTACTGTTACTGAACGTTTATCTGTCTTACCTGCCTTGTCTGCTGATTCTGTGTGTACTTGCACTACTGTTACTGAACCTTTATCTGTCTGACCTGTCTTGTCTGCTGATTATGTGTGTACTTGCACTACTGTTACTGAACCTTTATCTGCCTAACCTGCCTTGTCTGCTGAATCTGTGTGTACTTGCACTACTGTTACTGAACCTTTATCTGTCTGACCTGCCTTGTCTGCTGATTCTGTGTGTACTTGCACTACTGTTACTGAACCTTTATCTGTCTGACCTGCCTTGTCTGCTGTTTCTGTGTGTACTTGCACTACGGTTACTGAACCTTTATCTGTCTGACCTGCCTTATCTGCTGATTCTGTGTGTACTTGCACTACTGTTACTGAACCTTTATCTGTCCGACCTGCCTTGTCTGCTGATTCTGTGTGTACTTGCACTACTGTTACTGAACCTTTATCTGTCAGACCTGCATTTGGCTATTGATTTTGACTGATTTACTGATTGTTTTTCTTGAACTGACTCTGTCCCTGGCTTAGCAGACATCTTTGAAGACTTCCTGTTACCAACTACATGTCTCAGGTGAGTCACATTCTGAAATATAGCTAGGGGATTTTAGTCTCTTTAGTAAATGGGGCTAATAATTTACTCACAGTAATAAGGAGGGGAAAAAATAAGAGGAGAAGAATTTGAAATAAAGAAATTACTTACTCATATTGACTTGGTTTAATTCTCTTAGTTCTCCTGAAAATTGTAAAAAAACAAACAGATTATACTAAGGAAGAGACGTAGGAGGAGAGAATATTGCATCATATTTTTTGGAAACAGTTCTTTAATATTAATCAGGTAGATTACGAGTTTTGCATTACGGCTTTTAACTCATATTCGTGTCGGTATAGCTATACCGCAAGCATTTTAGCCTGTAACACAACGTCCATTCCGCACTCAAAAAAATGATGTTTTTGCCTGGGATTTTCATAGCGTTGGTATTACAGGTTGTGCGTTGAGGCTAAAATGCTTGCGTTACAGCCTATACCGACACGATCCATACCGCTATCTGAAATCAGTAGTTATGAGTTTTGCGCAACAAAAATGTTTCACAAAACTCATAACCATAAACTACCTATTAACACCTAAACCGCTGCCCTCCTGCATCGCAAACACTATTTAAAACTTATTAACGCCTAATCTGCAGGCCACCCACATTGCGACAATTAAATAAAGCTAATAACCCCTAATCCCCCCCGACATCGATGACACTATAATAAAGTTATTAACCCCTAACCCTCCGGCCCCCCACATCGCCGCTACTAAATAAAACTATTTTTTTATTTATAAAACTACGGTAGAATATTGACATCCAGAGACCGGAGAGGTCGGACCCGCAACATAGTGAAGATAGGCCAGAAACAAGCGCCATCTCAACCACGAGGCAGTATGCAGACCGACAGGCACAGATGACTTGAGCGCCCAGTAAGCTATGGAGATGGAAGTTTAATGTAGTCTGGAGTGCATAACATCACTCTGAGGCACAGAGTATATCACACAGCACACATCAGGGCTTACTAGACGGAAGGATTAAGCAATCTAGCAACACGGCTGGCATAGTAGGGGCCATTTAAAGCTTATTAACTACGTACCCGCTAGCTTTGCAATCAATCTCAGGAGGAAGATCCTATATCGCTGAGACATAAATATCAGATGCTTATCACATAAAGAGCAAGAAACTGAATTCCACCACGACATATATAATTAATAGCAATATAAAAACTACTCACATCAATAAACAAGCCTGCCATGTCTTGCTAATTACATAAGAAAGCTCTTGGTGTTACAATTTATGGATTATCCTCTTTACCATATTTGAACAAAGCCTCATAGCACATACACACTCATATGTGATCCGAGCTGGGAATAACCTATATGCATAAGAGACTTTTACCATAACCTTTTAGTGTGATCACATTTTTCTCTTTAATCCTCTTATTGACATAAACAAATGTCTCCTAAAAAGCTGCCAAGATGCACCTTCTTCCATGCCCTCAGTAAATAATTATTTTAAATCCCTGGAACCATCTACCTCCATGAACCCTAAACAGGCAAGCACAAAACCAAGAGATAACACACCCTCTTCAGCTTCAGAGGACTCAGCAGCAGAGATAAACACAATGAGGCCTATTTATCAAGCCGTCAACTGTGCTGCTTTCGCCGGCACCAATACACTCACCTGACATCGCTTAACATCGCTGCCGCGGACCTGAATACGCTCTCTATATTTAACAAAAAAGCTGTCAAAAAGCCGCAGACCAAGTACAGGGCGATGAGCAGCGGACTGTTGTTAACTAAACAGTCATCGATCTCACTGCTATTCAGCTTTTTCACAGCTTTATTTGTATCCTGTCACTAAACACAACCACTATACTAAACTGTTTAACCCCTATCCCGCCGCTCCCCGACCCCGCTGCAACTAAATAAAGTTATTAACCCCTATCCCACCACTACCGGAGCCCGCGGCCACCTACATTATGTTCTTAACCCCTAATCTGCCGCCCCCCTTCACCGCCGCCACCTACATTATGTTATTAACCCCTAATATGTCGCCCCCTACACCACCGCCACCTACATTATGTTATTAACCCCTATCCCGCCGCTCACAGAGCCCACCAAAACTAAATAAAGCTATTAACCCCTAAACCTAACAACCCGCTAACTTTATATTAAATATTAACTCATCCCTACCTTATAATAAATGTAAACTTACCTTTAGAATTAAATTAAACTATATTAAACTATTAATAGACCTACCCTAACTATTATACTAAAATTACAATAAACTATATTAAACTATTAATTAATCTACCCTAACTATTATACTAAAATTACATTAAACTATATTAAACTATTAATTTATCTACCCTAACTATTATACTAAAATTACATTAAACTACCTAAATATTATACTAAATTACATTAAACTATATTAAATTAATAATTAATCTACCCTAACTATTATACTAAAATTACAATAAGCTACAAATTAAATTAACTATATTATATATTTAAACACCTAACCCTACTTAAATAATTTAAATCTACACTAAAAAAATTACAAAGTTACAAAAAACTAACAACTAAGTTACAAAAAATAACAAACACTAAGTTACACAAAAAATAAACACTAAGTTACAAAAAATAAAAAAGAAATTATCAAAGATTTAAACTAATTACACCTAATCTAAGGGTCCTATGAAAATAAAAAAGCCCCCCAAAATAAAAAAAAACAGAATTTATGTTTACCTGATAAATTTCTTTCTCCTACGGTGTGTCCGGTCCACGGCTTCATCCTTACTTGTGGGATATTCTCATTCCCTACAGGAAATGGCAAAGAGAGCACACAGCAAAGCTGTCCATATAGCCCCCCCTCTAGCTCCGCCCCCCAGTCATTCGACCGACGTTTAGGAGAAAAAGGAGAACCATAGGGTGCAGTGGTGACTGTAGTGTACAAAAAACAAAAATTTTAAACCTGACTAAAAGCCAGGGCGGGCCGTGGACCGGACACACCGTAGGAGAAAGAAATTTATCAGGTAAACATAAATTCTGTTTTCTCCTACATTGGTGTGTCCGGTCCACGGCTTCATCCTTACTTGTGGGAACCAATACCAAAGCTTTAGGACACGGATGAAGGGAGGGAGCAAGTCAGGTAACCTAAACGGAAGGCACCACTGCTTGTAAAACCTTTCTCCCAAAAATAGCCTCCGAAGAAGCATAAGTTTCGAATTTGTAAAATTTGGCAAATGTATGCAGAGAAGACCACGTCGCTGGCTTACAGATCTGTTCAACAGAAGCCTCATTCTTAAAGGCCCATGTGGAAGCCACAGCTCTAGTAGAGTGAGCTGTAATTCGTTCAGGAGGCTGCCGTCCGGCAGTCTCATAAGCCAATCGGATGATGCTTTTTAGCCAAAAGGAAAGAGAGGTAGCAGTAGCTTTCTGACCTCTCCTCTTACCAGAATAGACGACAAACAAGGATGATGTCTGTCTGAAATCCTTTGTTGCTTCTAAATAGAATTTTAAAGCACGAACCACATCTAGGTTATGTAACAAACGTTCCTTCTTCGAAACTGGATTCGGACACAGAGAAGGAACAACTATTTCCTGGTTAATATTCCTGTTGGAAACCACTTTTGGAAGAAAACCAGGCTTGGTACGTAAAACTACCTTATCTGTATGGAATACCAGATAGGGTGAAGTACACTGCAAAGCAGACAATTCAGAAACTCTTCTAGCAGAAGAAATAGCAACCAAAAACAGAACTTTCCAGGATAGTAACTTAATATCTATGGAATGTAAAGGTTCAAACGGAACCCCTTGAAGAACTGAAAGAACTAAATTTAGACTCCATGGAGGAGTCACAGGTCTGTAGACAGGCTTGATTCTGACTAACGTCTGTACAAACGCTTGAACATCTGGCACGGCTGCCAGACGTTTGTGTAACAAGACAGACAGAGCAGATATCTGTCCTTTTAGAAAACTAGCTGACAGACCTTTCTCCAAACCCTCTTGGAGAAAGGAAAGTATTCTTGGAATCCTAATTTTACTCCATGAGTAACCCTTGGATTCGCACCAACAGCGATATTTTTGCCATATCTTATGGTAAATTTTCCTGGTCACAGGCTTTCTGGCCTGAACCAGAGTATCTATAACAGATTCCGAAAACCCACGCTTAGATAGAGTCAAGCGTTCAATTTCCAAGCAGTCAGTTGCAGAGAAACTAGGTTTGGATGTTCGAATGGACCTTGTGCTAGAAGGTCCTGTCTCAAAGGTAGCTTCCATGGTGGAGCCGATGACATATTCACCAGGTCTGCATACCAAGTCCTGCGTGGCCACGCAGGAGCTATTAGAATCACCGAAGCCTTCTCCTGTTTGATCCTGGCTACTAGCCTGGGAAGGAGAGGAAACGGTGGAAAGACATAAACTAGATTGAACGACCAAGGCGCTATTAATGCATCTACCAATGTCGCCTTGGGATCCCTGGACCCGTAGCGTGGAACCTTGGAGTTCTGACGAGACGCCATCAGATCCATGTCTGGAATGCCCCATAGTTGAGTTAACTGGGCAAAGACCTCCGGGTGAAGTTCCCACTCCCCGGATGGAAAGTCTGACGACTCAAATAATCCGCCTCCCAGTTGTCTACCCCTGGGATGTGAATTGCAGATAGATGGCAGGAGTGATCCTCCGCCCATTTGATGATCTTGGATACTTCTCTCATTGCCAGGGAACTCTTTGTTCCTCCCTGATGATTGATGTACGCTACAGTCGTCATGTTGTCCGACTGAAATCTTATGAATTTGGTCTTCGCTAGCTGAGGCCAAGCCAGGAGCGCATTGAATATCGCTCTCAGTTCCAAAATATTTATCGGGAGAAGAGATTCTTCCCGAGACCATAGACCCTGAGCTTTCAGGGAGTCCCAGACCGCGCCCCAGCCTAACAGACTGGCGTCGGTCGTGACAATGATCCACTCTGGTCTGCGGAAACTCATTCCCTGAGACAGGTGATCCTGAGACAACCACCAGAGGAGCGAGTCCCTGGTTTTCTGGTCCATTTGTATCTGGGGAGACAAGTCTGCATAATCCCCATTCCACTGCCTGAGCATGCACAATTGCAGTGGTCTTAGATGAATTCTGGCAAACGGGACTATGTCCATTGCCGCAACCATTAGACCGATTACCTCCATGCACTGAGCCACAGACGGCTGAGGAATGGCATGAAGAACTCGACAAGCATTTGAAAGTTTTGACTTCCTGACCTCCGTCAGAAAGATTTTCATTTCTACCGAGTCTATTATTGTTCCCAGGAAGGGAACCCTTGTGACCGGAGACAGAACTTTTTTCTACGTTCACCTTCCACCCGTGAGACCTTAGAAAGGCCAGAACAATATCCATTTGAGCCTTGGCTCTGGGAAAAGACGACGCCTGTATTAATATGTCGTCCAGGTAAGGTGCTACTGCAATGCCCCGCGGTCTTAGTACCGCTAGAAGAGACCCTAGCACCTTTGTGAAAATTCTGGGAGCGGTGGCCAACCCGAAAGGAAGGGCCACAAACTGGTAATGCCTGTCCAGAAAGGCGAACCTTAGGAACTGATGGTGATTTTTGTGGATAGGAATATGCAGGTATGCATCCTTTAGGTCCACAGTAATCATGTATTGACCCTCCTGGATCATTGGTAAAATTGTTCGAATTGTTTCCATTTTGAATGATGGAACTTTGAGGAATTTGTTTAGGATCTTTAAGTCCAGAATTGGCCTGAACGTTCCCTCCTTTTTGGGAACTACAAACAGGTTTGAGTAAAAACCCAGTCCTTGTTCTGCTTTTGGAACTGGGTGTATCACTCCCATTTTGAAAAGGTCTTCTACGCAATATAAGAATGCCCGTCTCTTTGTCTGGTCTAAAGACAAGCGAGATATGTGAAACCTTCCCTTTGGAGGAAGGTCCTTGAATTCCAGGAGATACCCCTGAGAGACAATCTCTAAAGCCCAGGGGTCTAGGACATCTCTTGCCCAAGCCTGAGCAAAGAGAGAGAGTCTGCCCCCTACCAGATCCGGTCCCGGATCGGGGGCCATCCTTTCATGCTGACTTGGTAGCAGCAGCAGGCTTTTTGGCCTGTTTACCCTTGTTCCAGCCTTGCAACGGTTTCCAATTAACCGGTTAAACACACTACAGTCCCCTGCCACAGTCTCTGCTGCGGCGTTTACCTTCCTTAGGGGTTATTCAAAACAGTACCAAGCCTCTGGACCTTCCACGTGAAGCTGCATGAACTGCCTAGTGAAAAGTAACTGCGCAACTGAGGCGCGAAAATGAGGCCTCCTCCCTCTGCATTCCAGAGTGAAGGGGCCTTTCCTGACAAGATTAGGTGTCTAAACGCCTGCCAGGCGCAAATAAATTCCCCAAAAGTGTTTCAAAGTTTGAAAAACACTTCAAATGTCACATAAACATATTAAAAAGCAATCGACTTAGCCCACAATAGTGTCAACCAGCATAGAGCCCAAGTTATAAGCCTTAATTCTGTTACTGAGTCTAAGAAAATGGCTTACCTATCCCAGAAGGGAAAACTGACAGTCTTCTAGCATTACTTAGTCTTGTTAGAAAATGGACTGATCATACCTGAAGCAGATAAGCCTGCAAACTGAAGTTCTCTGGTTTCAACAGTCCTGCATGGGAACAGCAATGGATTTTAGTTACTGGTGCTAAAATCATACTCCTCTTTTAACAGAAATCTTTATCACTTTCTGTTGTAGAGTAAATAGTACAAACCGGCACTATTTTAAAATAATAAACTCTTGATAGAAGAAATAAAAAACTACAACTAACACCACATACTCTTTACCATCCCCGTGGAGATGCTACTTGTACAGAGCGGCAAAGAGAATGACTGGGGGGCGGAGCTAGAGGGGGGGGCTATATGGACAGCTTTGCTGTGTGCTCTCTTTGCCATTTCCTGTAGGGAATGAGAATATCCCACAAGTAAGGATGAAGCCGTGGACCGGACACACCAATGTAGGAGAAAACCCTAACCTACAATAAACTACAAATAGCCATTAAAAGGGCCTTTTGTGGGGCATTGCCCCAAAGATATCTGCTCTTTTACCTGTAAATAAAAAATACAAATACCCCCCCAACAGTAAAACCCACCACCCACACAACCACCCCCCCAAATAAAAACCTAACTAAAAAAACCTAAGCTCCCCATTGCCCTGAAAAGGGCATTTGGATGGGCATTGCTCTTAAAAGGGCATTTGGATGGACATTGCCCTTAAAAGGGCATTTAGCTCTATTGCAGCCCAAAACCTAATCTAAAACTAAAACCCACCCAATAAACCTTTAAAAAATCCTAACACTAACCCCTGAAGATTCAAGTCTTCTTCCGAATGAAGGTTCCTTTAAATGACGTCATCCAAGATGGCGTCCCTTAGATTCCGATTGGCTGATTGAATTCTATCAGCCAATCAGAATTAAGGTTGAAAAAATCCTATTGGCTGTTGCATTCAGCCATAAGGATTGAGCTCTCATCTTATTGGCTGATCCAGTCAGCATCCTTATTAACAAGGCTATCCCTTTTTCACTTATACACTTTAATAGAGACAAAGAGGGAAGATACTTGAGTATTACAGGGCTTATCCCTGGAAAACCAATTAGAATTGTTAATTTATATGCACCAAACAAAAACCATGAAATTTTAATTAAGTAAATAACAAATACACTTATTCCCCTGATTAAATGTAATCTACTGGTAACGGGAGATTTAAATGTATCATTAAATCCATTAATAGACTGCTCGACCTCTTATTCTAGGGTTCCACAGAATGCACTGCAGTCAATATGGGAGAATATAAAACTTCTCACTCTACATGATACCTGGAGGTTTGTACACACACAAAAGAAAGAATATACTTTATTTTCCAACCCTCAAAAAATATATTCCAAATTGGATTATATTTTGGTAGATCTCCTGGCCATATCATATATTTCCAAAGCCAACATATGCCACACAACTTGGTCGGACCACTCGATGGCCATCTGCCAGCTAAAATGGCCTTCAATCCCTTTAAAACCATACCACTGGAGACTAGATGAATCCATTCTTTTAGACTCCAAATATAAAACTCACTTAGAACAACATCTAGATATTTTCTTTTCTACCAACTCCTCACAATATTTTAATTCTGGGATTATATGGGAAACGCATAAGAGCTACATTAGAGGCTATTTTTACATTTCTGCAGTGTTTGTATTTAGCTGTAATTTTCCTCTTACTCGTTTACTGTACCCACACATATTGGGGGGTAGTTATCAAGCCGTCTACTTTTCTGGCTTCGCCGGCCCAATACGCCCGCCTAAGCTCGCCTACCTTCGCCGCCACGGACCTTGAATACGTTCGCCTAAGTTATCAAATAAAGCTGTCAAAAAGCCGCGGGGCGATGAGCAGCGGACTGTGACAGTTATCACTCATCCGATCTCGCTGCCCTTCGGCTTTTTCCCAGCTTTATTGCTAGCCTGTCACTAAGCACTCACACTAAACTGCACTGTTCTACCCCCTATACCGGCGCCCCCGGAGCCTCCCGCAACTAAATAAAGTTACTAACCCCTAAACCGCCGCTCCTAGACCCTGCCGCAACTATTATAAATGTATTAACCCCTAAACCGCCGCTCCCGGACACCGCTGCCATCTACAGTATACCTAGTAACCCCTATCCTGCCCCCCCTACACCGTCGCCCTCCATTATAAAATTATTAACCCCTATCCTGCTGATCCCGCACCTCTCCGCAACTAAATAAATAGTTTAACCCCTAAACCGCCGCTCCATGAACCCGCCGCAACCTATATTAAACCTATTAACCCCTATCCTGCCCCCCCTACACCGTCGCCACCTATAATAAATTTATTAACCCCTATCCTGCCCCCCACTACGCCGCCGCCACTGTAATAAAATTATTAACCCCTAAACCTAAGTCTAACCCTAACGCCCCCCCTAACTTAAATATTAATTAAATAAATCTAAATAAATTAACTCTTATTAACTAAATGAATCCTATTTAAAACTAAATACTTACCTTTAAAATAAACCCTAATATAGCTACAATATAAATAATAATTATATTCTAGCTATCTTAGGATTTATATTTATTTGACAGGTAACTTTCCATTTATTTTAACCATGTACAATAACTATTAAATAGTTATTAACTATTTAATAGCTTACCTAGCTAAAATAAAGAGAAATGTACCTGTGAAATAAATCCTAACCTAAGTTACAATTACACCTAACACTACACTATACTTTAATAAATTATTCCTATTTAAAAATAAATACTTACCTGTAAAATAAACCCTAAGATAGCTACAATATAATTAATAATTATATTATAGCTATCTTAGGATTTATATTTATTTTACAGGTAACTTTGTATTTATTTTAGCTAGTTAGAATAGTTATTAAATAGTTATTAACTATTTAATAACTACCTAGCTAAAAGAAATACAAAATTACCTGTAAAATAAATCCTAACCTAAGTTACAATTAAACCTAATACTACACTATCATTAAATTAACTAAATAAACTACCTACAAATAACTACAATTAAATATAATTACATAAACTAAAGTACAAAAAATAAAAAAAGCTAAGTTACAAAAAATAAAAAAATAAGTTACAAACATGTTAAAAATATTACAACAATTTTAAGCTACTTACACCTAATCTAAGCCCCCTAATAAAATAAACCCCCCCCCAAAATAAAAAAATGCCCTACCCTATTCTAAATTAAAAAAGTTCAAAGCTCTTTTACCTTACCAGCCCTTAAAAGGGCCATTTGTGGGGGCATGCCCCAAAGTTCAGCTCTTTTGCCTGTAAAAGAAAAATACAACCCCCCCCCAACATTAAAACCCACCACCCACATACCCCTAATCTAACCCAAACCCCCCTTACAAAAACCTAACACTAATCCCCTGAAGATCATCCTACCTTGAGTCGTCTTCACTCAGCCGAGCCACCGATGGAACTGAAGAGGACATCCGGAGCGGAAGAAGTTAATCCTCCAAGCGGCGCTGAAGAAATCTTCCATCCGATGAAGTCATCATCCAGGCGGCGCTGAAGAAGTCTTTGATCCGGCCGATGTCATCTTCCAAGAGGCGCTGAAGATGTCTTCTACCCGGGCGAAGTCATCTTCCAAGCCGGGTCTTGAATCTTCCTTCCGCCAACGCGGAACCACCTTCTTCACCGACGGACTACGACGAATGACGGCTCCTTTAAGGGACGTCATCCAAGATGGCGTCCCCTCAATTCCGATTGGCTGATAGGATTCTATCAGACAATCGGAATTAAGGTAGGAAAATCTGATTGGCTGATGGAATCAGCCAATCAGATTCAAGTTCAATCCGATTGGCTGATCCAATCAGCCAATCAGATTGAGCTCGCATTCTATTGGCTGATCGGAACTGCCAATAGAATGCAAGCTCAATCTGATTGGCTGATTCCATCAGCCAATCAGAATTTTCCTACCTTAATTCCGATTGGCTGATAGAATCCTATCAGCCAATCGGAATTGAGGGGACGCCATCTTGGATGACGTCCCTTAAAGGAGCCGTCATTCGTCGTAGTCCGTCGGTGAAGAAGGTGGTTCCGCGTCGGCGGAAGGAAGATTCAAGACCCGGCTTGGAAGATGACTTCGCCCGGATAGAAGACCTCTTCAGCGCCGCCTGGATGATGACTTCATTGGATGGAAGATTTCTTCAGCGCCGCTTGGAGGATTAACTTCTTCCGCTCCGGATGTCCTCTTCAGTTCCATCGGTGGCTCGGCTGAGTGAAGACGACTCAAGGTAGGATGATCTTCAGGGGATTAGTGTTAGGTTTTTGTAAGGGGGGTTTGGGTTAGATTAGGGGTATGTGGGTGGTGGGTTTTAATGTTGGGGGGGGGTTGTATTTTTCTTTTACAGGCAAAAGAGCTGAACTTTTTGGGGCATGCCCCCACAAATGGCCCTTTTAAGGGCTGGTAAGGTAAAAGAGCTTTGAAATTTATTTAATTTAGAATAGGGTAGGGATTTTTCTTATTTTGGGGGGGTTTGTTATTTTATTAGGGGGCTTAGATTAGGTGTAAGTAGCTTAAAATTGTTGTAATATTTTTAACATGTTTGTAACTTATTTTTTTATTTTTTGTAACTTAGCTTTTTTTATTTTTTGTACTTTAGTTAGTTTATGTAATTGCATTTAATTGTAGTTATTTGTAGGTAGTTTATTTAGTTAATTTAATGATAGTGTAGTGTTAGGTGTAATTGTAACTTAGGTTAGGATTTATTTTACAGGTAATTTTGTATTTCTTTTAGCTAGGTAGTTATTAAATAGTTAATAACTATTTAATAACTATTCTAACTAGCTAAAATAAATACAAAGTTACCTGTAAAATAAATATAAATCCTAAGATAGCTAGAATATAATTATTATTTATATTGTAGCTATATTAGGGTTTATTTTAAAGGTAAGTATTTAGTTTTAAATAGGATTCATTTAGTTAATAAGAGTTAATTTATTTAGATTTATTTAATTAATATTTAAGTTAGGGGGGGCGTTAGGGTTAGGGTTAGGTTTAGGGGTTAATAATTTTATTACAGTGGCGGCGGCGTAGTGGGGGGCAGGATAGGGGTTAATAAATTTATTATAGGTGGCGACGGTGTAGGGGGGGCAGATTAGGGGTTAATAAATTTATTATAGGTGGCGACGGTGTAGGGGGGGCAGGATAGGGGTTAATACATTTAATATAGGTTGCGGCGGGTTCAGGGAGCGGCGGTTTAGGGGTTAATACATTTATTATAGTTGCGGTGGGCTCCGGGAGCGGCGGTTTAGGGGTTAATATGTATAGAGTAGCTTGCGGTGGGCTCCGGGAGCGGCGGTTTAGGGGGTAATAACTTTATTTAGTTGCGGCGGTGTAGGGGGGGGGGTCAGATTAGCGGTGTTTAGACTCGGGGTACATGTTAGGGTGTTAGGTGCAGACAGTTCCCATAGAAATCAATGGGATGTCTGGCAGCAGCGAACCTGTACTTTCGCTATGGTCAGACTCCCATTGATTCCTATGGGATCCGCCGCCTCCAGGCTGGCGCTTTGAAAACCAGGTACGCTGGGCCGTAAAAGTGCCGAGCGTACCTGCTAGTTTTTTGATAACTAGCAAAAGTAGTGAGAATGTGCCGCACTTGTGTGCGGAACATCTGGAGTGACGTAAGAATCGATCTGTGTCGGACTGAGTCCGGCGGATCGAAGTTTACGTCACAAAATTCTACTTTTGCCGGTCTCGAGACTTTGATAACTAAGGCGAATCAGCCTCGCCACAAATACGCTGCGGAATTCCAGCGTATTTGAGGTTGACGGCTTGATAACTAGGCCCCAATATATACCGTTTTTCTCGCCATTAAATGGACTTTCTAAAGATACCATTATTTTCATCATATCTTATAATTTACTATAAAAAAAAAAAATATGAGAAAAAAATGGAAAAAAAACACACTTTTTCTAACTTTGACCCCCAAACTCTGTTACACATCTACAACCACCAAACAACACCCATGCTAAATAGTTTCCAAATTTTGTCCTGAGTTTAGAAATATCCAATGTTTACATGTTCTTTGCTTTTTTTGCAAGTTATAGGGCAATAAGTACAAGTAGCACTTTGCTATTTCCAAACCACTTTTTTTCAAAATTAGCGCTAGTTACATTGGGACACTGATATCTTTCAGGAATCCCTGAATATCCCTTGACATGTATATATATATATTTAGAAGACATCCCAAAGTATTGATCTAGGCCCATTTTGGTATATTTCATCCCACCATTTCACCGCCAAATGTGATCAAATAAAAAAAATTGTTCACTTTTTCACAATTTTTTTCACAAACTTTAGGTTTCTCACTGAAATTATTTACAAACAACTTGTGCAATTATGGCATAAATGGTTGTAAATGCTTCTCTGGGATCCCCTTTGTTCATAAATAGCAGACATATATGCCTTTGGTGTTGCTTTTTGGTAATTAGAAGGCCACCAAATGCCACTGCGCACCACACGTGTATTATGCCCAGCAGTGAAGGGGTTAATTAGGGAGCATGTAGGGAGCGTGTGGGGTTAATTTTAGCTTTAGTGTAGTGTAGTAGACAACCCCAAGTATTGATCTAGGCCCATTTTGGTATATGTCATGCCACCATTTCACTGCCAAATGCGATCAAATAAAAAAAAACATTACATTTTTCACAATTTTAGGTTTCTCACTGAAATATTTTACAAACAGCTTGTGCAATTATGGCACAAATGGTTGTAAATGCTTCTCTGGGATCTCCTTTGTTGAGAAATAGCAGATATATATGGCTTTGGCGTTGCTTTTTGGTAATTAGAAGGCTGCTAAATGCCGCTGCGCACCACACGTGCATTATGCCCAGCAGTGCAGGGGTTAATTAGTGAGCTTGTAGGGAGCTTGCAGGGTTAATTTTAGCTTTAGTGTAGAGATCAGCCTCCCACCTGACACATTACACACTCTGATCCCTCCCAAACAGCTCTCTTCCCTCCCCCACCCCAGAATTGTCCCCGCCATGTTAATACTGGCAGAAAATCTCCAAGTACTAAAATAAAAGCTATCTCTGATTTTTTTTTTTTGCTGCTCTGTAGGATCCCCCCTTAGCCCCAACCTCCCTGATCCCCCCCCCCCCCCCAAACAGCTCTCTAACTCTCCCCCTCTAACTTATTGGTAGCCATCTTGGGTTTTTTATATTTTTTCTGTAGTGTAGCTTGCCCCCCGCAAAGACCAACCCCCCACCCCCTCCCAGATCCCTTAGATCATTTTTATTATATTGTTATAACCCCCTCTCTGCCACTTTCTCTTCAATATTTTTCTGCAGTGTAGCGGTTCCCATCCGCTCCCTACCCGTGCACGCACCCGCCCCTTTGTGCACCTGCGCGCGTCCGTGTGTGCCCCTGGCTACCCCGCCCACGATCCTGCCCCCCTCTGAATCAAAGAAGACATTAATGGCCGCCCACCCGCCTCCCATGTCCGCTACCAACCACCAATGATTGCGGCCATTGATTGCCGATGCAGAGAGCGCCACAGAGTGTCTCTCTCTGCATCGGACTGCTAAAAAATGTTATTGCATGATTCCTCGATATCGAGGCATCACTGCAATAACCAGAAAGTGGCTGGAAGCGATCAGGATCGCTGCCACTGCTTTCAGAGACTGAGGACGTGCAGGGTACGTCCTCGGTCATTAAGGGTATTTTTTTGGAGGACGTACCCAGCACGTCCTTGGTCGTTAAGGGGTTAATCTAGCTAAAAAATAATCACTGAAATAGACTATCTCCATAATAAAAAACCCTCAGATACTAGTCTTAATAATTATAGATCAAATACGAATAAGCTTCTCCAAATTACAACTCAAAAGCAACAGCTATCTTGGCAACAACGCTTTCATTGTGAAAGTAATATAGCAGGAAAGCTTCTAGCGAAAACCCTTAAAAAACATCATTACAAAACATAGGTACATTCTCTCAAAAATATAAAAGGACAGCCTATAGAGGATACAAATAACATAGCAGAATAATTCAAAAAATTCTACCACAGATTATATAACCTGACACCAGGCAGACAAGAGGAAACACAAACAAATGTGTGCAGACTATCTGCATGATATTCCAGTTCCTAACATTCCTTTAGACCTTAAAGATACCCTAGATAAACCAATTCAAGAAAATTAAGTAAGTGACGTTATAGCCAATTTAAAATCTAACAAAGCACCAGGCTCTGATGGTTTCTCTGGATTATAATTCAAATCCTTCACTAAACTTTTGGTTCCGCATCTCACTAATCTATTTGACCAAATCCCAGAACAAATTCAATTCCCAGGCACCTTGCTTCAGGCGCATGTGTACGTACTGCCCAAACCAGGTAAGCACCCAGATACACCTGCCAATTTTAGACCAATATCCCTTCTTAATGTTGACCTGAAAGTATACGCCAAAATTACTGCAAATAGATTAAGCCCAATATTACCATTTATTATACATCACAATCAGGTGGGATTCGTCCCACAAAGGGAGGCAAAAGACAACACCATTAAGGTTTTAGATCTTTTAGACTCACTCATAGCGAATAAAACCCCATTATCTACAGACGCAGAGAAAGTGTTTGATAGCCTAGATTGGACCTTTCTGCTTTCTACTCTAACACATTTTGGATTCCCTTCTGCATTTATACATAAAACCTTTGCTTTATACAATAATCCCTCGGTGTGTATAAAAGGTTAATGGTTATCTTTCATACCCTTTCGAAATTAGAAATGGTTCTCGTCAGGGATGCCCGCTCTCGCCACTTCGCCACTCCTATTTATATTAGCACTAGAACCCCTCGCTATCAGACTCAGACTAAACCCTAAGATTCAAGAAATACAAATTAAACATCAGACATACAAATTGGTAATATTTGCCGATGATATCCTTCTAACTCTCACAAACCCATTAGAATCCCTTCCTGCAGATGAACTTACAACATATGGACTAGTATCCAATTTCTCAGTAAATATCTGTAAGTCCGAAATAATGCCAATTAATATCCCTTCTACAGAACTCTAATTTATTTCATAAAAGCCCTTTCTTTCATGTAATTGTCAAGAGTCCATGAGCTAGTGACATATGGGATATACAATCCTACCAGGAGGGGCAAAGTTTCCCAAACCTCAAAACGTCTATAAATACACCCCTCGCCACACCCACAATTCAGTTTTACAAACTTTGCCTCCTATGGAGGTGGTAAAGTAAGTTTGTGCTAAGATTTCTACGTTGATATGCGCTTCTCAGCATTTTGAAGTCCGATTCCTCTCAGAGTACAGCGAATGTCAGAGGGTTGTGAAGGGAGTATCACCTATTGAATGCAATGGTTTTCCTCATGGGAGATCTATTTCATAGGTTCTCTGTTATCGGTCGTAGAGATTCATCTCCTACCTCACTTATTCAGATTGACGATATACTCTCATATTCCATTACCTCTACTGATAACCGTTTCAGTACTGGTTTGGCTATCTGCCATATGTGAATGGGTATCTTTTGGTCAGTATGTTTTCATTACTTAAGACACTCTCAGCTATGGTTTGGCACTTTATGTATAAATATAAAGTTCTAAATATATGTATTGCACTTATATTTGCCATGAGACAGGTTTATGTATATTTCCTTTTGCAGACTGTCAGTTTCATATTTGGCAAAAAGCATATTTAGGAAAATATTTTTTCTTTCCTGGGATATAGCCTTTTTTCTATTCACTGTTTTCTCTTTAAAATTTTGAGGGCAAACTTAGTTTTGCAAGGGCGCAAAATGCCAAAGTTTATTGCGTCATTCTTGGCGCAAGAATTTATTTGGCGAGAAGTGACAACAAATGACGCAAATTCGTCATTTCCAGCGTCTTATTTGACAATGAGTTCCTTGCTCAAGGTTGCATCATCAATGACGCGAGTGTGTCATTTCCGGATGTTGTTAGCGCCAAAAAATTTCAGTTACGTTGTGCGTCATACTTGGCGCCAAATAATGTCATTATTTTAAACCCCATTCCCATGTGCCTTTTTCTATATTAGAGGGCTATGCTGTTTGCATTTTTTTCCCATTCCTGAAACTGCCATATAAGGAAATTGATAATTTTGCATAATATGTTGTTTTTTTCTCTTACATTTGCAAGATGTCTCAATCTGATCCTGTCTCAGAAAACACTGTTGGAACCCTGCTGCCTGATAACAGTTCTACCAAAGCTAATTGCATTTGTTGTAAATTTGTTGAGATTATATCTCCAGCTGTGGTATGCAATAGTTGTCATGATAAGCTTTTACATGCAGAGAATGTGTCCATCAGTAATAGTACTATGCCTGTTGTTCCTTCAACATCTAATGTACAAGATATACCTGTGAATAAAAAAGATTTTATTGCTGATGTGATTCAGAAGGCTTTGTCTGCCATCCCGCCTTCTAATAAACGTAAAAGGTCTTTTAAAACTTCTCATAAAGTTGATGAAAGTTCTAATGACCGACAACATACTGAATTATCCTCATCTGACGAGAATCTATCTGATTCAGAAGATTCTTCCTCAGATATTGACACTGACAAATCTACTTATTTATTTTAAATGTAGTATATTCGTTCCTTGTTAAAAGAAGTGTTGATTACATTGGTTATTGAGGAAACTAGTCCTCTTTATATTAAAACTAGTAAATGTTTAAATTCTGTTTATAAACCTCCTGTGGTTACTCCAGAGGTTTTCCCAGTTCCTGATGCTATTTCTGATATGATTTCCAAGGAATTGAATAGGCCTGGTACTTATTCTATTCCTTCTTCAAGGTTTAAAAAATCGTATCCTTTGCCAGCAGTTAGATTGGAGTTTTGGGAAAAGATCCCCAAAGTTGATGGGGCTATTTCTACTCTTGCTAAACGTACTACTATTCCTATGGAAGATAGTACTTCTTTTAAAGACCCTTTAGATAGGAAACTTGAATCTTATCTTATTTATATATATATATATATATATATCTTAAGCTTATTTATATTCTGGTCATCTCCTCAGGCTTGCCATTTCTATGGCTGATGTTGCAGCTGCATCAACATTTTGGTTGGAAAGTTTAGCCCAACAGGAAATGGATCCTGATTTGTCTAGCATTGTTCGCTTGCTTCAACATGCTAATCATTTTATTTGTGATGCCATTTTTGATATCATCAAAATTGATGTTAAATCTATGTCTTTAGCTATTTTAGCTAGAAGAGCTTTGTGGCTTAAATATTGGAATGCTGACATGGTATCTAAGTCTAGATTACTATCTCTTTCTTTCCAAGGTAATAAGTTATTTGGTTCTCAGTTGGATTCGATTATTTCAACTGTCACTGGGGGGAAGGGAGTTTTTTTGCCTCAGGATAAAAGACCTAAGGGTAAGTCTAAAGTTTCTA
The DNA here is from genome assembly GCF_027579735.1 of Bombina bombina. Lineage (NCBI taxonomy): Eukaryota > Metazoa > Chordata > Amphibia > Anura > Bombinatoridae > Bombina > Bombina bombina. Next base: position 635,234,282 of record NC_069505.1, on the reverse strand, counting down.
ACCGCTTTCGTTCCTTTCGACAAAATAAGGAACAGAAACCTAATCCTTCCCCCAAAGATTCTGGTTCCAATTGGAAACCTTCTTCAAGTTGGAGTAAATCCAAACCATTTAAGAAACCAAAGCCAGCCCCCAAGTCTGCATGAAGGTGTAGCCCTCATTCCAGCTCAGCTGGTAGGGGGCAGATTCCAAAACATTCAGGCAGATTCTGTCCAAAATCATTGGATTCAGAGTATTGTCTCTAAAGGGTACAGCATAGGATTCAGAGTAAGACCTCCTGTGAGAAGGTTTTTTCTCTCATGCATCCCAGTAAATCCAGTAAAGGCACAAGCTTTTCTGAAGTGTGTTTCAGACCTGGAGCTTTCAGGGGTAATCATACCAGTTCCATTTCAGGAACAGGGTCTGGGGTTTTATTCAAATCTATTCATTGAGGCCTATTTATCATATGTCTGTCGGACCTGATCCGACAGTGCGGATTAGGTCTGACAGACATCGCTGAATGTGGAGAGCAATACGCTCTCCGTATTCAGCATTGCACCAGCAGCTCACAATCGGCCGCCAGCAGGGAGGTGTCAATCAACCCAATCATATTCGATCGGGTTGAAATGCGGCGATTCCTGTCTGCCTCATCAGAGCAGGTGGACAGGGTTATAGAGCAGCGGTCTTTAGACCGCTGCTCCATAACTTGTGTTTCTGGCGAGTCTGAAGACTCGCCAGAAACACAGCCCTTCAAGCTCCATACGGAGCTTGATAAATAGGCCTCATTGTCCCAAAGAAAGAAAATTCTTTCAGGCCAGTTCTGGATCTGAAAATTTTGAATGGTTATGTAAGAGTGCCAACTTTCAAAATGGTGACTATAAGGACTATTCTGCCTTTTGTTCAGCAAGGGCATTATATGTCCACAATAGACTTACAGGATGCTTATCTTCATATTCTGATTCATTCAGACCATTATCAGTTTCTGAGATTCTCTTTTCTAGACAAGCATTACCAATTTGTCGCTCTTCTGTTTGGCATAGCAACAGCTCCAAGAATCTTTTCGTAGGTTCTCGGTGCCCTACTCTCTGTAATCAGGGTATTGCTGTATTTCCTTATTTGGATGATATCTTGGTACTAGCTCAGTCTTTACATTCTGCAGAATCTCACACAAATCAACTAGTGTTGTTTCTTCAAAGACATGGTTGGAGGATCAATTTACCAAAAAGTTATTTGATTCCTCAGACAAGGGTCACCTTTTTAGGTTTCCAGATAGATTCAGTGTCCATGACTCTGTCTCTAACAGACAAGAGACAATTAAAATTGGTTTCAGCTTGTCGGAACCTTTAGTCTCAGTCATTCCCTTCAGTGGCTATGTGCATGGAAGTTTTAGGTCTCATGACTGCAGCATCGAATGCGATCCCCTTTGCTTGTTTTCATATGAGACCTCTCCAGCTTTGTATGCTGAACCAATGGTGCAGGGATTATACAAAGATATCACAATTAATATCCTTAAATCCCAATGTTCGACTCTCTCTGACTTGGTGGTTAGATCACAATCGTATAGTTCAAGGGGCCTCTTTTGTTCATCCAACCTGGACTGTGATCACAACAGATGCACATCTTTCAGGTTGGGGAGCTGTCTGGGGATCTCTGACAGCACAAGGGGTTTGGAACCCTCAAGAGGCGAGGTTACCAATCAATATTTTAGAACTCTGTGCTATCTTCAGGGCTCTTCAGGTAAGGCCTCTGTTGAAGAGAGAACCGTTCATTTGTTTTCAGACAATGGCCTCTAGTTATCAAGCCGTCAACCGCAAATACGCTGGAATTCTGCAGCGTATTTGTGGCGAGGCTGATTCGCCTTAGTTATCAACCCCTACTGCCCGGCAAAAGAAGAATATAGTGACGTAAGCTTCGATCCTCCGGACTCAGTCCGACACAGATCGATGCTTACGTCACTCCGGATGTTCCGAACGCAAGTTCGGCACAATCTGACTACTTTTGGTAGTTATCAAACTACTACCAGGTACGCTCGCCACTATTCCGGGCCAGCGTACCTGGATTTCAATCCGCCGCCCTGGAGGCGGCGGATCCCATAGGAATCAATGGGAGTCTGACCATAGCGAAAGCTCATGTTCGCTGCTGCCCGATATCCCATTGATTCCTATGGGAAACGTCTGCACCTAACACCCTAACATGTACCCCGAGTCTAAACACCCCTAATTTGTCCCCCCTACACCGCCGCAACTAAATAAAGTTATTACCTCCTAAACCGCCGCTCCCGGACCTCGCTGCAACTATAATAAATATGTTAACCCCTAAACCGCCGCTCCTGGAGCCCACAGCAACTATAATAAATATGTTAACCCCTAAACCGCCGCTCCCGGATCCGCCGCAACTATAATAAATATGTGAACCCCTAAACCGCCGCTCCCGGAGCCCACCACAACTATAATAAATATGTTAACCCCTAAACCGCCGCTCCCAGACCCCGCCGCAACGATAATAAATATGTGAACCCCAAAACCACCGCTCCTAGACCCCGCCGCAACTATAATAAATATGTTAACCCCTAAACTGCTGCTCCCGGACCCCGCCGCCACCTACATAATACCTATTAACCCCTATCCTGCCCCCCCTATACCGCCGCCACCTATAATAAATTTATTAACCCCTATCCTGCCCCCCCTACACCGCCGCCACTATAATAAAATTATTAACCCCTAAACCTAAGTCTAACACTAACCCTAACAACCCCCTAACTTAAATATTTATTAAATAAATCTAAATAATATTACTCTTATTAACTAAATTAATCCTATTTAAAACTAAATACTTAACTATAAAATAAACCCTAATATAGCTACAATATAACTAATAATTACATTATAGCTATTTTTGGGTTTATTTTTATTTTACAGGCAACTTTGTATATATTTTAACTAGGTACAATAGCTATTAAATAGTTAATAACTATTTAACAGCTACCTAGCTAAAATAAATACAAAATTACCTGTAAAATAAGTCCTAACCTAAGTTACAATTAAACCTAACACTACACTATCATTAAATTAATTAAATAAATTAGCTACCAATACCTACAATTAAATAAACTAAACTAAATTACATAAAAAAAACACTAAATTACAGAAAATAAAAAAATATTACAAGAATGTTAAACTAATTACACCTAATCTAAGCCCCCTAATAAAAAAAATAAAAAAAAATAATAAAAGTCCCTACCGTATTCTACATTAAAAGTAATCAGCTCTTTTACCAGCCCTTAAAAGGGCCTTTTGTGGGGGCATGCCCCAAAGTAATCAGCTCTTTTGCCTGTAAAAAAAAATACATCCCCCCCAACATTAAAACCCACCACCCACATACCCCTACTCTAACCCACCCAAACCCCCCTTAAATAAACCTAACACTAACCCCCTGAAGATCTCCCTACCTTGAGTTGTCTTCACCCAGCCGGGCCGAAGTCTTCATCCGATGGGGCAGAAGAGGACATCCAGACCGGCAGAAGTCTTCATCCAAGTGGCATCTTCTATCTTCATCCATCCGACGAGGAGCGGCTCCATCTTCAAGACCTCCGGCGCAGAAGATGGTAATTTTGTATTTCTTCTAGCTAGGTAGTTATTAAATAGTTAATAACTATTTAATAACTATTGTACCTAGTTAAAATAAATACAAAGTTGCCTGTAAAATAAATATAAATCCTAAAATAGCTACAATGTAATTATTAATTACATTGTAGCTATCTTAGGGTTTATTTTACAGGTAAGTATTTAGTTTTAAATAGGAATAATTTATTTAATGATAGTGTAGTGTTAGGTATAATTGTAACTTAGGTTAGTTTTTATTTTACAGGTAAATTTGTCTTTATTTTATCTAGGTAGCTATTAAATAGTTAATAACTATTTAATAGCTATTGTACCTAGTTAAAATAAATTGAAATTTGCCTGTAAAATAAAAATAAATCCTAAGATAGCTACAATATAATTATTAGTTATATTGTAGCTATATTAGGGTTTATTTTACAGGTAAGTATTTAGCTTTAAATAGGATTAATTTATTTAATAAGAAATAATTTATTTCGTTAGATTTAAATTATATTTAACTTAGGGGGGGTTAGGGTTAGACTTAGCTTTAGGGGTTAATACATTTATTAGAGTAGCGGCGAGGTCCGGTCGGCAGATTAGGGGTTAATACTTAATATATAATAATATCTTAGGGTTTATTTTATAGGTAAGTATTTAGTTTTAAATAGGATTCATTTAGTTAATAAGAGTAATTTTTATTTAGATTTATTAAAATAATATTTAAGTTAGGGGGGTGTTAGGGTTAGTGTTAGATTTAGGTTTAGGGGTTAATTAGTTTAATATAGATGGCGGCGGTATAGGGGGGGCAGGATAGGGGTTAATAAGTTTAATATAGGTGGCGGCGGGGTCCGGGAGCGGCGGTTTAGGGGTTAAACAATTTATTTAGTTGCGGCGGGGTACGGGATCGGCAGTATAGGGGTTAATAAATTTATTATAGGTGGCGGCGGTATAGGAGGGCAGGATAGGGGTTAATAGGTATTATGTAGGTGGCGGCGGGGTCCGGGAGCGGCGGTTTAGGGGTTAACATATTTATTATAGTTGCGGCGGGGTCCGGGAGTGGCGGTTTAGGGGTTAATAAGTTTATTAGAGTGGCGTGGGCTCTGGGAGCAGCGGTTTAGGGGTTAATAAGTTTATTAGAGTGGCGGTGGGCTCCAGGAGTGGCGGTTTAGGGGTTAACATGTTTAATATAGGTGGTGGCGGTGTAGGGGGGCAGATTAGGGGTGTTTAGACTCGGGGTACATGTTAGGGTGTTAGGTGTAGACATTTCCCATAGGAATCAATGGGATGTCGGGCAGCAGCGAACATGAACTTTCGCTATGGTCAGACTCCCATTGATTCCTATGGGATCCGCCTCCTCCAGGTACGCTGGGCCGGAAAAGTGCCGAGCGTACCTGGTAGTCATTTGATAACTTCCAAAAGTAGTCAGATTGTGCCGAACTTGCTTTCGGAACATCTTTAGTGACGTAAGAATCGATCTGTGTCGGACTGAGTCCGGCGGATCGAAGCTTACGTCACTATATTCTACTTTTGCCGGTGTGTAGGGCTTGATAACTAAGGCGAATCAGGCTTGCCACAAATACGCTGCAGAATTCCAGCATATTTGAGGTTGACGGCTTAATAACTAGAGGCCTCTGCATTCTTTGGACATTAAACTACTTTCTTGGAAAGTGTTGTTCCTTTTGGCCATCTCTTCTGCTAGAAGAGTTTCTGAATTATCTGCTCTTTCATGTGAATCTCCTTTTCTGATTTTCCATCAGGATAAGGCAGTTTTGAGGACTTCATTTAAATTCTTACCTAAGGTTGTGAATTCTAACAACAGAAATTGTTGTCCCTTCTTTGTGTCCTAATCCTATGAATTCTTTGGAGAAATCCTTGCATTCTTTGGATGTGGTAAGAGCTCTGAAATATTATGTTGAAGCTACTAAAGATTTCAGGAAGACTTCTAGTCTATTTGTTATCTTTTCTGGTTCTAGGAAAGGTCAGAAGGCTTCTGCTATTTCCTTGGCATCTTGGTTAAAGCTTTTGATTAATCAGGCTTATTTGGAGTCGGGTCAGGCCCCGCCTCAGAGAATTACAGCTCATTCTACTAGATCAGTCTCCACGTTGTGGGCTTTTAAGAATGAAGCTTCAGTTGATCAGATTTGCAAAGCAGCAACTTGGTCCTCTTTGCATACATTTACTAAATTCTACTGTTTTGATGCATTTGCTTCTTCGGAAGCAGTTTTTGGTAGAAAAGTTCTTCAGGCAGCTGTTTCAGTTTGATTCCCTTGCTTATGTTTTAAGTTTTTTTCTTTCATTTATGAGAAAAAACAGAATTTATGCTTACCTGATAAATTACTTTCTCCAACGGTGTGTCCGGTCCACGGCGTCATCCTTACTTGTGGGATATTCTCTTCCCCAACAGGAAATGGCAAAGAGTCCCAGCAAAGCTGGCCATATAGTCCCTCCTAGGCTCCGCCCACCCCAGTCATTCGACCGACGGACAGGAGGAAATATATATAGGAGAAACCATATGGTACCGTGGTGACTGTAGTTAGAGAAAATAATTCATCAGACCTGATTAAAAAACCAGGGCGGGCCGTGGACCGGACACACCGTTGGAGAAAGTAATTTATCAGGTAAGCATAAATTCTGTTTTCTCCAACATTGGTGTGTCCGGTCCACGGCGTCATCCTTACTTGTGGGAACCAATACCAAAGCTTTAGGACACGGATGAAGGGAGGGAGCAAATCAGGTTACCTAAACGGAAGGCACCACGGCTTGCAAAACCTTTCTCCCAAAAATAGCCTCCGAAGAAGCAAAAGTATCAAATTTGTAAATTTGGCAAAAGTGTGCAGTGAAGACCAAGTCGCTGCCTTACATATCTGGTCAACAGAAGCCTCGTTCTTGAAGGCCCATGTGGAAGCCACAGCCCTAGTGGAGTGAGCTGTGATTCTTTCAGGAGGCTGCCGTCCGGCAGTCTCATAAGCCAATAGGATAATGCTTTTAAGCCAAAAGGAAAGAGAGGTAGCAGTCGCTTTTTGACCTCTCCTTTTACCAGAATAAACAACAAACAAGGAAGATGTTTGTCTGAAATCTTTAGTAGCCTCTAAATAGAACTTTAGAGCACGGACAACGTCCAAATTGTGTAACAAACGTTCCTTCTTTGAAACTGGATTCGGACACAAAGAAGGTACAACTATCTCCTGGTTAATATTTTTGTTAGAAACAACTTTCGGAAGAAAACCAGGCTTAGTACGCAAAACCACCTTATCTGCCTGGAACACCAGATAGGGCGGAGAACACTGCAGAGCAGATAACTCTGAAACTCTTCTAGCAGAAGAAATAGCAACCAAAAACAAAACTTTCCAAGATAGTAACTTAATATCTATGGAATGTAAAGGTTCAAATGGAACCCCTTGAAGAACTGAAAGAACTAGATTTAGACTCCAGGGAGGAGTCAAAGGTCTGTAAACAGGCTTGATCCTAACCAGAGCCTGAACAAATGCTTGAACATCTGGCACAGCTGCCAGTCTTTTGTGCAGTAAGACAGATAAAGCAGAGATCTGTCCCTTTAGAGAACTTGCAGATAATCCTTTCTCCAAACCTTCTTGTAGAAAGGATAGAATCTTAGGAATTTTTATCTTGTTCCATGGGAATCCTTTGGATTCACACCAACAGATATATTTTTTCCATATTTTATGGTAAATTTTTCTAGTTACAGGCTTTCTAGCCTGAATAAGAGTATCTATAACAGAATCTGAAAACCCACGCTTTGATAAAATCAAGCGTTCAATCTCCAAGCCATCAGTTGGAGGGAGACCAGATTTGGATGTTCGAATGGACCCTGAACAAGAAGGTCCTGTCTCAAAGGTAGCTTCCATGGTGGAGCCGATGACATATTCACCAGGTCTGCATACCAAGTCCTGCGTGGCCACGCAGGAGCTATCAAGATCACCGAGGCCCTCTCCTGATTAATCCTGGCTACCAGCCTGGGAATGAGAGGAAACGGTGGGAATACATAAGCTAGGTTGAAGGTCCAAGGTGCTACTAGTGCATCTACTAGAGTCGCCTTGGGATCCCTGGATCTGGACCCGTAGCAAGGAACCTTGAAGTTCTGACGAGACGCCATCAGATCCATGTCTGGAATGCCCCCATAATTGAGTTATTTGGGCAAAGATTTCCGGATGGAGTTCCACTCCCCCGGATGAAATGTCTGACGACTCAGAAAATCCGCTTCCCAATTTTCCACTCCTGGGATGTGGATCGCAGACAAGTGGCAGGAGTGATCCTCCGCCCATTGAATTATTTTGGTCACTTCTTTCATCGCCAGGGAACTCCTTGTTCCCCCCTGATGATTGATATATGCAACGGTCGTCATGTTGTCTGATTGGAACCTTATGAATTTGGCCTTTGCTAGTTGAGGCCAAGCTCTGAGAGCATTGAATATCGCTCTCAGTTCCAGAATGTTTATCGGGAGAAGAGACTCTTCCCGAGACCATAGACCCTGAGCTTTCAGGGATTCCCAGACCGCGCCCCAGCCCACTAGACTGGCGTCGGTCGTGAAAAATGACCCACTCTGGTCTGCGGAAGCTCATTCCCTGGGACAGATTTCCAGGGTCAGCCACCAACGGAGTGAATCTCTGGTCTTTTGATCTACTTGAATCATCGGAGACAAGTCTGTATAATCCCCATTCCACTGTTTGAGCATGCACAGTTGTAATGGTCTTAGATGAATTAGTGCAAAAGGAACTATGTCCATTGTTGCAACCATCAATCCTATTACTTCCATGCACTGCGCTATGGAAGGACGAGGAACAGTATGAAGTACTTGACAAGAGCTTAGAAGTTTTGATTTTCTGACCTCTGTCAGAAAAATCCTCATTTCTAAGGAATCTATTATTGTTCCCAAGAAGGGAACTCTTGTCGACGGGGACAGAGAACTTTTTTCTTTGTTCACCTTCCATCCGTGAGATCTGAGAAAGGCTAGGACGATGTCCGTATGAGCCCTTGCTTTTGACAGGGACGACGCTTGTATTAGGATGTCGTCCAAGTAAGGTACTACTGCAATCCCCCTTGGTCTTAGAACCGCTAGAAGGGACCCTAGTACCTTTGTGAAAATCCTTGGAGCAGTGGCTAATCCGAATGGAAGTGCCACAAACTGGTAATGCTTGTCCAGAAAAGCGAACCTTAGGAACTGATGATGTTCCTTGTGGATAGGAATATGTAGGTACGCATCCTTTAAATCCACGGTAGTCATAAATTGACTTTCCTGGATGGTGGGTAGGATCGTTCGAATAGTTTCCATTTTGAACGATGGTACCCTGAGAAATTTGTTTAGGATCTTCAAATCCAAAATTGGTCTGAATGTTCCCTCTTTTTTGGGAACTACGAACAGATTGGAATAAAATCCCATTCCTTGTTCTCTTATTGGAACTGGATGTATCACTCCCATCTTTAACAGGTCTTCTACACAATGTAAGAATGCCTGTCTCTTTATTTGGTTTGAGGATAAGTGAGACCTGTGGAACCTTCCCCTTGGGGGTAGTTCCTTGAATTCCAGGAGATAACCTTGAGAAACTATTTCTAGCGCCCAAGGATCCTGAACATCTCTTGCCCAAGCCTGAGCAAAGAGAGAGAGTCTGCCCCCCACCAGATCCGGTCCCGGATCGGGGGCTATCCCTTCATGCTGTTTTGGTAGCAGTGGTAGGCTTCTTGGCCTGCTTACCCTTGTTCCAGCCTTGCATTGGTTTCCAGGCTGGTTTGGGTTGTGAGGCATTACCCTCTTGCTTAGAGGATGCAGAATTAGAGGCTGGTCCGTTTCTGAGAAAGGGACGAAAATTAGGCTTATTTTTAGCCTTAAAAGACCTATCCTGTGGGAGGGCGTGGCCCTTTACCCCAGTGATGTCTGAAATAATCTCTTTCAATTCTGGTCCAAATAATGTTTTACCTTTGAAAGGGATGTTAAGCAATTTTGTCTTGGAAGACACATCCGCTGACCAAGACTTTAGCCAAAGCGCTCTGCGCGCCACGATAGCAAACCCTGAATATTTCGCCGCTAATCTAGCTAATTGCAAAGCGGCATCTAAAACAAAAGAGTTAGCCAATTTAAGTGCGTGAACTCTGTCCATAACCTCCTCATATGGAGTTTCTCTACTGAGCGACTTTTCTAGTTCCTCGAACCAGAAACACGCTGCCGTAGTGACAGGAATAATGCATGAAATTGGTTGTAGAAGGTAACCTTGCTGTACAAAAATCTTTTTAAGCAAACCTTCTAATTTTTTATCCATAGGATCTTTGAAAGCACAACTATCTTCGATAGGAATAGTAGTGCGTTTGTTTAGAGTAGAAACTGCCCCCTCGACCTTGGGGACTGTCTGCCATAAGTCCTTTCTGGGGTCGACTATAGGAAATAATTTCTTAAATATAGGGGGGGGAACAAAAGGTATGCCGGGCTTTTCCCACTCTTTATTTACTATGTCCGCCACCCGCTTGGGTATAGAAAAAGTGTCGGGGGGCACCGGAACCTCTAGGAACTTGTCCATCTTACATAATTTCTCTGGAATGACCAAGTTGTCACAATCATCCAGAGTAGATAACACCTCCTTAAGCAGTGCGCGGAGATGTTCTAATTTAAATTTAAATGTCACAACATCAGGTTCAGCTTGATGAGAAATTTTTCCTGAATCTGAGATTTCTCCATCAGACAAAACCTCCCTCATGGCCCCTTCAGATTGGTGTGAGGGTATGTCAGAACAATTATCATCAGCGCCCTCTTGCTCTTCAGTGTTTAAAACAGAGCAATCGCGCTTTCTCTGATAAGTAGGCATTTTGGATAAAAGATTTGCTATGGAGTTATCCATTACAGCCGTTAATTGTTGCATGGTAATAAGTATTGTTCAAAAATTACCAAAATTTCACCACAGTGTCTTAAAGCATTAAAAGTATTGCACACCAAATTTCAGAGCTTTAACCCTTAAAATAACGGAACCGGAGCCGTTTATAAATTTAACCCCTATACAGTCCCAGCTATAGTCTTTGCTGAGACCCAACCAAGCCCAGAGGGGAATACGATACCAAATGACGCCTTCTAGAAGCTTTTTTAGTGATTCTTAGATCCTCACACATGCATCTGCATGCCCTGCTCTCCAAAAACAACTGCGCAGTAATGGCGCGAAAATGAGGCTCAGTCTATAACTTGTGGAGATGTTGCCTGTGCAACGGCAAAGAGAATGACTGGGGTGGGCGGAGCCTAGGAGGGACTATATGGCCAGCTTTGCTGGGACTCTTTGCCATTTCCTGTTGGGGAAGAGAATATCCCACAAGTAAGGATGACGCCGTGGACCGGACACACCAATGTTGGAGAAACTTATTTTTTTGGTTATGGATTTAATTTTCTCAGTAGAAAATGGCTGTTATTATTTTATCCCTCCCTCTCTAGTGACTCTTGTGTGGAGTTCCGCATCTTGGGTATTACTATCCCATAAGTCACTAGCTCATGGACTCTTGCTAATTACATGAAAGAAAACATAATTTATGTAAGAACTTACCTGATAAATTCATTTCTTTCATATTGGCAAGAGTCCATGAGGCCCACCCTTTTATGGTGGTTATGATTTTTTTTTATAAAGCACAATTATTTCCAAATTCCTTTGTTGATGCTTTTTTACTCCTTTCTTTTTCACCCCACTGCTTGGCTATTCGTTAAACTGAATTGTGGGTGTGGTGAGGGGTGTATTTATAGGCATTTTGAGGTTTGGGAAACTTTGCCCCTCCTGGTAGGATTGTATATCCCATACGTCACTAGCTCATGGACTCTTGCCAATATGAAATAAATTAATTTATCAGCTAAGTTCTTACATAAATTATGTTTTTAAATTACAAAAAAAAATCGCACTGAAATACCTTGGCCTACACATTTCCCCAGACCCAATGATTTTGCATAAATATAATCATGGAAAATTATTAGAGGAATTACTTGGCTGGGTAGGATACACGCGGTGAAAAAAATGATATTACCCAAAGCTCTGTATATTTTTCAAACTCTCCCAATTCAAAATGTAACTAGGGAAATTATATAAACGATTACATTTGGAGACGTAGGCCTCCTAGACCAGCAGTCGCCAACCAGTGGTCCATGGACCACTGGTGGTCCACAAGAAGATGTTGGTGGTCCTTGACACCATCAAGCAGGAATTAATCTCCTCTGATGATGTCACCCCATCGCAACTCCCTACAGTGTCTGACTGGACATCAGTGAAAACCGACGGAGGAGTTAAATTACAATCTCCCTACGCACGTTGCGTAGCACTAAGCAACTTGCATAGCTAGATTGTATTTTTAACTCCTCCCACCTGATGCGCTGCTCAGAGGAAAATGCTTCCATTCTAAAGCCAGCAGAGGTTGGTATGGTCTTGGCTTGACAATGGAATTAAAGTATATAAAAAAAGAAAATCTTAAAAATAAAATTCTCTTCTATTTCATTTATTTTCTTCCCTTTACCTGTCTCTTTGTAGTAGTTTTCCTAATTCCTTCATATGGACTTACATCACTGTTTGTCTTTCTCCCCTCCATCTTTATTTCTTTTTTAATAAATATGAATTATTTTTCATTCTAATCATTTTATTCCACCTGAATTCCAGTAATTGCTATCCAGCAGATCAACCATATCCCACCAGTATTATAGTAATTGCCAGTAACATCAGTCGTGGTTAGCTCACATCCATATTGAGAGCTTTCTGATATAAACTTAATTTATTACTCCAATGTCTGTCCATGAATAATTCCTAAGGAGGTAACTTGGAAGTCTTGTGGTCCTTTTAAACATAATTCTTTTTTCCCACTTTCTGCCTCTCTGTTTCCAGCTCAAAAGTAGTCACTTATCCTTCATCTGTCATTTAGAAATATTCTCTCAGTTCTGTCATTCAATTAGTTAATTCCAAAACATAACTCTTAAAAATGTGTAAATATATACATAGAGGCCAATTTATCAAAGGTCTTGCGGACCTGATCCGACAGCGTGGATCAGGTCCGCAAGACCTCGCTGAATACGGTGAGCAATACGCTCTCCGTATTCTCCATTGCACCAGCAGCTCACAAGAGCTGCTGGTGCAACGCCGCTCCCTGCAGACTCGCGGCCAATGGGCTGCCAGCAGGGAGGTGTCAATCAACCCGATCGTACTCAATGGGGTTGAATTGCAGCGATTCCTGTCCGCCTCATCAGAGTAGGCGGACAGGGTTATGGAGAAGCGGTCTTTAGACCGCTGCTCCATAACTTGTGTTTCTGGCGAGTCTGACACTAACTCAAAATTACGGAAGAATTGTGGACTGGTCCAAATATAATAATGAAGTCATGTAAAAGATGGGTACAATTAGAAACACATCTGGTACACCACACTTAGGGTTAGCCATCTGGAATCCAGACCCAGACACCAAGCAGATACTCCCCAATCTCTCCTCTGTTATCAATACAACTTGGTCAGACTGGACAAAATTACACAACAAATACTCTTCCATAACAAGTAAATACTCTCCTCTCAATCCATGAATTAATAATAATGAATTTCCAGCTGGTAAAAAGTTTATTCATCAAACATAACCGATTTCAAACAAACACTCCCTATATACCAAATAATTTGCGATGGGAAACTGCTACCTAAAGATCAACTAGATTTAGTTTGTAATGGAAATCTACAACCCTGGATCCAACGCCATCAGGTATCACATTATATATATATATATATATATACACATACATTTTAAAAAGACCTCATTAGGACACAAACGGTCTTTGAGACCATGGGCGCGATCCAATATACGGCGTAGTTTTTCGGCGCAAGCGTAGGAACCCGCGCCGCCCGTAATTTCACCTTGCACATCGGGGTATTACATATACGGCACCGTCATTTCCTAAATGACGTAAGTCTGAGAAACTAGCGATGTGCAGAAATAAGCGTAAGTACACATTTCTGGAGTCGCCAGTGACTTACGCCATTTTAGAAACTGCCGGCGCCTAAAAAAAGTAACTAAAATAACAAATCTCCCATAAAAGTCTAACATGCCTCCCAAACAGAAGCACAACACGTAAGACCCCTATTTATACTTAGTTGATTTTTATTTTTTAAGTAGTGTTAGTTTTATTTACATTTAATAGTAATGTTAGTATTTTGTAACTTAGGTAAATTTAGTTCATTTAGGGGGTGTTAGGTTAGGGGTTAGCTTTATTGCGTTGTGGGCTATGGTGGTTTAGGGGTTAATAGACTTTATTAGTTATTGTGGTGGGGGATTGTGGTTGACAGGTAGATAGACATTGCGCATTTTAGGGAGTTACGGTGCTTTTTAGTCAGTGCAAGGGTTGCTGCGCCTGCAATTTGTGGCGAGATGAAAATGGAGTAGATTTTCTGAATTCTGCGCGCGTAAGTACTTACGCTGTATATTGGATACCAAATTGTGCGTCTTTTCTATGTTAGTCTATGGGTAAAAATATTACGGGCGAAGGCTGAAATCTACAAGCGTAACTTGTGTGCTACGCCGTATATGTGATACCAAACCAGCGCAAAAACCGGCGTTGCTGGCTTTTGCAGGCAACGCTGCATATCGGATGGGGCCCTATATGTACAAAAAATAAGCCAACTGAAAAATCGATCTCAGTTCTTTATAAACTGATTCTAAAATGTCAAACACCATCCCTCCCCGCATATGTTGGAGGTTGGGAAAAAGAATTAGGACAAATGATACAAAAAAAAAACTTGGACAACTAGATTCAGATCTCTGGCTAAATAGGCCCTAGAAACTAACATAAAAGTGATGACAAGATGGTCCTTAAAGGGACACTGGACCCAAATGTTTTCTTTCATGATTCAGATAGAGCATGTAATTTTAAGCAACTTTCCAATTTACTCCTATTATCAATTTGTCTTCGTTCTCTTGCTATCTTTATTTTAAAAACCAGACCATTTTAGGTTCAGCACCATGGATAGCGCTTGCTTATTGGAGGCTTACATTTACCCACCAATAAGCAAGCATAACCCAGGTTCTCAACCAAAAATGGGCCGGCTCTGATGCATCAAAATCCTGCTTTTCAAATAAAGATAGCAAAATTGATAATAGGAGCAAATTAGAAAGTTGCTTAAAATTACATGCTCTATCTGAATAATGAAAGAAATTTTTTTTTTAGTTTAGTGTCCCTTTAAGACCAACCAAAATGAAACACTTTTTCACGTCAGCCCATGATAGATGCAGGAGAGGATGTGGACTCAGGGGAGACATGTTACACATATGGTGGGATTGTGAGAAAATAAAAACATTTTGGACACAGATATCCTCTGATATTGAATCAATCTTGAATATTTAGATAAAACTTTGCCCAGAAATAGCACTTTAACACGCTAATCTCGAAAAAATATTTTCTTGCTACTTCTTAATGCAGCAAAAAATCGTCAAAAATACCCACTTTGAAAGAATGGCGGTCTCTGGTCGAAGCCACTTATTATGGAAAGATTTTATTATTAGAAATTGGGAAAACTATATCTTTAGAGAGACATGGTATTCTATTGGGAATCTTATACACAAACTGTTCTGGCGTGACCTTCTTGATGGTTACTGTTCACTCTGCCCTAGATGAACCAATTCAATATTTAAGATATCAATAACACTGCAATGACTTAGGCATTAATATTGTTACCTTTATTGTTTATTTTTATTTAGTTAATTGTTTTAAAGTTAATGTATTGTTGTACTGCTAAAGTTGTAAGAATTCATATTCTAAGACAATACTATTTCATCAGAGAGACATGGACATATCCGCCAAGGAATGGCTGGTGAAAAACGCTAACTTGTACAACATCACTAAAGAGACTCTTAGTCAATAAGAATTGAATGTTAAAGAATTGTACCATTATGCCGACTTAAGAGTTTATAATCATCTTTATTATTTGTACTGTCATCATATCTTTTGAAAATTAATAAAGATAAATCCAAAAAAAAAATTAAACAAAACTACCAATTAAAAAATCTAAATGACCAATTTTAAAAAAACCTAACTGCGAAAAAAAATAAAAAATCTAAAATTACAAAAAATAAAAAACACTAAGTTCACAAAAAATAATAAATGAAATTATCAAAAATAAAAACTATTACACCTAATCTAATAGCCCTATAAAAATAAAAAAGCCCCCAAAATAAAAACACCCCCTAGCCTACAAAAAAAACTATCAATAGCCCTTAAAAGAGCATTTTGTAGGGCATTGCCCTAAGTTAAACAGCTCTTTTACCTGTAAAAAAAAAAAATACAAAGTCCCCCAACAGTAAAACCCCCCACCCAACCAACCCACCAAAAAAAAAAACCTAACTCTAAAAAAAACCTAAGCTACCCATTGCCCCTAAAGGGGCATTTGTATGGGCACTGCCCTTAAAAGGGCATTCAGCTCTTTTCCAAAAGCCCTAATCTAAAATAAAACCCACCCAAAAAAACTTAAAAAAAACTAACACTAACCCCAAAATATCTACTCACGGTTCCTGAAGTCCGGACATCCATCTCCATCCAGACAGCAAGAAGTCTTCATCCAGGCTACGAGAAGTCTTCATCTAGGCAGCAACACCTTCATCCATCTCGGGGACGTCTTCTTTCTTCATCCCGGCAGCGTGGATCGGAGCCATCCTGGAAGCCATCCTGCACGGAGTGTCCTCTTCATACGTCACCGCTGTACACTGAAGCTTCAATGCAACGTAGCTGTTTCAAAATGGTGTACATTGCATTTCTATTGTCTGATTGGATTCTTGAAATTCAAATCAGCCAATAGGATGAGAGCTTTTGAAAATCCTTTTGGCTTTTCAAAAACAGCCAATAGGATGAGAGCTACTGAAATTCTATTGGCTATTCAAATCAGCCAATAGAATTTAAGTAGCTATCATCCTATTGGCTGTTTTGAATTTGAAGAATCAAATCAGCCAATAGGAATGCAAGGTATGCTATTTTGAAACAGATACCTTGCATTGAAGCTTCAGTGTACGGCGTTGACTGTATGAAGAGGACGCTCCGTACAGGATGGCTTCCAGGATGGCTCCGCGCCGCCGGCATGAAGATAGAAAACGTGGCCGAGATGGATGAAGGTGTTGCTGCCTGGATGAAGATTTCTCGCCGCCTGGATTGAGACTTCTCACCGCCTGGATGGAGATGGATGTCCGGACTTCAGGAACCGTGAGTAGATATTCTGGGGTTAGTGTAAGTTTTTTTGGGGGGTGTTTATTTTTATTTTAGATTAGGGCTTTTGGGAAAGAGCAAAATAGGCAGTGAACGAGCTGAATGCCTTTTAAGGGCAGTGAACAAGCTGAATGCCCTTTTAAGGGTAATGCCCATACAAATGCCCCTTTAGGGGCAATGGGTAGTTTATGTTTTTTTTTAGAGTTAGGTTTTTTATTTTGGGGGGGTTTTACTGTTGGGGGGACTTTGAATTCTTTTTTTACAAGTAAAAGCTGTTTAATTTAGGGCAATGCCCTACAAAAGGCCCTTTTAAGGGCTATTGGTAGTTTATTGTAGGCTAGGGGGTGTTTTATTTTGGGGGGGCTTTTTTATTTTTATAGGGCTATTAGATTAGGTGTAATTGTTTTTATTTTTGATAATTTAGTTTATTATTTTTTGTAAACTAACACCGAGATTACGAGTTTTGTGTTAGCCTTAAAAAGCAGCGTTGAGGGGTCCCTGCTTTTTAACGCCCGCTGGTATTACGAGTCTGGCAGGTACAGGTGTAACGCTCACTTTTTTTCCGCGACTCGAGCATACCGCAAATCCCCTTACGTTAATTGCGTATCCTATCTTTTCTATGGGATTTTCCTAATGCCGGTATTACGGGTCTTGGAGAAAGTGAGCGGTACACCCTCTCCTGTCAAGACTTCTACCGCATTTAAAAGTCAGTAGTTAAGAGTTTTATGGGCTAATGCCGTAACATAAAACTCTTAACTAAAGTGCTAAAAAGTACACTAACACCCATAAACTACCTATTAACCCCTAAACTGAGGCCCCCCCACATCGCATACACTATAATACATTTTTTTAACCCCTAATCTGCCGACCGGACATCGCTGCCACTTTAATAAATGTATTAACCCCTAAACCGCTGCACTCCTGCCTCGCAAACACTAGTTAAATTTTATTAACCCCTAATCTGCCGTCCCTAACATCGCCGCCACCTACCTACATTTATTAACCCCTAATCTGCCGCCCCCAACTTTGCCGCCACTATACTAAATTTATTAACCCCTAAACCTAAGTCTAACCCTAACCCCCCTAACGTAAATATAATTTAAATAAAACGAAATAAAATTACTACAATTAAATGAATCCTATTTAAACTAAATACTTACCTATAAAATAAACCATAAGATAGCTACAATATAACAAATAGTTACATTGTAGCCATCTTAGGGTTTACTTTTATTTTACAGGCAACTTTGTATTTATTTTAACTAGGTAGAATAGTTATTAAATAGTTATTAACTATTTAATAACTACCTAGTTAAAATAAATACAAATTTACCTGTAAAATAAACCCTAACCTAAGTTACAATTACACCTACTCTATAATTAAATTAATTACCTAAACTAACTACAATTAATTACAATTAAATAAACTAAATTACAAAAAAAACACTAAAATACAGAAAATAAAAAAGAAATTACAAATTTTTAAACTAATTACACCTAATCTAATCCCCCTAATAAAATAAAAAAGCCCCCAAAAATAAAAAAAATTCCCTACCCTATACTAAATTACAAATAGCCCTTAAAAGGGCCTTTTGCAGTGCATTGCCCCAAAGTAATCCGCTCTTTCACCTGTAAAAAAAAAATACAATACCCCCCCAAACATTAAAACCCACCACCCACACAACCAACCCTACTCTAAAACCCACCCAATCCCCCCTTAATAAAACCTAACACTAACCGCTTGAAGATCACCCTACCTTGAGAAGTCTTCACCCAGCCGGGCACAAGTGGTCCTCCAGAGGGGCAGAAGTCTTTATCCTATTTGGCCAGAAGAGGACATCCAGATGGGCAGAAGTCTTCATCCAGGCGGCATCTTCTATCTTCTTCCATCCGGAGCAGGTCCATCTTGAAGACATCCGACGTGGAGCATCCTCTTCCATCCGATGGCGACTGAAGAATGAAGGTTCCTTTAAGTGACGTCATCCAAGATGGTGTCCCTTGAATTCCGATTGGCTGATAGAATCCTATCAGCCAATCGGAATTAAGGTAGGAAAAATCCTATTGGCTGATGCAATCAGCTAATCGGATTGAAGTTCCATCTGATTGGCTTTGCATTCTATTGGCTGATTGCAGCCGGCTCAGCCCCATTGTTTCCTATGAGGAAATCGTGCACGAGCACATTTAGCCAGCTCACCGCTGACTTAAGCAGCGCTGGTATCGAGGTGAGATGTGGAGCTAAATTTTGCTCTCCGCTCACTTTTCTGAGGCTAATGCAGCCATTCAGAAAACTTGTAATACCAGCGTTGTTTTAAGTGAATGGTGAAAAAAAGGCTCGTTAGCACCACAAGTCTTACTGACAAAAACTCGTAATCTAGCCGTAAGTGTTTTTTATTTTTCGTAATTTAGTGTTTATTATTTTTTGAAATTTTAGATTTGTTTATTTTTTTCGTAGTGTTAGGTTTTTTCAAATTGGTAATTTAGATTTTTTTAATTGCTGGTATTTTTTAATTTGATTAGAATAGTAAGGTTAGGTAAATTTGTAGTTTATTGTTAGGTTTATTTTTATTTCATAGGTAAGTTTTTATTTATTTAAAGATAGTTATATTGTTATTAGGGGGTTTTAGGTTTGGATTTTTTATTATTATTATGATACTGCAAATGACCATTAGGTAGTTATAATGGTAGAAGAACTTTGATATCATCTTTATTTCTATATTTGATTGTTATTTTCAACTTTGACCCACCTAAACCATGAAAGTACTAGCCATTTTAGTAAAATACAGGCTAGGTGGCAACCGTAAAATCAAGTGTAGTGTGTGTGGGCATAAATATGTGCTGTATCGTGCTGGCAATCCCTGCTTTAATGTTTGTTTTTTAATTTCCTTTTATGTTGCAGGCTACCAAGGGGTAAAAAAAAAATCACATTTATACACAGTTCCTGTGAAGTGCACACTATAAAAAACATTTTCACATTTGGCAGTTCTGAAATAGAGCCAGAGCCGCAATAAGGTGGGTGGTGTGGGTTCACCCAAGCGCATCATTGAGAACCAGCACCTTTTTTCTTATTTTAACAAAAAAGCACTGTGTATGTATATTTAGTATAGACGCATACTTATAGGATCCTGCATCTCTTATTTAAAGGGACGTTCCAGTCAAAACTGGAATGTACATTTCACTTTCGAATAGAATCATTTTTGCAATATACATATATTATCAAAAATTCTTGTAATAGTTATTGCTGTTTCAAGAGTGTATTTAAGTATGCTCCGTGCCACCAGCATTTTAAATACAGCACTTGCTCAGAAAAGCCTAAAGTGCTTGTATCTTAAGGTAATTACTCAATGTAATTGCTGACATGATACAAGCCCACTGGAGATTGGAGCAGCTGCGGTATTTACAATGCTGGTGCACTGAGAATATCTAGCTATACTTCACATGCAGAGAAAAATGTTTTCACTAAAATAGAGAGAGCATTTTTGCTAATATATGTATATTGTAAATATGTTTCTGTCCAAAGATGTAGTTCATCTTTATGCAATTCAGTTTTGACTGGAATATCCCTTTAAAGGAAATTTATTATTTTTAAAATTAGATAAAGTGCCCAGCTAGATAAGAAATTGTTAAATTTATATGAGACACGTGATACATAAAGGGACCGTAAAATCAAAAATAAACTTCATGATCCAGACAGCACGCAATACAAATTCCCAATTTACTTCTAATATTAAAATTTGCTTTTCCCCATTTATATCTTTAAAATCATATAAATACATATAATTTTCAGATATTAACATCATCAGTCTCATAATATTATAGATGATTTTATGGTATTATTGTGATTATACCACAAAAATGTAAACACACCACAATTGGACATATTTAGAGAGATGGTATGTAATGATATAACAGCACTTAAGAGATTTCCCAAAAGTAAAAACCTAACCTACAAGGATCATAAGGCTCTACAAGAGATACAACAGTGGCACCAAGTTATCATTCTAAATGCGGATAAGGGGGGCAATATTGTGATCTGGCCCCTCGAAATGTAGCTAAAAGAAGTGTCAAAACAACTTCAAGACCAAAGCTGCTACACAAAACTTATATAACCCAACGGTGGGATGCTTAAAGATATATACTAATATGATCACACAAACATTTAATGATTGTGTTATAACAGAAAAGGAGAGAAAATATTTGAGTATCTATAATCCCAAAGTAGCCACATTTTACTTAATACCTAAAAACCAACAAACTCCGCTAGGGAGACCCATTGTGTCCGGAATAGGCTGCTTGACAGAAAAAGCTAGCCAGTATATAGATTATAGGTTAAGGCAGCTTGTATATGAATTACCTTCCTATGTTCAAGATACCATGCAGGTGCTCCAGAGATTGGACAGTATAAATAAATCAATCAACCTGGTTGGTTACCACAGATGTGGAATCTCTGTACACTTCTATTGATCATAAAAAGGTGTACAAACTGTGGAATACTTCTTGGAACAGAAATCCCAAGAAGATGCAATACATGATGTTTGTAATAAAACTGCTGGAATTTATATAACAGTACAACTTTTTCATTTTTGATAATCAGTACTATTTGCAGATTCGGGGAGCAGTGATGGGGACTGCGTGTGCCCCAACATACGCCAATCTGTTTTTAGGTTGGTGGAAGGCTGAACATGTATTCTCCCATAATAACATGCAATACACTGAAAAAAATCCTCTATGGATTCGGTTCATAGATGACATCTTCTTTGTATGGGAAGGATCTTAGCAGGAATTACAAGAATTCTTAAAAATACTAAATCTGAATGATCTGAATATCAGATTAAAGGGATACTAACCCCTCATTTTTTTCTTTCATGATTCAGATAGAGCATGCAATTTTAAGCAACTTTCTAATTTACTCCTATTATCAATTTTTCTTTGTTCTCATTTTATCTTGATTTGAAAAAGCAGTAATAAAAGGTTAGGAGCCGGCCCATTTTTTAGTTCAGCACCTTGGTAGAGCTGCTGATTGGTTTGCTACATTTAGCGACAAATCAGCAAGTGCTACCCATGTGCTGAACAAAAAATGGTCTGGCTCTAAAGCTTACAGTATTGCTTTTTCAAATCAAGATAGCATGAGAACAAAGAAAAATTGATAATAGCAGTAAATTAGAAAGGTGCTTAAAATCTCATACTCTATCTGAATCATGAAATTAAAAAAATGGGTTTAGTATCCCTTTAACGCATGAGGCAAATCAGACACAAATTAATCTTCTGGATCTCACAATCTGTAAAGAACCAGATGGAAATATTAACACTGACCTATATAGAAAAGAAACAGCAACAAATAGTCTGGTATTTAGTACAAGCACCCGTGCACCTGGTACAATTAAAGGTCTACCAACAGGAGAATTCCTGAGATTAAGAAGAAACTTCTCAGAAGATAAGATATTTCATCAGAGAGCAAAAGAACTAGAACACAGGCTAATAAACCGTGGATACAGTAAAAACAGAATTTATGCTTACCTGATAAATTACTTTCTCTTGCGGTGTATCCAGTCCACGGATTCATCCTTAATTGTGGGATATTCTCATTCCCTACAGGAAGTGGCAAAGAGAGCACACAGCAGAGCTGTCCATATAGCTCCCCCTCTAGCTCCGCCCCCCAGTCATTCGACCGACGGTTAGGAGAAAAAGGAGAAACCATAGGGTGCAGTGGTGACTGTAGTTTAAACAAGAAATTTTAACCTGACTTAATTGCCAGGGCGGGCCGTGGACTGGATACACCGCAAGAGAAAGTAATTTATCAGGTAAGCATAAATTCTGTTTTCTCTTGCAAGGTGTATCCAGTCCACGGATTCATCCTTACTTGTGGGATACCAATACCAAAGCTTTAGGACACGGATGAAGGGAGGGAACAAGACAGGTAACCTAACGGAAGGCACCACTGCTTGCAAAACCTTTCTCCCAAAAATAGCCTCCGAAGAAGCAAAAGTATCGAATTTGTAAAATTGGCAAAAGTATGCAGTGAAGACCAAGTCGCTGCCTTACAAATCTGTTCAACAGAAGCCTCATTCTTGAAAGCCCATGTGGAAGCCACAGCTCTGGTGGAATGAGCTGTAATTCGTTCAGGAGGCTGCTGCCCAGCAGTCTCATAAGCCAATCGGATGATGCTTTTCAGCCAGAAGGAAAGAGAGGTAGCAGTCGCTTTCTGACCTCTCCTCTTACCAGAATAGACAACAAACAAGGATGATGTTTGTCTGAAATCTTTAGTTGCTTGTAAATAGAATTTCAAAGCACGAACCACATCAAGATTGTGTAATAGCCGTTCCTTCTTTGAAGCTGGATTAGGACCCAGGGAAGGAACAATGATTTCCTGGTTAATATTCTTATTAGAAACAACTTTAGGAAGAAAACCAGGTTTGGTACGCAAAACTACCTTATCTGCATGGAACACCAGATAAGGAGAATTACACTGCAAAGCAGACAATTCTGAAACTCTTCGAGCAGAAGATATAGCTACCAAAAACAAAACTTTCCAAGATAATAACTTAATATTTATGGAATGTAAAGGTTCAAACGGAACCCCTTGAAGAACTGAAAGAACTAAATTTAGACTCCATGGCGGTGCCACAGGTTCATAGACAGGCTTGATTCTGACTCAAGCCTGAGCAAACGCTTGAACGTCTGGTACCTCTGCCAGACGCTTGTGTAAAAGGATAGACAGAGCAGATATCTGTCCCTTTAAGGAACTAGCTGACAAACCTTTCTCCAATCCTTCTTGGAGAAAAGACAATATCCTTGGAATCCTAATCTTACTCCATGAGTAACCCTTGGATTCACACCAACAAAGATATTTCCACCATATCTTATGGTAAATTTTCCTGGTGACAGGCTTTCTAGCCTGAATCAGAGTATCTATAACTGAATCAGAGAAACCAGGCTTAGATAGAATTAAGCGTTCAATCTCCAAGCAGTCAGCCGCAGAGAAACTAGATTTGGATGCTTGAATGAACCCTGTATTAGAAGATCCTGCCTTATTGGCAGTGTCCATGGTGGGACAGATGACATGTCCACTAGGTCTGCATACCAAGTCCTGCGTGGCCACGCAGGCGCTATCAGAATTACCGAAGCCTTCTCCTGTTTGATTCTGGCTACCAGACGAGGGAGAAGGGGAAACGGTGGAAAGACATAAGCCAGATTGAAGGACCAAGGCGCTACTAGAGCATCTATCAATGCCGCCTTGGGGTCCCTGGACCTGGATCCGTAGAGAGGAAGTTTGGTGTTCTGACGGGACGCCATCAGATCCAATTCTGGAATGCCCCATAGCTGGGTCAGCTGAGCAAAAACCTCCGGGTGGAGTTCCCACTCCCCCGGGTGAAAAGTCTGACGACTTAGAAAATCCGCCTCCCAGTTGTCTACTCCTGGGATGTGAATTGCAGATAGATGGCAGGAGTGATCCTCCGCCCACCTGATTATTTTGGTGACTTCCTTCATCGCTAGGGAACTCTTTGTTCCCCCCTGATGATTGATATACGCCACAGTCGTGATGTTGTCCAACTGAAATCTGATGAATTTGGCCGCCGCTTGTTGAGGCCATGCCTGAAGCGAGTTGAATATCGCTCTCAGTTCCAAAATGTTTATCGGGAGAATAGACTCTTCCCGAGACCATGAGCCCTGAGCTTTCAGGGAGTCCCAGACCGCACCCCAGCCTAACAGACTGGCATCGGTCGTTACAATGATCCACTCCGGTCTGCGGAAGCATATTCCCTGAGACAGGTGATCCTGAGGCAACCACCAGAGAAGAGAATCTCTGGTTTTCTGGTCCAGTTGTATTTGAGGAGACAAATCTGCATAATCTCCATTCCACTGTTTGAGCATGCACAGTTGCAGTGGTCTGAGATGTATTCGAGCAAAAGGGACCACGTCCATTGCTGCTACCATTAATCCGATTACCTCCATGCACTGAGCTACAGATGGCCGAGGAATGGAATGAAGAACTCGGCAAGTAGTTAAAAGCTTTAACTTTCTGACCTCCGTCAGAAATATTTTCATTTCTACCGAGTCTATTAGTGTTCCCAGGAAGGGAACCCTTGTGAGCGGGGACAGAGAACTTTTTTCGATGTTCACCTTCCACCCGTGAGAGCTTAGAAAGGCCAGAACAATCTCTGTGTGAGCCTTGGCTCTGGGAAAAGACGACGCCTGTATTAAGATGTCGTCCAGATAAGGTGCTACTGCAATGCCCCGCGGTCTTAGTACCGCCAGAAGGGACCCTAGCACTTTTGTGAAAATTCTGGGAGCAGTGGCCAACCCGAAGGGAAGGGCCACGAACTGGTAATGCTTGTCCAGAAAGGCGAACCTTAGGAACTGATGATGATCTTTGTGGATAGGAATATGTAGGTACGCATCCTTTAGATCCACGGTAGTCATATATTGACCTTCCTGGATCATAGGTAAGATTGTTCGAATGGTCTCCATCTTGAATGATGGAACTCTGAGGAATTTGTTTAGAATTTTTAGATCCAGGATTGGCCTGAAAGTTCCTTCCTTTTTGGGAACCACAAACAGGTTTAAGTAAAACCCCAGTCCTTGTTCTGTACTTGGAACTGGATATATCACTCCCATCTTGATTAGATCTTCTACACAGCGTAAGAACGCCTCTTTCTTTGTCTGGTCTGTAGACAGACGAGAAATGTGGAACCTTCCCCTTGGAGGGGAGTCCTTGAATTCTAGAAGATATCCCTGAGTAACGATCTCTAATGCCCAGGGATCGGGAACATCTCTTGCCCAAGCCTGAGCAAAAAGAGAGAGTCTGTCCCCTACCAGATCCGGTCCCGGATCGGGGGCTACCCCTTCATGCTGTCTTAGTAGCAGCTGCAGGCTTCTTGGCCTGTTTACCCTTGTTCCAGCCCTGCAAAGGCTTCCAGGTTGCCTTGGGCTGTGAAGTGTTACCCTCTTGCTTTGCGGTTGCAGAGGTTAAAGCAGGACCGCTCCTGAAGTTGCGAAAGGAACGAAAATTAGCCTTGTTTTTAGCCTTAAAAGGCCTATCTTGCGGGAGGGCATGGCCCTTTCCCCCGGTGATATCCAAAATAATCTCTTTCAACTCGGGCCCGAAAAGGGTCTTTCCCTTGAAAGGGATATTTAGTAATTTTGTTTTGGACGACACGTCGGCCGACCATGACTTGAGCCAAAGCGCTCTGCGCGCCATAATGGCAAAAACAGAATTTTTCGCCGCTAACTTAGCTAATTGCAAAGCGGCATCTGTGATAAAAGAATTAGCCAGTTTTAGAGCATTAATTAAATCCATGACTTCGTCATATGAAGTCTCCCTCTGGAGCGATTCCTCCAGCGCCTCAAACCAAAAAGCCGCTGCAGTAGTTACAGGAATAATGCAGGCAATAGGTTGGAGAAGGAAACCTTGTTGAACAAATATTTTCTTTAGTAAACCTTCTAACTTTTTATCCATAGGATCTTTAAAAGCACAACTGTCTTCAATTGGGATGGTTGTGCGCTTGGCTAGTGTCAAAACTGCCCCCTCTACCTTAGGGACCGTCTGCCACGTGTCCCGCCTGGGATCAGTTATGGGGAACATTTTCTTAAAGATAGGGGGGGGGGGACAAAAGGTACACCTGGTCTCTCCCACTCCCTAGCAACAATATCCGCCACCCTCTTAGGGATCAGAAACGCATCAGTGTATATAGGGACTTTTAGATATTTGTCCATTTTACACAATTTCTCTGGGACCACCATAGGGTCACAATCATCCAGAGTTGATAAAACCTCCCTAAGCAATAAGCGGAGGTGTTCCAGTTTAAACTTAAACGCGAGTGAATCTGATTCTGCCCGCTGAGAAACCTTTCCTGAGTCAGAAATTTCTCCCTCAGACATCACATCCCTCGCCCCTACTTCAGAGTGTTGTGAGGGTACATCAGATAAACCTCCCAAAGCTTCCGACTGCTCCTCATCTGTTCTTAAGACAGAGCTATCGCGCTTTTTAGGGAACACTGGCAGTTTGGATAGAAAGGCCGCAAGGGAATTATCCATGACTGTCGCTAGTTGTTGTAATGTAATAGGTGCCAATGCACTAGAGGTACTAGGTATTGCTTGAGCGGGCGTAACTGGTGATGACACATGGGGAGAGGAAGGCGGACTATCCTCATTACCTTCAGTTAAAGAATCATCTAGGGCTATATTTTTAAGTGACACAATATGATCTTTAAAGTGTATAGACACATTAGTGCACTTGGGACACATTTTGAGTGGGGGTTCCACCATGGCTTCTGAACACATAGAGCAAGGCTTTTCCTTAGTGTCAGACATGTTTAACAGATTAGTATTATACACAAGCAGACTTGGAAAACACTTTATCAAGTAAAAAACACAATTTGCAATAAACGTTACTGTGCCTTTAAGAACTAAAAAGCGCACACAATTTTACAAAACGGTGAAAAATGAACCAAATCTCTTGAAATTTTCACAGTATGTGTCTAATGCTTCGATATGATTGCACAGCAAGTTTCAGCCTGATTAACCCTTTAATGCCCAAACCGGAGCCGCCTGAAGCAAACAACCGGTTAATAAACTACAGCACCTTGCCACAGCAGCCTGCTGTGGCCCTACCTTCCCTTAAGGATTGGATTTGAGAAAATCAAGCCTCCTGAAGTCCTCAAGCAGTCTCTGGACCCATGTGAAGCAGCATGAACAATCTGTCAGAATAAACTGCGCAACTGAGGCGCAAAATTAGGCCCCTCCCACTTCACTCCGGAGTTGTGAGGCCTTCAGAAACCCAATTTAGGTGACTAAAAATAATGCCATGTGGAATAAAACCCTGAATAAACACACCAAAGTGTTTTAAAAGTGTCAATAATGAGTATTTTGTTAATTAAAATAATCGATTGCCCTGCAACAGTGTTAACCAGCCTACTGAGCCCTCTTAAATAAGCCTCTAGTTCTATACTGAGTCTCAGAACATGGCTTACCCTTCCCACATGGGGATTCTTGTCAGTCTTCTAGCATTATCTTGTCTTGACTAGAAAAAAGATGACTGAAACATACCTTAATGCAGTTAAGCCTGCAAACTGTTCCCCCCAACTGAAGTTTTCTGGTACTCCTCAGTCCTGTGTGGGAACAGCAATGGATCTTAGTTACAACATGCTAAAATCATTTTCCTCTCAGCAGAATTCTTCATCACATTTCTGCCAGAGAGTAAATAGTACAAACCGGTACCATTTAAAAATAACAAACTTTTGATTAAAGATATAAAACTAAAAATCTAACACCACATTCACTTTACCCTCCCGTGGAGATGCCCTATCTGTTAGAGCGGCAAAGAGAATCACTGGGGGGCGGAGCTAGAGGGGGAGCTATATGGACAGCTCTGCTGTGTGCTCTCTTTGCCACTTCCTGTAGGGAATGAGAATATCCCACAAGTAAAGGATGAATCCGTGGACTGGATATACCTTGCAAGAGAAACAAGTATCAAAAGAGCCAAACATAGAGCAAATCACACACAAAGACAAGATCTGTTATACAAAAGACTAAAACTAATTCTAATATACCGAGACTAATTTTAACATATGATATGCAAACTCCATATGTTATTAATATAATAAACAAACATTGGAACATCTTAATGACAGATCCAGTTTTAAAACAATGTCTGGGAGAAAAAACAGCAATTGGATACCGACGTACTTGTAATTTAAAAGACATGCTGCTAGATTACGAGTTGTGCGTTAGGGTAAAAAAAGCTGCATTAAGAGGTCCTAACCTGCTTTTTTAAGCCCGCTGCTATTACGAGTCTTGCAGGTTTATGGTCCCTGCTTTTTTGCAGGTGTTAGACTTTTTTTCAGCCGGCTCTCCCCGTTGATTCCTATGGGGAAATCGTGCACGAGCACGTACGACCAGCTCACCGCTGACTTAAGCAGCGCTGGTATTGAAGTGAGATTTGGAGCAAAATTTTGCTCAACGCTCACTTCTTGTCTTTTAACGACGGGTTTCTGAAAACTTGTAATACCAGCGCTTTGGGGTTAATAACTTTAATATAGTGGCGGCGACATTGGGGGAGGCAGATTAGGGGTTAACAAGTGTAGGTAGGTTGCGGCGACATTGGGGGCGGCAGATTAGGGGTTAATAAATATAATGTAGGTGTCAGCGATGTTGGGGGCAGCAGATTAGGGGTTCATAAATATAATGTAGGTGGCGGCGGTGTCCGGAGCGGCAGATTAGGGGTTACATTTTTTATTATAGTGTTTGCGATGCGGGAGGGCCTCGGTTTAGGGGTTAATAGGTAGTTTATGGGTGTTAGTGTACTTTTTAGCACTTTAGTTATGAGTTTTATGTTACGGCGTTGTACCATAAAACTCATAACTACTGACTTTTAAATGCGGTACGAATCTTGACGGGGTAGGGTGTACCGCTCACTTGTTGGCCTCCCAGGACAGACTCGTAATACTGGCGCTATGGAAGTCCCATAGAAAAAAGACTTTACGAAGTTTACGTAAGTCGTTTTGCGGTAAGGCCAAAAAAGTGTGCGGTGACCCTAAACCTTCAAGACTCGTAATACCAGCGGGCGTAAAAAAGCAGCTTTAGGACCTCTTAACGCTGCTTTTTTACCCTAACGCACAACTCGTAATCTAGCCGTAACATTTTCGGTGTTTACTATCCCTTCCATGTGACCCCTAGCTTTGCGCTAGAATTTATTAACCAGAGATCAGATCTCTAGTTAATGAAAAAAGTTGCCCCCAAAATAAAGAGAACAGTAGAATATAATTAAACAAACTTATGAGCATCTTTATTTTTATGATATAGAGAGGGTAGTAAGGGCGCTGAAAGCTAAAGATCTTGAGAATTATCTATCAAATTGTTATAATGTTGGTATAATATTATTTGTATATATACAATTTTGTGAAAGATCTTTTATTTGAGCTAGTACTAACACATTAGTTTCTATATAGACACTTTTGTATATGAGCTAGTACTAACACAGTTTCTATACAGACACTTTTGTATATGAGCTAGTACTAACACATTAGTTTCTATACAGACACTTTTGTATATGAGCTGGTACTAACACATTAGTTTCTATACAGACACTTTTGTATATGAGCTGGTACTAAACACATTAGTTTCTATACAGGACACTTTTGTATATGAGCTAGTACTAACACATTAGTTTCTATACAGACACTTTTGTATATGAGCTAGTACTAACACATTAGTTTCTATACAGACACTTTTGTATATGAGCTAGTACTAACACATTAGTTTCTATACAGACACTTTTGTATATGAGCTGGTACTAAACACTTAGTTTCTATACAGACACTTTTGTATATGAGCTAGTACTAACACATTAGTTTCTATACAGACACTTTTGTATATGAGCTAGTACTAACACATTAGTTTCTATACAGACACTTTTGTATATGAGCTAGTACTAACACATTAGTTTCTATACAGACACTTTTGTATATGAGCTAGTACTAACACATTAGTTTCTATACAGACACTTTTGTATATGAGCTAGTACTAACACATTAGTTTCTATACAGGACACTTTTGTATATGAGCTAGTACTAACACATTAGTTTCTATACAGACACTTTTGTATATGAGCTAGTACTAACACAATAGTTTCTATACAGACACTTTTGTATATGAGCTAGTACTAACACATTAGTTTCTATACAGACACTTTTGTATATGAGCTAGTACTAACACATTAGTTTCTATACAGACACTTTTGTATATGAGCTAGTACTAACACATTAGTTTCTATACAGACACTTTTGTATATGAGCTAGTACTAACACATTAGTTTCTATACAGACACTTTTGTATATGAGCTAGTACTAACACATTAGTTTCTATACAGACACTTTTGTATATGAGCTAGTACTAACACATTAGTTTCTATACAGACACTTTTGTATATGAGCTAGTACTAACACATTAGTTTCTATAACAGACACTTTTGTATATGAGCTGGTACTAACACATTAGTTTCTATACAGACACTTTTGTATATGAGCTAGTACTAACACATTAGTTTCTATACAGACACTTTTGTATATGAGCTGGTACTAACACATTAGTTTCTATACAGACACTTTTGTATATGAGCTGGGTACTAACACATTAGTTTCTATAGAGACACTTTTGTATATGAGCTAGTACTAACACATTAGTTTCTATACAGACACTTTTGTATATGAGCTAGTACTAACACTCTTAGTTTCTATACAGACACTTTTGTATATGAGCTGTACTAACACATTAGTTTCTATACAGACACTTTTGTATATGAGCTAGTACTAACACATTAGTTTCTATACAGACACTTTTGTATATGAGCTAGTACTAACATATTAGTTTCTATACAGACACTTTTGTATATGAGCTAGTACTAACACATTAGTTTCTATACAGACACTTTTGTATATGAGCTAGTACTAAACACATTAGTTTCTATACAGACACTTTTGTATATGAGCTGAGTACTAACACATTAGTTTCTATACAGACACTTTTGTATATGAGCTGGTACTAACACATTAGTTTCTATACAGACACTTTAGTATATGAGCTAGTACTAAACACATTAGTTTCTATACAGACACTTTTGTATATGAGCTAGTACTAACACATTAGTTGTCTATACAGACACTTTTGTATATGAGCTGGTACTAACACATTAGTTTCTATACAGACACTTTTGTATATGAGCTAGTACTAACATATTAGTTTCTATACAGACACTTTTGTATATGAGCTAGTACTAACACATTAGTTTCTATACAGACACTTGTATATGAGCTAGTACTAACACATTAGTTTCTATACAGACACTTTTGTATATGAGCTGGTACTAACACATTAGTTTCTATACAGACACTTTTGTATATGAGCTAGTACTAACACATTAGTTTCTATACAGACACTTTTGTATATGAGCTGGTTACTAACACATTAGTTTCTATACAGACACTTTTGTATATGAGCTAGTACTAACATATTAGTTTCTATACAGACACTTTTGTATATGAGCTAGTACTAACGCATTAGTTTCTATACAGACACTTTTGTATATGAGCTAGTACTAACACATTAGTTTCTATACAGACACTTTTGTATATGAGCTAGTACTAACACATTAGTTTCTATACAGACACTTTTGTATATGAGCTAGTACTAACACATTAGTTTCTATACAGACACTTTTGTATATGAGCTGGTACTAACACATTAGTTTCTATACAGACACTTTTGTATATGAACTAGTACTAACACATTAGTTTCTATACAGACACTTTTGTATATGAACTAGTACTAACACATTAGTTTCTATACAGACACTTTTGTATATGAGCTGGTACTAACACATTAGTTTCTATACAGACACTTTTGTATATGAGCTAGTACTAACACATTAGTTTCTATACAGACACTTTTGTATATGAGCTGGTACTAACACATTAGTTTCTATACAGACACTTTTGTATATGAGCTAGTACTAACATATTAGTTTCTATACAGACACTTTTGTATATGAGCTAGTACTAACACATTAGTTCTATACAGACACTTTTGTATATGAGCTAGTACTAACACATTAGTTTCTATACAGACACTTTTTGTATATGAGCTAGTACTAACACATTAGTTTCTATACAGACACTTTTGTATATGAGCTAGTACTAACACATTAGTTTCTATACAGACACTTTTGTATATGAGCTGGTACTAACACATTAGTTTCTATACAGACACTTTTGTATATGAGCTAGTACTAACACATTAGTTTCTATACAGACACTTTTGTATATGAGCTGGTACTAACACATTAGTTTCTATACAGACACTTTGTATATGAGCTGGTACTAACACATTAGTTTCTATACAGACACTTTTGTATATGAGCTGGTACTAACACATTAGTTTCTATACAGACACTTTTGTATATGAGCTAGTACTAACACATTAGTTTCTATACAGACACTTTTGTATATGAGCTGGTACTAACACATTAGTTTCTATACAGACACTTTTGTATATGAGCTGGTACGAACACATTAGTTTCTATACAGACACTTTTGTTATATGAGCTAGTACTAACACATTAGTTTCTATACAGACACTTTTGTATATGAGCTGGTACTAACACATTAGTTTCTATACAGACACTTTTGTAATATGAGCTAGTACTAACACATTAGTTTCTATACAGACACCTTTTGTATTATGAGCTAGTACTAACACATTAGTTTCTATACAGACACTTTTGTATATGAAGCTAGTACTAACACATTAGTTTCTATACAGACACTTTTGTATATGAGCTAGTACTAACACATTAGTTTCTATACAGACACCTTTTGTATATGAGCTAGTACTAACACATTAGGTTTCTATACAAGACACTTTTGTATATGAGCATAGTACTAACACATTAGTTTCTATACAGACACTTTTGTATATGAGCCTAGTACTAACAACATTAGTTTCTATATAGACACTTTAGTATATGAGCTAGGTACTAACACATTAGTTTTCTATACAGACACTTTTGAATAGAGCTAGGTACTAACACATTAGGTTTACTATACAGACACTTTTGTATATGAGCTAGTACTAACACATTAGTTTCTATACAGACACTTTTGTATATGAGATAGTACTAACAAATTAGTTTTCTATACAGACACTTTAGTATATAAGCTGCGTACTAACACATTAGTTTCTATACAGACCCTTTTGTATATGAGATAGTACTAACACATTAGTTTCTATACAGACACTTTTGTATATGAGCTAGGTACTAACACATTAGTTTCTATACAGACACTTTTGTATATGAGCTAGTACTAACACATTAGTTTCTATACAGACACTTTTGTATATGAGCTAGGTACTAACACATTAGTTTCTATACAGACACTTTTGTATATGAGCTAGTACTAACACATTAGTTTCTATACAGACACTTTTGTATATGAGCTAGTACTAACACATTAGTTTCTATACAGACACTTTTGTATATGAGCTAGTAATAACACATTAGTTTCTATACAGGACACTTTTGGTATATGAGCTAGACTAACAACATTAGTTTCTATACAGACACTTTTGTATATGAGCTAGTACTAACACATTAGGTTTCTATACAGACACATTTTGTATATAGGCTGGTACTAACACATTAGTTTTTCTATACAAACACTTTTGTATATGAGGCTGGTACTTAAACACATTAGTTTCTATACAGACACTTTTGTATATGAGCTAGTACTAAGCACATTAGTTTACTATAACAGGACACTTTTGTATATGAGCTAGTACTAATCACATTAGTTTCTATATCAGACACTTTTGTATATGAGCTAGTACTAACTCATTAGTGTTCTATAGCAGAAACACTTTTGTATATGAGCAAGTACTAACACATTAGTTTTCTATACAGACACTTTTGTATATGAGCTAGTACTAACACATTAGTTTCTATACAGACACTTTTGTATATGAGCTAGTACTAACACATTAGTTTCTATACAGACACTTTTGTATATTGATCTAGTACTAACAAATAGTTTCTATACAGACACTTTTGTATATGAGCTAGTACTAACACATTAGTTTCTATACAGACACTTTTGTATATGAGCTAGTACTAACACATTAGTTTCTATAACAGACACTTTTGTATATGAGCTGGTACTAACACATTAGTTTCTATACAGACACTTTTGTATATGAGCTGGTACTTAACACATTAGTTTTCTATACAGACACTTTTGTATATGAGCTAGTACTAACATATTAGTTT
Source organism: Bombina bombina (assembly GCF_027579735.1). Classification (NCBI taxonomy): domain Eukaryota; kingdom Metazoa; phylum Chordata; class Amphibia; order Anura; family Bombinatoridae; genus Bombina; species Bombina bombina. The sequence continues at coordinate 635,199,715 of NC_069505.1, read as the reverse complement.
CTATACAGACACTTTTGTATATGAGCTAGTACTAACACATTAGTTTCTATACAGACGCTTTTGTATATGAGCTAGTACTAACACATTAGTTTCTATACAGACACTTTTGTATATGAGCTAGTACTAACTACATTAGTTTCTATACAGACACTTTTGTATATGAGGCTGGTACTAACACATAGTTTCTATACAGACACTTTTGTATATGAGCTGGTACTAACACATTAGTTTCTATACAGACACTTTTGTATATGAGCTGGTACTAACACATTAGTTTCTATACAGACACTTTTGTATATGAGCTAGTACTAACACATTAGTTTCTATACAGACACTTTTGTATATGAGCTAGTACTAACGCATTAGTTTCTATACAGACACTTTGTATATGAGCTAGTACTAAAACATTAGTTTCTATACAGACACTTTTGTATATGAGCTAGTACTAACACATTAGTTTCTATACAGACACTTTTGTATATGAGCTAGTACTAACACATTAGTTTCTATACAGACACTTGTATATGAGCTAGTACTAACACATTAGTTTCTATACAGACACTTTTGTATATGAGCTAGTACTAACACATTAGTTTCTATACAGACACTTGTATATGAGCTAGTACTAACACATTAGTTTCTATACAGACGCTTTTGTATATGAGCTAGTACTAACACATTAGTTTCTATACAGACACTTTTGTATATGAGCTAGTACTAACACATTAGTTTCTATACAGACACTTTTGTATATGAGCTGGTACTAACACATTAGTTTCTATACAGACACTTTTGTATATGAGCTAGTACTAACATATTAGTTTCTATACAGACACTTTTGTATATGAGCTAGTACTAACACATTAGTTTCTATACAGACACTTTTGTATATGAGCTAGTACTAACACATTAGTTTCTATACAGACACTTTTGTATATGAGCTAGTACTAACACATTAGTTTTCTATACAGACACTTTTGTATATGAGCTAGTACTAACACATTAGTTTCTATACAGACACTTTTGTATATGAGCTAGTACTAACACATTAGTTTCTATACAGACACTTTTGTATATGAGCTAGTACTAACACATTAGTTTCTATACAGACACTTTTGTATATGAGCTAGTACTAACACATTAGTTTCTATACAGACACTTTGTATATGAGCTAGTACTAACACATTTGTTTCTATACAGACACTTTTGTATATGAGCTGGTACTAACACATTAGTTTCTATACAGACACTTTTGTATATGAGCTAGTACTAACACATTAGGTTTCTATACAGACGACTTTTGTATAGAGCTAGTACTAACACATTATTTTTCTATACAGACACTTTTGTATATAGAGCTGGTACTAACACATTAGTTTCTATACAGACACTTTTGTATATGAGCTAGTACTAACATATTAGTTTCTATATACAGACACTTTTGTATATGAGCTAGTACTAACACATTAGTTTCTATACAGACACTTTTGTATATGAGCTGGTACTAAACACATTAGTTTCTATACAGACACTTTTGTATATGAGCTAGTACTAACACATTAGTTTCTATACAGACACTTTTGTATATGAGCTAGTACTAACACATTAGTTTCTATACAGACACTTTTGTATATGAGCTGGTACGAACACATTAGTTTTTATACAGACACTTTTGTATATGAGCTAGTACTAACACATTAGTTTCTATACAGACACTTTTGTATATGAGCTAGTAATAACACATTAGTTTCTATACAGACACTTTGTATATGAGCTGGTACTAACACATTAGTTTGCTATACAGACACTTTTGTATATGAGCTGGTACTAACACATTTAGTTTCTATACAGACACTTTTGTATATGAGCTAGTACTAACACATTAGTTTCTATACAGACACTTTTGTATATGAGCTAGTACTAACACATTAGTTTCTATACAGACACTTTTGTATATGAGCTAGTACTAACACATTAGTTTCTATACAGACACTTTTGTATATGAGCTAGTACTAACACATTAGTTTCTATACAGACACTTTTGTATATGAGCTAGTACTAACACATTAGTTTCTATACAGACACTTTTGTATATGAGCTAGTAATAACACATTAGTTTCTATACAGACACTTTTGTATATGAGCTAGTACTAACACATTAGTTTCTATACAGACACTTTTGTATATGAGCTAGTACTAACAAATTAGTTTCTATACAGACACTTTTGTATATGAGCTGGTACTAACACATTAGTTTCTATACAGACACTTTTGTATATGAGCTGGTACTAACACATTAGTTTCTATACAGACACTTTTGTATATGAGCTAGTACTAACACATTAGTTTCTATACAGACACTTTTGTATATGAGCTAGTACTAACACATTAGTTTCTATACAGACACTTTTGTATATGAGCTGGTACTAACACATTAGTTTCTATACAGACACTTTTGTATATGAGCTGGTACTAACACATTAGTTTCTATACAGACACTTTTGTATATGAGCTAGTACTAACACATTAGTTTCTATACAGACACTTTTGTATATGAGCTAGTACTAACACATTAGTTTCTATACAGACACTTTTGTATATGAGCTAGTAATAACACATTAGTTTCTATACAGACACTTTTGTATATGAGCTAGTACTAACACATTAGTTTCTATACAGACACTTTTGTATATGAGCTGGTACTAACACATTAGTTTCTATACAGACACTTTTGTATATGAGCTAGTACTAACATATTAGTTTCTATACAGACACTTTTGTATATGAGCTAGTACTAACACATTAGTTTCTATACAGACGCTTTTGTATATGAGCTAGTACTAACACATTAGTTTCTATACAGACACTTTTGTATATGAGCTAGTACTAACACATTAGTTTCTATACAGACACTTTTGTATATGAGCTGGTACTAACACATTAGTTTCTATACAGACACTTTTGTATATGAGCTGGTACTAACACATTAGTTTCTATACAGACACTTTTGTATATGAGCTAGTACTAACATATTAGTTTCTATACAGACACTTTTGTATATGAGCTAGTACTAACACATTAGTTTCTATACAGACACTTTTGTATATGAGCTAGTACTAACACATTAGTTTCTATACAGACACTTTTGTATATGAGCTGGTACTAACACATTAGTTTCTATACAGACACTTTTGTATATGAGCTGGTACTAACACATTAGTTTCTATACAGACACTTTTGTATATGAGCTAGTACTAACATATTAGTTTCTATACAGACGCTTTTGTATATGAGCTAGTACTAACACATTAGTTTCTATACAGACGCTTTTGTATATGAGCTAGTACTAACACATTAGTTTCTATACAGACACTTTTGTATATGAGCTAGTACTAACACATTAGTTTCTATACAGACACTTTTGTATATGAGCTGGTACTAACACATTAGTTTCTATACAGACACTTTTGTATATGAGCTGGTACTAACACATTAGTTTCTATACAGACACTTTTGTATATGAGCTGGTACTAACACATTAGTTTCTATACAGACACTTTTGTATATGAGCTAGTACTAACACATTAGTTTCTATACAGACACTTTTGTATATGAGCTAGTACTAACGCATTAGTTTCTATACAGACACTTTTGTATATGAGCTAGTACTAAAACATTAGTTTCTATACAGACACTTTTGTATATGAGCTAGTACTAACACATTAGTTTCTATACAGACACTTTTGTATATGAGCTAGTACTAACACATTAGTTTCTATACAGACACTTGTATATGAGCTAGTACTAACACATTAGTTTCTATACAGACACTTTTGTATATGAGCTAGTACTAACACATTAGTTTCTATACAGACACTTTTATATGAGCTAGTACTAACACATTAGTTTCTATACAGACGCTTTTGTATATGAGCTAGTACTAACACATTAGTTTCTATACAGACACTTTTGTATATGAGCTAGTACTAACACATTAGTTTCTATACAGACACTTTTGTATATGAGCTGGTACTAACACATTAGTTTCTATACAGACACTTTTGTATATGAGCTAGTACTAACATATTAGTTTCTATACAGACACTTTTGTATATGAGCTAGTACTAACACATTAGTTTCTATACAGACACTTTTGTATATGAGCTAGTACTAACACATTAGTTTCTATACAGACACTTGTATATGAGCTAGTACTAACACATTAGTTTCTATACAGACGCTTTTGTATATGAGCTAGTACTAACACATTAGTTTCTATACAGACACTTTTGTATATGAGCTAGTACTAACACATTAGTTTCTATACAGACACTTTTGTATATGAGCTGGTACTAACACATTAGTTTCTATACAGACACTTTTGTATATGAGCTAGTACTAACATATTAGTTTCTATACAGACACTTTTGTATATGAGCTAGTACTAACACATTAGTTTCTATATAGACACTTTTGAATATGAGCTAGTACTAACACATTAGTTTCTATACAGACACTTTTGTATATGAGCTAGTACTAACACATTAGTTTCTATACAGACACTTTTGTATATGAGCTAGTACTAACACATTAGTTTCTATACAGACACTTTTGTATATGAGCTAGTACTAACACATTTGTTTCTATACAGACACTTTTGTATATAAGCTGGTACTAACACATTAGTTTCTATACAGACACTTTTGTATATGAGCTAGTACTAACACATTAGTTTCTATACAGACACTTTTGTATATGAGCTAGTACTAACACATTAGTTTCTATACAGACACTTTTGTATATGAGCTAGTACTAACACATTAGTTTCTATACAGACACTTTTGTATATGAGCTGGTACTAACACATTAGTTTCTATACAGACACTTTTGTATATGAGCTGGTACTAACACATTAGTTTCTATACAGACACTTTTGTATATGAGCTGGTACTAACACATTAGTTTCTATACAGACACTTTTGTATATGAGCTGGTACTAACATATTAGTTTCTATACAGACACTTTTGTATATGAGCTAGTACTAACACATTAGTTTCTATACAGACACTTTGTATATGAGCTAGTACTAACACATTAGTTTCTATACAGACACTTTTGTATATGAGCTAGTACTAACACATTAGTTTCTATACAGACACTTTTGTATATGAGCTAGTACTAACACATTAGTTTCTATACAGACACTTTTGTATATGAGCTAGGTACTAACACATTAGTTTCTATACACACACTTTTGTATATGAGCTAGTACTAACACATTAGTTTCTATACAGACACTTTTGTATATGAGCTAGTACTAACACATTAGTTTCTATACAGACACTTTGTATATGAGCTAGTACTAACACATTAGTTTCTATACAGACACTTTTGTATATGAGCTAGTACTAACACATTAGTTTCTATACAGACACTTTTGTATATGAGCTAGTACTAACACATTAGTTTCTATACAGACACTTTTGTATATGAGCTAGTACTAACACATTAGTTTCTATACAGACACTTTTGTATATGAGCTAGTACTAACACATTAGTTTCTATACAGACACTTTTGTATATGAGCTAGTACTAACACATTAGTTTCTATACAGACACTTTTGTATATGAGCTAGTACTAACACATTAGTTTCTATACAGACACTTTTGTATATGAGCTAGTACTAACACATTAGTTTCTATACAGACACTTTTGTATATGAGCTGGTACTAACACATTAGTTTCTATACAGACACTTTTGTATATGAGCTAGTACTAACACATTAGTTTCTATACAGACACTTTTGTATATGAGCTAGTAATAACACATTAGTTTCTATACAGACACTTTTGTATATGAGCTGGTACTAACACATTAGTTTCTATACAGACACTTTTGTATATGAGCTAGTACTAACACATTAGTTTCTATACAGACACTTTTGTATATGAGCTAGTACTAACACATTAGTTTCTATACAGACACTTTTGTATATGAGCTAGTACTAACACATTAGTTTCTATACAGACACTTTTGTATATGAGCTAGTACTAACACATTAGTTTCTATACAGACACTTTTGTATATGAGCTAGTACTAACACATTAGTTTCTATACAGACACTTTTGTATATGAGCTAGTACTAACACATTAGTTTCTATACAGACACTTTTGTATATGAGCTAGTACTAACACATTAGTTTCTATACAGACACTTTTGTATATGAGCTGGTACTAACACATTAGTTTCTATACAGACACTTTTGTATATGAGCTAGTACTAACCCATTAGTTTCTATACAGACACTTTTGTATATGAGCTAGTACTAACACATTAGTTTCTATACAGACACTTTTGTATATGAGCTGGTACTAACACATTAGTTTCTATACAGACACTTTTGTATATGAGCTAGTACTAACACATTAGTTTCTATACAGACACTTTTGTATATGAGCTAGTACTAACACATTAGTTTCTATACAGACACTTTTGTATATGAGCTAGTACTAACATATTAGTTTCTATACAGACACTTTTGTATATGAGCTGGTACTAACACATTAGTTTCTATACAGACACTTTTGTATATGAGCTAGTACTAACACATTAGTTTCTATACAGACACTTTTGTATATGAGCTGGTACTAACACATTAGTTTCTATACAGACACTTTTGTATATGAGCTAGTACTAACACATTAGTTTCTATACAGACACTTTTGTATATGAGCTGGTACTAACACATTAGTTTCTATACAGACACTTTTGTATATGAACTAGTACTAACACATTAGTTTCTATACAGACACTTTTGTATATGAGCTAGTACTAACACATTAGTTTCTATACAGACACTTTTGTATATGAGCTGGTACTAACACATTAGTTTCTATACAGACACTTTTGTATATGAGCTAGTACTAACACATTAGTTTCTATACAGACACTTTTGTATATGAGCTGGTACTAACACATTAGTTTCTATACAGACACTTGTATATGAGCTAGTACTAACACATTAGTTTCTATACAGACACTTTTGTATATGAGCTAGTACTAACACATTAGTTTCTATACAGACACTTGTATATGAGCTAGTACTAACACATTAGTTTCTATACAGACGCTTTTGTATATGAGCTAGTACTAACACATTAGTTTCTATACAGACACTTTTGTATATGAGCTAGTACTAACACATTAGTTTCTATACAGACACTTTTGTATATGAGCTGGTACTAACACATTAGTTTCTATACAGACACTTTTGTATATGAGCTAGTACTAACATATTAGTTTCTATACAGACACTTTTGTATATGAGCTAGTACTAACACATTAGTTTCTATACAGACACTTTTGTATATGAGCTAGTACTAACACATTAGTTTCTATACAGACACTTGTATATGAGCTAGTACTAACACATTAGTTTCTATACAGACGCTTTTGTATATGAGCTAGTACTAACACATTAGTTTCTATACAGACACTTTTGTATATGAGCTAGTACTAACACATTAGTTTCTATACAGACACTTTTGTATATGAGCTGGTACTAACACATTAGTTTCTATACAGACACTTTTGTATATGAGCTAGTACTAACATATTAGTTTCTATACAGACACTTTTGTATATGAGCTAGTACTAACACATTAGTTTCTATATAGACACTTTTGAATATGAGCTAGTACTAACACATTAGTTTCTATACAGACACTTTTGTATATGAGCTAGTACTAACACATTAGTTTCTATACAGACACTTTTGTATATGAGCTAGTACTAACACATTAGTTTCTATACAGACACTTTTGTATATGAGCTAGTACTAACACATTTGTTTCTATACAGACACTTTTGTATATAAGCTGGTACTAACACATTAGTTTCTATACAGACACTTTTGTATATGAGCTAGTACTAACACATTAGTTTCTATACAGACACTTTTGTATATGAGCTAGTACTAACACATTAGTTTCTATACAGACACTTTTGTATATGAGCTAGTACTAACACATTAGTTTCTATACAGACACTTTTGTATATGAGCTGGTACTAACACATTAGTTTCTATACAGACACTTTTGTATATGAGCTGGTACTAACACATTAGTTTCTATACAGACACTTTTGTATATGAGCTGGTACTAACACATTAGTTTCTATACAGACACTTTTGTATATGAGCTGGTACTAACACATTAGTTTCTATACAGACACTTTTGTATATGAGCTAGTACTAACACATTAGTTTCTATACAGACACTTTTGTATATGAGCTAGTACTAACACATTAGTTTCTATACAGACACTTTTGTATATGAGCTAGTACTAACACATTAGTTTCTATACAGACACTTTTGTATATGAGCTAGTACTAACACATTAGTTTCTATACAGACACTTTTGTATATGAGCTGGTACTAACACATTAGTTTCTATACAGACACTTTTGTATATGAGCTAGTACTAACATATTAGTTTCTATACAGACACTTTTGTATATGAGCTAGTACTAACACATTAGTTTCTATACAGACACTTGTATATGAGCTAGTACTAACACATTAGTTTCTATACAGACACTTTTGTATATGAGCTAGTACTAACACATTAGTTTCTATACAGACACTTTTGTATATGAGCTAGTACTAACACATTAGTTTCTATACAGACACTTTTGTATATGAGCTAGTACTAACACATTAGTTTCTATACAGACACTTTTGTATATGAGCTAGTACTAACACATTAGTTTCTATACAGACACTTTTGTATATGAGCTAGTACTAACACATTAGTTTCTATACAGACACTTTTGTATATGAGCTAGTACTAACACATTAGTTTCTATACAGACACTTGTATATGAGCTAGTACTAACACATTAGTTTCTATACAGACACTTTTGTATATGAGCTGGTACTAACACATTAGTTTCTATACAGACACTTTTGTATATGAGCTGGTACTAACACATTAGTTTCTATACAGACACTTTTGTATATGAGCTAGTACTAACACATTAGTTTCTATACAGACACTTTTGTATATGAGCTGGTACTAACACATTAGTTTCTATACAGACACTTTTGTATATGAGCTAGTACTAACATATTAGTTTCTATACAGACACTTTTGTATATGAGCTAGTACTAACGCATTAGTTTCTATACAGACACTTTTGTATATGAGCTAGTACTAACACATTAGTTTCTATACAGACACTTTTGTATATGAGCTAGTACTAACACATTAGTTTCTATACAGACACTTTTGTATATGAGCTAGTACTAACACATTAGTTTCTATACAGACACTTTTGTATATGAGCTAGTACTAACACATTAGTTTCTATACAGACACTTTTGTATATGAGCTAGTACTAACACATTAGTTTCTATACAGACACTTTTGTATATGAGCTGGTACTAACACATTAGTTTCTATACAGACACTTTTGTATATGAGCTAGTACTAACACATTAGTTTCTATACAGACACTTTTGTATATGAGCTAGTACTAACGCATTAGTTTCTATACAGACACTTTTGTATATGAGCTAGTACTAACACATTAGTTTCTATACAGACACTTTTGTATATGAGCTGGTACTAACACATTAGTTTCTATACAGACACTTTTGTATATGAGCTAGTACTAACACATTAGTTTCTATACAGACACTTTTGTATATGAGCTAGTACTAACACATTAGTTTCTATACAGACACTTTTGTATATGAGCTAGTACTAACATATTAGTTTCTATACAGACACTTTTGTATATGAGCTGGTACTAACACATTAGTTTCTATACAGACACTTTTGTATATGAGCTAGTACTAACACATTAGTTTCTATACAGACACTTTTGTATATGAGCTGGTACTAACACATTAGTTTCTATACAGACACTTTTGTATATGAGCTGGTACTAACACATTAGTTTCTATACAGACACTTTTGTATATGAGCTAGTACTAACACATTAGTTTCTATACAGACACTTTTGTATATGAGCTGGTACTAACACATTAGTTTCTATACAGACACTTTTGTATATGAACTAGTACTAACACATTAGTTTCTAAACAGACACTTTTGTATATGAACTAGTACTAACACATTAGTTTCTATACAGACACTTTTGTATATGAGCTGGTACTAACACATTAGTTTCTATACAGACACTTTTGTATATGAGCTAGTACTAACACATTAGTTTCTATACAGACACTTTTGTATATGAGCTGGTACTAACACATTAGTTTCTATACAGACACTTTTGTATATGAGCTAGTACTAACACATTAGTTTCTATACAGACACTTTTGTATATGAGCTGGTACTAACACATTAGTTTCTATACAGACACTTTTGTATATGAGCTAGTACTAACATATTAGTTTCTATACAGACACTTTTGTATATGAGCTAGTACTAACACATTAGTTTCTATACAGACGCTTTTGTATATGAGCTAGTACTAACACATTAGTTTCTATACAGACACTTTTGTATATGAGCTAGTACTAACACATTAGTTTCTATACAGACACTTTTGTATATGAGCTAGTACTAACACATTAGTTTCTATACAGACACTTTTGTATATGAGCTAGTACTAACACATTAGTTTCTATACAGACACTTTTGTATATGAGCTAGTACTAACACATTAGTTTCTATACAGACACTTTTGTATATGAGCTAGTACTAACACATTAGTTTCTATACAGACACTTTTGTATATGAGCTAGTACTAACACATTAGTTTCTATACAGACACTTTTGTATATGAGCTAGTACTAACACATTAGTTTCTATACAGACACTTTTGTATATGAGCTAGTACTAACACATTAGTTTCTATACAGACACTTTTGTATATGAGCTAGTACTAACACATTAGTTTCTATACAGACACTTTTGTATATGAGCTAGTACTAACACATTAGTTTCTATACAGACACTTTTGTATATGAGCTGGTACTAACACATTAGTTTCTATACAGACACTTTTGTATATGAGCTGGTACTAACACATTAGTTTCTATACAGACACTTTTGTATATGAGCTAGTACTAACACATTAGTTTCTATACAGACATTTTTGTATATGAGCTGGTACTAACACATTAGTTTCTATACAGACACTTTTGTATATGAGCTGGTACTAACACATTAGTTTCTATACAGACACTTTTGTATATGAGCTGGTACTAACACATTAGTTTCTATACAGACACTTTTGTATATGAGCTAGTACTAACACATTAGTTTCTATACAGACACTTTTGTATATGAGCTGGTACTAACACATTAGTTTCTATACAGACACTTTTGTATATGAGCTGGTACGAACACATTAGTTTCTATACAGACACTTTTGTATATGAGCTAGTACTAACACATTAGTTTCTATACAGACACTTTTGTATATGAGCTAGTACTAACACATTAGTTTCTATACAGACACTTTTGTATATGAGCTAGTAATAACACATTAGTTTCTATACAGACACTTTTGTATATGAGCTAGTACTAACACATTAGTTTCTATACAGACACTTTTGTATATGAGCTAGTACTAACAAATTAGTTTCTATACAGACACTTTTGTATATGAGCTGGTACTAACACATTAGTTTCTATACAGACACTTTTGTATATGAGCTGGTACTAACACATTAGTTTCTATACAGACACTTTTGTATATGAGCTAGTACTAACACATTAGTTTCTATACAGACACTTTTGTATATGAGCTAGTACTAACACATTAGTTTCTATACAGACACTTTTGTATATGAGCTGGTACTAACACATTAGTTTCTATACAGACACTTTTGTATATGAGCTGGTACTAACACATTAGTTTCTATACAGACACTTTTGTATATGAGCTAGTACTAACACATTAGTTTCTATACAGACACTTTTGTATATGAGCTAGTACTAACACATTAGTTTCTATACAGACACTTTTGTATATGAGCTAGTACTAACACATTAGTTTCTATACAGACACTTTTGTATATGAGCTAGTACTAACACATTAGTTTCTATACAGACACTTTTGTATATGAGCTGGTACTAACACATTAGTTTCTATACAGACACTTTTGTATATGAGCTAGTACTAACATATTAGTTTCTATACAGACACTTTTGTATATGAGCTAGTACTAACACATTAGTTTCTATACAGACGCTTTTGTATATGAGCTAGTACTAACACATTAGTTTCTATACAGACACTTTTGTATATGAGCTAGTACTAACACATTAGTTTCTATACAGACACTTTTGTATATGAGCTGGTACTAACACATTAGTTTCTATACAGACACTTTTGTATATGAGCTGGTACTAACACATTAGTTTCTATACAGACACTTTTGTATATGAGCTAGTACTAACATATTAGTTTCTATACAGACACTTTTGTATATGAGCTAGTACTAACACATTAGTTTCTATACAGACACTTTTGTATATGAGCTAGTACTAACACATTAGTTTCTATACAGACACTTTTGTATATGAGCTGGTACTAACACATTAGTTTCTATACAGACACTTTTGTATATGAGCTGGGTACTAACACATTAGTTTCTATACAGACACTTTTGTATATGAGCTAGTACTAACATATTAGTTTCTATACAGACACTTTTGTATATGAGCTAGTACTAACACATGAGTTTCTATACAGACGCTTTTGTATATGAGCTAGTACTAACACATTAGTTTCTATACAGACACTTTTGTATATGAGCTAGTACTAACACATTAGTTTCTATACAGACACTTTTGTATATGAGCTGGTACTAACACATTAGTTTCTATACAGACACTTTTGTATATGAGCTGGTACTAACACATTAGTTTCTATACAGACACTTTTGTATATGAGCTGGTACTAACACATTAGTTTCTATACAGACACTTTTGTATATGAGCTAGTACTAACACATTAGTTTCTATACAGACACTTTTGTATATGAGCTAGTACTAACGCATTAGTTTCTATACAGACACTTTTGTATATGAGCTAGTACTAAAACATTAGTTTCTATACAGACACTTTTGTATATGAGCTAGTACTAACACATTAGTTTCTATACAGACACTTTTGTATATGAGCTAGTACTAACACATTAGTTTCTATACAGACACTTGTATATGAGCTAGTACTAACACATTAGTTTCTATACAGACACTTTTGTATATGAGCTAGTACTAACACATTAGTTTCTATACAGACACTTGTATATGAGCTAGTACTAACACATTAGTTTCTATACAGACGCTTTTGTATATGAGCTAGTACTAACACATTAGTTTCTATACAGACACTTTTGTATATGAGCTAGTACTAACACATTAGTTTCTATACAGACACTTTTGTATATGAGCTGGTACTAACACATTAGTTTCTATACAGACACGTTTGTATATGAGCTAGTACTAACACATTAGTTTCTATACAGACACTTTTGTTATGAGCTAAGTACTAACACATTAGTTCTATACAGACACTTTTGTATATGAGCTAGTACTAACACATTAGGTTTCTATACAGACACTTTTGTATATGAGCTAGTACTAACACATTAGTTTCTATAACAGACACTTTTGTATATGAGCTGGTACTAACACATTAGTTTCTATACAGACACTTTTGTATATGAGCTAGGTACTAACACATTAGTTTCTATACAGACACTTTTGTATATGAGCTAGGTACTAACACATTAGTTTCTATACAGACACTTTTGTATATGAGCTAGGTACTAACACATTAGTTTCTATACAGACACTTTTGTATATGAGCTAGTACTAACACATTAGTTTCTATACAGACACTTTTGTATATGAGCTAGTACTAACACATTAGTTTCTATACAGACACTTTTGTATATGAGCTGGTACTAACACATTAGTTTCTATACAGACACTTTTGTATATGAGCTCGTACTAACACATTAGTTTCTATACAGACACTTTTGTATATGAGCTAGGTACTAACACATTAGTTTCTATACAGACACTTTTGTTATATGAGCTAGTACTACACATTAGTTTCTATACAGACACTTTTGTATATGAGCTAGTACTACACATTAGTTTCTATACAGACACTTTTGTATATGAGCTAGTACTAACACATTAGTTTTCTATACAGACACTTTTGTATATGAGCTAGGGTACTAACCACATTAGTTTCTATACAGACACTTTTGTATATGAGCTAGGTACTAACACATTAGTTTCTATACAGACACTTTTGTATATGAGCTGGAGTACTAACACATTAGTTTCTATACAGACACTTTTGTATATGAGCTAGTACTAACACATTAGTTTCTATACAGACACTTTTGTATATGAGCTAGTACTAACACATTAGTTTCTATACAGACCACTTTTGTAATATGAGCTAGTACTAAAACATTAGTTTCTATACAAGACACCTTTTGTATATGAGTCGTACTAACACATTTCGTTTCTATCCAGACACTTTTGTATATGAGCTAGTACTAAACACATTAAGGTTCTCTATACAGACAACTTTGTATATGAGCTAGGTCACTAACACATTAGTTTCTACACAGACACTTTTGTATATGATGCTAGTACTAACACATTAGTTTCTTATACAGGGACACTTAGTATATGAGCTGAGTACTAACACAATTAGTTTCTATTACAGCTCAATTTTGTATATAGCTAGTACTAACACATTAGTTTTCTATACAGACACTTTTTGATATGAAGCTAGTACTACCACTTAGTTACTATACTAGACATCTTTTGTATATGAGCTGGTACTAACACCATTAGTTTCTATACAGACACTTTTGTATACTGAGCTAGTACTAACATATTAGTTTCTATACAGACACTTTTGTATATGAGCTAGGTACTAACACATTAGTTTCTATACAGACACTTTTGTATATGAGCTAGGTACTAACACATTAGTTTTCTATACAGACACTTTTTGTATATGAGCTGGTACAAACACATTAGTTTCTATACAGACACTTTTGTATATGAGCTAGTACTAAACACATTAGTTTCTATACAGACACTTTTGTATATGAGCTGGTACTAACACATTAGTTTCTATACAGACACTTTTGTATATGAGCTAAGTACTAACACAATTAGTTTCTATACAGACACTTTTGTATATGAGCTGGTACTAACACATTAGTTTCTATACAGACACTTTTGTATATGAGACTTGGTACGAACACATTAGTTTCTATACAGACACTTTTGTATATGAGCTAGTACTAACACATTAGTTTCTATACAGACACTTTTGTATATGAGCTAGTACTAACACATTAGTTTCTATACAGACACTTTTGTATATGAGGCTAGTAATAACACATAGTTTTCTATACAGGACACTTTGTATATAAGCTAGTACTAACACATTAGTTTTCTATACAGACACTTTTGTATATGAGCTAGTACTAACAAATTAGTTTCTATACAGACACTTTTGTATATGAGCTGGTACTAACACATTAGTTTCTATACAGACACTTTTGTATATGAGCTGGTACTAACACATTAGTTTCTATACAGACACTTTTGTATATGAGCTAGTACTAACACATTAGTTTCTATACAGACACTTTTGTATATGAGCTAGTACTAACACATTAGTTTCTATACAGACACTTTTGTATATGAGCTGGTACTAACACATTAGTTTCTATACAGACACTTTTGTATATGAGCTGGTACTAACACATTAGTTTCTATACAGACACTTTTGTATATGAGCTAGTACTAACACATTAGTTTCTATACAGACACTTTTGTATATGAGCTAGTACTAACACATTAGTTTCTATACAGACACTTTTGTATATGAGCTAGTACTAACACATTAGTTTCTATACAGACACTTTTGTATATGAGCTAGTACTAACAAATTAGTTTCTATACAGACACTTTTGTATATGAGCTGGTACTAACACATTAGTTTCTATACAGACACTTTTGTATATGAGCTAGTACTAACATATTAGTTTCTATACAGACACTTTTGTATATGAGCTAGTACTAACACATTAGTTTCTATACAGACGCTTTTGTATATGAGCTAGTACTAACACATTAGTTTCTATACAGACACTTTTGTATATGAGCTAGTACTAACACATTAGTTTCTATACAGACACTTTTGTATATGAGCTGGTACTAACACATTAGTTTCTATACAGACACTTTTGTATATGAGCTGGTACTAACACATTAGTTTCTATACAGACACTTTTGTATATGAGCTAGTACTAACATATTAGTTTCTATACAGACACTTTTGTATATGAGCTAGTACTAACACATTAGTTTCTATACAGACACTTTTGTATATGAGCTAGTACTAACACATTAGTTTCTATACAGACACTTTTGTATATGAGCTGGTACTAACACATTAGTTTCTATACAGACACTTTTGTATATGAGCTAGTACTAACACATTAGTTTCTATACAGACACTTTTGTATATGAGCTAGTACTAACATATTAGTTTCTATACAGACACTTTTGTATATGAGCTAGTACTAACACATTAGTTTCTATACAGACACTTTTGTATATGAGCTAGTACTAACACATTAGTTTCTATACAGACACTTTTGTATATGAGCTAGTACTAACACATTAGTTTCTATACAGACACTTTTGTATATGAGCTGGTACTAACACATTAGTTTCTATACAGACACTTTTGTATATGAGCTGGTACTAACACATTAGTTTCTATACAGACACTTTTGTATATGAGCTGGTACTAACACATTAGTTTCTATACAGACACTTTTGTATATGAGCTAGTACTAACACATTAGTTTCTATACAGACACTTTTGTATATGAGCTAGTACTAACACATTAGTTTCTATACAGACACTTTTGTATATGAGCTAGTACTAAAACATTAGTTTCTATACAGACACTTTTGTATATGAGCTAGTACTAACACATTAGTTTCTATACAGACACTTTTGTATATGAGCTAGTACTAACACATTAGTTTCTATACAGACACTTGTATATGAGCTAGTACTAACACATTAGTTTCTATACAGACACTTTTGTATATGAGCTAGTACTAACACATTAGTTTCTATACAGACACTTGTATATGAGCTAGTACTAACACATTAGTTTCTATACAGACGCTTTTGTATATGAGCTAGTACTAACACATTAGTTTCTATACAGACACTTTTGTATATGAGCTAGTACTAACACATTAGTTTCTATACAGACACTTTTGTATATGAGCTTGTACTAACACATTAGTTTCTATACAGACACTTTTGTATATGAGCTAGTACTAACATATTAGTTTCTATACAGACACTTTTGTATATGAGCTGGTACTAACACATTAGTTTCTATACAGACACTTTTGTATATGAGCTAGTACTAACACATTAGTTTCTATACAGACACTTTTGTATATGAGCTAGTACTAACACATTAGTTTCTATACAGACACTTTTGTATATGAGCTAGTACTAACACATTAGTTTCTATATAGACACTTTTGTATATGAGCTAGTACTAACACATTAGTTTCTATACAGACACTTTTGTATATGAGCTAGTACTAACACATTAGTTTCTATACAGACACTTTTGTATATGAGCTAGTACTAACACATTAGTTTCTATACAGACACTTTTGTATATGAGCTAGTACTAACACATTTGTTTCTATACAGACACTTTTGTATATGAGCTGGTACTAACACATTAGTTTCTATACAGACACTTTTGTATATGAGCTAGTACTAACACATTAGTTTCTATACAGACACTTTTGTATATGAGCTAGTACTAACACATTAGTTTCTATACAGACACTTTTGTATATGAGCTGGTACTAACACATTAGTTTCTATACAGACACTTTTGTATATGAGCTAGTACTAACATATTAGTTTCTATACAGACACTTTTGTATATGAGCTAGTACTAACACATTAGTTTCTATACAGACACTTTTGTATATGAGCTGGTACTAACACATTAGTTTCTATACAGACACTTTTGTATATGAGCTAGTACTAACACATTAGTTTCTATACAGACACTTTTGTATATGAGCTGGTACTAACACATTAGTTTCTATACAGACACTTTTGTATATGAGCTAGTACTAACACATTAGTTTCTATACAGACACTTTTGTATATGAGCTGGTACTAACACATTAGTTTCTATACAGACACTTTTGTATATGAGCTAGTACTAACACATTAGTTTCTATACAGACACTTTTGTATATGAGCTGGTACTAACACATTAGTTTCTATACAGACACTTTTGTATATGAGCTAGTACTAACACATTTGTTTCTATACAGACACTTTTGTATATGAGCTAGTACTAACACATTAGTTTCTATACAGACACTTTTGTATATGAGCTGGTACTAACACATTAGTTTCTATACAGACACTTTTGTATATGAGCTAGTACTAACACATTAGTTTCTATACAGACACTTTTGTATATGAGCTAGTACTAACACATTAGTTTCTATACAGACACTTTTGTATATGAGCTAGTACTAACACATTAGTTTCTATACAGACACTTTTGTATATGAGCTGGTACTAACACATTAGTTTCTATACAGACACTTTTGTATATGAGCTGGTACTAACACATTAGTTTCTATACAGACACTTTTGTATATGAGCTGGTACTAACACATTCGTTTCTATACAGACACTTTTGTATATGAGCTGGTACTAACACATTAGTTTCTATACAGACACTTTTGTATATGAGCTGGTACTAACACATTAGTTTCTATACAGACACTTTTGTATATGAGCTAGTACTAACACATTAGTTTCTATACAGACACTTTTGATTATGAGCTAGTACTAACACATTAGTTTCTATACAGACACTTTTGTATATGAGCTGGTACTAACACATTAGTTTCTATACAGACACTTTTGTATATGAGCTAGTACTAACACATTAGTTTCTATACAGACACTTTTGTATATGAGCTAGTACTAACACATTAGTTTCTATACAGACACTTTTGTATATGAGCTAGTACTAACATATTAGTTTCTATACAGACACTTTTGATTATGAGCTAGTACTAACACATTAGTTTCTATACAGACACTTTTGTATATGAGCTAGTACTAACACATTAGTTTCTATACAGACACTTTTGTATATGAGCTAGTACTAACACATTAGTTTCTATACAGACACTTTTGTATATGAGCTGGTACTAACACATTAGTTTCTATACAGACACTTTTGTATATGAGCTGGTACTAACATATTAGTTTCTATACAGACACTTTTGTATATGAGCTAGTACTAACACATTAGTTTCTATACAGACACTTTTGTATATGAGCTAGTACTAACACATTAGTTTCTATACAGACACTTTTGTATATGAGCTGGTACTAACACATTAGTTTCTATACAGACACTTTTGTATATGAGCTGGTACTAACACATTAGTTTCTATACAGACACTTTTGTATATGAGCTGGTACTAACATATTAGTTTCTATACAGACACTTTTGTATATGAGCTAGTACTAACGCATTAGTTTCTATACAGACACTTTTGTATATGAGCTAGTACTAACACATTAGTTTCTATACAGACACTTTTGATTATGAGCTAGTACTAACACATTAGTTTCTATACAGACACTTTTGTATATGAGCTAGTACTAACACATTAGTTTCTATACAGACACTTGATTATATAAAATTGTTTTTATTTAATAAAAGTTGCAATTTCCCATTCAGCTAATTTTCATATGTAAAATAGAGACGTCTCTCTTTAAAAATGGGGATCCCACTAACTTGACAAAATATTAAACAGATACTTTCTAAAAGTTATAACCGATATAGTGTATCAATCCTATAACAGTTTTGTAACAATTTTCACAATGATAAAAATAATAAAAGTAATAAAGAAACTCTTCATATAGCAGAAAGTTCTTTCCAGCTGTATAAGTATTTATGTAGCTGTTTATGTTATTGGAGCGGTGCTGTATGGATTGGATAACACATTTACCAGTTTGATAACGTCTTAAAAATCACAGTCTTTAACTGCAGGGTATTTTTGGTGTTGGAGCGGTACTATACAAATTAGATGACACTTTTACCAGTTCAATAACTTCTTAAAAATCACAGTCTTTAACAGCAGGGAATTATGTGAGCGTCCTGCGTTACGGATATCGGTAGGTAATAGTTATTCTTCTCATGGTAACATACCTTATTTCTTCGGTATCCAAGACCGTAAGATGTACTTGATCTCCTCCGGTTTTTTCGCGGCTAGTCTTTGTCTTGTGAAACCGGCGTCTGACGTCACAGCCGGTCACTCATAGACTCTGCCCTCAGTTGTCAATCACTCGCCGGGAGGTATCTTTCAGGTAGTTACCACTTTATGCTTCAGTAAGGAGTCATCTGATATAGAAGATGTTGTATATTTTGTAGGATAAGTCCCTTATGTTATATCAACCTGCCCTTAGTGCTAGGCACGCAGGTTATTACCATCCAGTCCGGTATTTGGATTTTATATTTGGCGAAAGCAACCCGGGTTGGCAAATCCTGATAGAATCTGGTAGAATCTTGGTATAATTCTGGTGCAGGGTCCTCTTACTTCAACGCGTTTCACTCCGTTATGGAGCTTTATCAAGAATGACCTGAGACCATTAGGCACCTTTCTTTTAAAGGGACACTCCTTTCCTTATTGGCTAGATTTCAGGTGTTGTAATTAAGGTGGTTCATTGTATTCCATGTCGATCTCTTCACCTTTTTAGGTGGATTTATTTATTTGTTATTGTTCTTTGTGCATCCACTTCGTTGCTACAATTTTCTTTAGATCCCTGCTTTAGTACTGTGATTTTCTTAGAACCTAGCAGCTTATTAACAGTCTTGTTACATCAGTTACAACATTTATTCTTATAACATATAAAGTGCTTTTTTTAAAGTGCTAATTACTCCATATTGGAGATGAACTTAAATAGATATCAAATTGAACATGTGTCAGGATAAAAGTATATATAGTTGGGGAATGCTAGACTAATACAAGCACTTTTTAAATAATTCCCCAACTATATATACTTTTATCCTGACACATGTTCAATTTGATATCTATTTAAGTTCATCTCCAATATGGAGTAATTAGCACTTTAAAAAAAGCACTTTATATGTTATAAGAATAAATGTTGTAACTGATGTAACAAGACTGTTAATAAGCTGCTAGGTTCTAAGAAAATCACAGTACTAAAGCAGGGATCTAAAGAAAATTGTAGCAACGAAGTGGATGCACAAAGAACAATAACAAATAAATAAATCCACCTAAAAAGGTGAAGAGATCGACATGGAATACAATGAACCACCTTAATTACAACACCTGAAATCTAGCCAATAAGGAAAGGAGTGTCCCTTTAAAAGAAAGGTGCCTAATGGTCTCAGGTCATTCTTGATAAAGCTCCATAACGGAGTGAAACGCGTTGAAGTAAGAGGACCCTGCACCAGAATTATACCAAGATTCTACCAGATTCTATCAGGATTTGCCAACCCGGGTTGCTTTCGCCAAATATAAAATCCAAATACCGGACTGGATGGTAATAACCTGCGTGCCTAGCACTAAGGGCAGGTTGATATAACATAAGGGACTTATCCTACAAAATATACAACATCTTCTATATCAGATGACTCCTTACTGAAGCATAAAGTGGTAACTACCTGAAAGATACCTCCCGGCGAGTGATTGACAACTGAGGGCAGAGTCTATGAGTGACCGGCTGTGACGTCAGACGCCGGTTTCACAAGACAAAGACTAGCCGTGAAAAAACCGGAGGAGATCAAGTACATCTTACGGTCTTGGATACCGAAGAAATAAGGTATGTTACCATGAGAAGAATAACTATTACCTACCGATATCCGTAACGCAGGACGCTCACATAATTCCCTGCTGTTAAAGACTGTGATTTTTAAGAAGTTATTGAACTGGTAAAAGTGTCATCTAATTTGTATAGTACCGCTCCAACACCAAAAATACCCTGCAGTTAAAGACTGTGATTTTTAAGACGTTATCAAACTGGTAAATGTGTTATCCAATCCATACAGCACCGCTCCAATAACATAAACAGCTACATAAATACTTATACAGCTGGAAAGAACTTTCTGCTATATGAAGAGTTTCTTTATTACTTTTATTATTTTTATCATTGTGAAAATTGTTACAAAACTGTTATAGGATTGATACACTATATCGGTTATAACTTTTAGAAAGTATCTGTTTAATATTTTGTCAAGTTAGTGGGATCCCCATTTTTAAAGAGAGACGTCTCTATTTTACATATGAAAATTAGCTGAATGGGAAATTGCAACTTTTATTAAATAAAAACAATTTTATATAATCAAAAGTGTCTGTATAGAAACTAATGTGTTAGTACTAGCTCATATACAAGTGTCTGTATAGAAACTAATGTGTTAGTACTAGCTCATATACAAAAGTGTCTGTATAGAAACTAATGTGTTAGTACTAGCTCATATACAAAAGTGTCTGTATAGAAACTAATGTGTTAGTACCAGCTCATATACAAAAGTGTCTGTATAGAAACTAATGTGTTAGTACCAGCTCATATACAAAAGTGTCTGTATAGAAACTAATGTGTTAGTACTAGCTCATATACAAAAGTGTCTGTATAGAAACTAATGTGTTAGTACTAGCTCATATACAAAAGTGTCTGTATAGAAACTAATGTGTTAGTACTAGCTCATATACAAAAGTGTCTGTATAGAAACTAATGTGTTAGTACTAGCTCATAATCAAAAGTGTCTGTATAGAAACTAATGTGTTAGTACTAGCTCATATACAAAAGTGTCTGTATAGAAACTAATGTGTTAGTACTAGCTCATATACAAAAGTGTCTGTATAGAAACTAATGTGTTAGTACTAGCTCATATACAAAAGTGTCTGTATAGAAACTAATGTGTTAGTACTAGCTCATATACAAAAGTGTCTGTATAGAAACTAATGTGTTAGTACTAGCTCATATACAAAAGTGTCTGTATAGAAACTAATATGTTAGTACTAGCTCATATACAAAAGTGTCTGTATAGAAACTAATGTGTTAGTACTAGCTCATATACAAAAGTGTCTGTATAGAAACTAATGTGTTAGTACTAGCTCATATACAAAAGTGTCTGTATAGAAACTAATGTGTTAGTACTAGCTCATATACAAAAGTGTCTGTATAGAAACTAATGTGTTAGTACCAGCTCATATACAAAAGTGTCTGTATAGAAACTAATATGTTAGTACTAGCTCATATACAAAAGTGTCTGTATAGAAACTAATGTGTTAGTACTAGCTCATATACAAAAGTGTCTGTATAGAAACTAATGTGTTAGTACCAGCTCATATACAAAAGTGTCTGTATAGAAACTAATGTGTTAGTACCAGCTCATATACAAAAGTGTCTGTATAGAAACTAATGTGTTAGTACTAGCTCATATACAAAAGTGTCTGTATAGAAACTAATGTGTTAGTACTAGCTCATATACAAAAGTGTCTGTATAGAAACTAATGTGTTAGTACCAGCTCATATACAAAAGTGTCTGTATAGAAACTAATGTGTTAGTACCAGCTCATATACAAAAGTGTCTGTATAGAAACTAATATGTTAGTACTAGCTCATATACAAAAGTGTCTGTATAGAAACTAATGTGTTAGTACTAGCTCATATACAAAAGTGTCTGTATAGAAACTAATGTGTTAGTACTAGCTCATATACAAAAGTGTCTGTATAGAAACTAATGTGTTAGTACTAGCTCATATACAAAAGTGTCTGTATAGAAACTAATGTGTTAGTACTAGCTCATATACAAAAGTGTCTGTATAGAAACTAATGTGTTAGTACTAGCTCATATACAAAAGTGTCTGTATAGAAACTAATGTGTTAGTACTAGCTCATATACAAAAGTGTCTGTATAGAAACTAATGTGTTAGTACTAGCTCATATACAAAAGTGTCTGTATAGAAACTAATGTGTTAGTACTAGCTCATATACAAAAGTGTCTGTATAGAAACTAATGTGTTAGTACTAGCTCATATACAAAAGTGTCTGTATAGAAACTAATGTGTTAGTACTAGCTCATATACAAAAGTGTCTGTATAGAAACTAATGTGTTAGTACTAGCTCATATACAAAAGTGTCTGTATAGAAACTAATGTGTTAGTACCAGCTCATATACAAAAGTGTCTGTATAGAAACTAATGTGTTAGTACTAGCTCATATACAAAAGTGTCTGTATAGAAAATAATGTGTTAGTACTAGCTCATATACAAAAGTGTCTGTATAGAAACTAATGTGTTAGTACCAGCTCATATACAAAAGTGTCTGTATAGAAACTAATGTGTTAGTACTAGCTCATATACAAAAGTGTCTGTATAGAAACTAATGTGTTAGTACTAGCTCATATACAAAAGTGTCTGTATAGAAACTAATGTGTTAGTACCAGCTCATATACAAAAGCGTCTGTATAGAAACTAATGTGTTAGTACTAGCTCATATACAAAAGTGTCTGTATAGAAACTAATGTGTTAGTACTAGCTCATATACAAAAGTGTCTGTATAGAAACTAATGTGTTAGTACTAGCTCATATACAAAAGTGTCTGTATAGAAACTAATGTGTTAGTACCAGCTCATATACAAAAGTGTCTGTATAGAAACGAATGTGTTAGTACTAGCTCATATACAAAAGTGTCTGTATAGAAACTAATGTGTTAGTACTAGCTCATATACAAAAGTGTCTGTATAGAAACTAATGTGTTAGTACTAGCTCATATACAAAAGTGTCTGTATAGAAACTAATGTGTTAGTACTAGCTCATATACAAAAGTGTCTGTATAGAAACTAATGTGTTAGTACCAGCTCATATACAAAAGCGTCTGTATAGAAACTAATGTGTTAGTACCAGCTCATATACAAAAGTGTCTGTATAGAAACTAATGTGTTAGTACTAGCTCATATACAAAAGTGTCTGTATAGAAACTAATGTGTTAGTACTAGCTCATATACAAAAGTGTCTGTATAGAAACTAATGTGTTAGTACCAGCTCATATACAAAAGTGTCTGTATAGAAACTAATGTGTTAGTACCAGCTCATATACAAAAGTGTCTGTATAGAAACTAATGTGTTAGTACTAGCTCATATACAAAAGTGTCTGTATAGAAACTAATGTGTTAGTACCAGCTCATATACAAAAGTGTCTGTATAGAAACTAATGTGTTAGTACTAGCTCATATACAAAAGTGTCTGTATAGAAACTAATGTGTTAGTACTAGCTCATATACAAAAGCGTCTGTATAGAAACTAATGTGTTAGTACTAGCTCATATACAAAAGTGTCTGTATAGAAACTAATATGTTAGTACTAGCTCATATACAAAAGTGTCTGTATAGAAACTAATGTGTTAGTACCAGCTCATATACAAAAGTGTCTGTATAGAAACTAATGTGTTAGTACCAGCTCATATACAAAAGTGTCTGTATAGAAACTAATGTGTTAGTACTAGCTCATATACAAAAGTGTCTGTATAGAAACTAATGTGTTAGTACCAGCTCATATACAAAAGTGTCTGTATAGAAACTAATGTGTTAGTACTAGCTCATATACAAAAGTGTCTGTATAGAAACTAATATGTTAGTACTAGCTCATATACAAAAGTGTCTGTATAGAAACTAATGTGTTAGTACCTAGCTCATATACAAAAGTGTCTGTATAGAAACTAATGTGTTAGTACTAGCTCATATACAAAAGTGTCTGTATAGAAACTAATGTGTTAGTACCTAGCTCATATACAAAAGTGTCTGTATAGAAACTAATGTGTTAGTACCAGCTCATATACAAAAGTGTCTGTATAGAAACTAATGTGTTAGTACCTAGCTCATATACAAAAGTGTCTGTATAGAAACTAATATGTTAGTACTAGCTCATATACAAAAGTGTCTGTATAGAAACTAATGTGTTAGTACTAGCTCATATACAAAAGTGTCTGTATAGAAACTAATGTGTTAGTACTAGCTCATATACAAAAGTGTCTGTATAGAAACTAATGCGTTAGTACTAGCTCATATACAAAAGTGTCTGTATAGAAACTAATGTGTTAGTACTAGCTCATATACAAAAGTGTCTGTATAGAAACTAATGTGTTAGTACTAGCTCATATACAAAAGTGTCTGTATAGAAACTAATGTGTTAGTACTAGCTCATATACAAAAGTGTCTGTATAGAAACTAATGTGTTAGTACCAGCTCATATACAAAAGTGTCTGTATAGAAACTAATGTGTTAGTACTAGCTCATATACAAAAGTGTCTGTATAGAAACTAATGTGTTAGTACTAGCTCATAATCAAAAGTGTCTGTATAGAAACTAATGTGTTAGTACTAGCTCATATACAAAAGTGTCTGTATAGAAACTAATGTGTTAGTACTAGCTCATATACAAAAGTGTCTGTATAGAAACTAATGTGTTAGTACTAGCTCATATACAAAAGTGTCTGTATAGAAACTAATGTGTTAGTACTAGCTCATATACAAAAGTGTCTGTATAGAAACTAATGTGTTAGTACTAGCTCATATACAAAAGTGTCTGTATAGAAACTAATGTGTTAGTACTAGCTCATATACAAAAGTGTCTGTATAGAAACTAATGTGTTAGTACTAGCTCATATACAAAAGTGTCTGTATAGAAACTAATGTGTTAGTACTAGCTCATATACAAAAGTGTCTGTATAGAAACTAATGTGTTAGTACTAGCTCATATACAAAAGTGTCTGTATAGAAACTAATGTGTTAGTACTAGCTCATATACAAAAGTGTCTGTATAGAAACTAATGTGTTAGTACCAGCTCATATACAAAAGTGTCTGTATAGAAACTAATGTGTTAGTACTAGCTCATATACAAAAGTGTCTGTATAGAAACTAATGTGTTAGTACTAGCTCATATACAAAAGTGTCTGTATAGAAACTAATGTGTTAGTACTAGCTCATATACAAAAGTGTCTGTATAGAAACTAATGTGTTAGTACTAGCTCATATACAAAAGTGTCTGTATAGAAACTAATGTGTTAGTACTAGCTCATATACAAAAGTGTCTGTATAGAAACTAATGTGTTAGTACCAGCTCATATACAAAAGTGTCTGTATAGAAACTAATGTGTTAGTACCAGCTCATATACAAAAGTGTCTGTATAGAAACTAATGTGTTAGTACTAGCTCATATACAAAAGTGTCTGTATAGAAACTAATGTGTTAGTACTAGCTCATATACAAAAGTGTCTGTATAGAAACTAATGTGTTAGTACTAGCTCATATACAAAAGTGTCTGTATAGAAACTAATGTGTTAGTACTAGCTCATATACAAAAGTGTCTGTATAGAAACTAATGTGTTAGTACTAGCTCATATACAAAAGTGTCTGTATAGAAACTAATGTGTTAGTACTAGCTCATATACAAAAGTGTCTGTATAGAAACTAATGTGTTAGTACTAGTTCATATACAAAAGTGTCTGTATAGAAACTAATGTGTTAGTACCAGCTCATATACAAAAGTGTCTGTATAGAAACTAATGTGTTAGTACTAGCTCATATACAAAAGTGTCTGTATAGAAACTAATGTGTTAGTACTAGCTCATATACAAAAGTGTCTGTATAGAAACTAATGTGTTAGTACCAGCTCATATACAAAAGTGTCTGTATAGAAACTAATGTGTTAGTACTAGCTCATATACAAAAGTGTCTGTATAGAAACTAATGTGTTAGTACTAGCTCATATACAAAAGTGTCTGTATAGAAACTAATGTGTTAGTACTAGCTCATATACAAAAGTGTCTGTATAGAAACTAATGTGTTAGTACCAGCTCATATACAAAAGTGTCTGTATAGAAACTAATGTGTTAGTACTAGCTCATATACAAAAGTGTCTGTATAGAAACTAATGTGTTAGTACTAGCTCATATACAAAAGTGTCTGTATAGAAACTAATGTGTTAGTACTAGCTCATATACAAAAGTGTCTGTATAGAAACTAATGTGTTAGTACTAGCTCATATACAAAAGTGTCTGTATAAAAACTAATGTGTTCGTACCAGCTCATATACAAAAGTGTCTGTATAGAAACTAATGTGTTAGTACTAGCTCATATACAAAAGTGTCTGTATAGAAACTAATGTGTTAGTACTAGCTCATATACAAAAGTGTCTGTATAGAAACTAATGTGTTAGTACCAGCTCATATACAAAAGTGTCTGTATAGAAACTAATGTGTTAGTACCAGCTCATATACAAAAGTGTCTGTATAGAAACTAATGTGTTAGTACTAGCTCATATACAAAAGTGTCTGTATAGAAACTAATGTGTTAGTACCAGCTCATATACAAAAGTGTCTGTATAGAAACTAATGTGTTAGTACCAGCTCATATACAAAAGTGTCTGTATAGAAACTAATGTGTTAGTACCAGCTCATATACAAAAGTGTCTGTATAGAAACTAATGTGTTAGTACTAGCTCATATACAAAAGTGTCTGTATAGAAACTAATGTGTTAGTACTAGCTCATATACAAAAGTGTCTGTATAGAAACTAATGTGTTAGTACTAGCTCATATACAAAAGTGTCTGTATAGAAACTAATGTGTTAGTACCAGCTCATATACAAAAGTGTCTGTATAGAAACTAATGTGTTAGTACTAGCTCATATACAAAAGTGTCTGTATAGAAACTAATATGTTAGTACTAGCTCATATACAAAAGTGTCTGTATAGAAACGAATGTGTTAGTACCAGCTCATATACAAAAGTGTCTGTATAGAAACTAATGTGTTAGTACTAGTTCATATACAAAAGTGTCTGTATAGAAACTAATGTGTTAGTACTAGCTCATATACAAAAGTGTCTGTATAGAAACTAATGTGTTAGTACTAGCTCATATACAAAAGTGTCTGTATAGAAACTAATGTGTTAGTACTAGCTCATATACAAAAGTGTCTGTATAGAAACTAATGTGTTAGTACTAGCTCATATACAAAAGTGTCTGTATAGAAACTAATGTGTTAGTACTAGCTCATATACAAAAGTGTCTGTATAGAAACGAATGTGTTAGTACTAGCTCATATACAAAAGTGTCTGTATAGAAACTAATGTGTTAGTACCAGCTCATATACAAAAGTGTCTGTATAGAAACTAATGTGTTAGTACTAGCTCATATACAAAAGTGTCTGTATAGAAACTAATGTGTTAGTACCAGCTCATATACAAAAGTGTCTGTATAGAAACTGTGTTAGTACTAGCTCATATACAAAAGTGTCTGTATAGAAACTAATGTGTTAGTACTAGCTCATATACAAAAGTGTCTGTATAGAAACTAATGTGTTAGTACTAGCTCATATACAAAAGTGTCTGTATAGAAACTAATGTGTTAGTACCAGCTCATATACAAAAGTGTCTGTATAGAAACTAATGTGTTAGTACTAGCTCATATACAAAAGTGTCTGTATAGAAACTAATGTGTTAGTACTAGCTCATATACAAAAGTGTCTGTATAGAAACTAATGTGTTAGTACCAACTCATATACAAAAGTGTCTGTATAAAAACTAATATGTTAGTACTAGCTCATATACAAAAGTGTCTGTATAGAAACTAATGTGTTAGTACCAGCTCATATACAAAAGTGTCTGTATAGAAACTAATGTGTTAGTACCAGCTCATATACAAAAGTGTCTGTATAGAAACTAATGTGTTAGTACTAGCTCATATACAAAAGTGTCTGTATAGAAACTAATGTGTTCGTACCAGCTCATATACAAAAGTGTCTGTATAGAAACTAATGTGTTAGTACTAGCTCATATACAAAAGTGTCTGTATAGAAACTAATGTGTTCGTACCAGCTCATATACAAAAGTGTCTGTATAGAAACTAATGTGTTAGTACTAGCTCATATAAAAGATCTTTCACAAAATTGTATATATACAAATAATATTATACCAACATTATAACAATTTGATAGATCTTTAGCTTTTAGCGCCCTTACTACCCTCTCTATATCATTTACATCTCCAGCTTAGATTGAAGGATCTAGGTTTATCAAGTAAGGTGTTTGATCTATCCCCTTTTTTCACTGACATTAGCGCACTATTTACTCCATTTTCTAAACCTACATCTTTATTTTTAAATTACTGCATTAAGCAGTTATAAAAGGGTT
The DNA here is from genome assembly GCF_027579735.1 of Bombina bombina. NCBI lineage: Eukaryota > Metazoa > Chordata > Amphibia > Anura > Bombinatoridae > Bombina > Bombina bombina. The sequence continues at coordinate 635,169,373 of NC_069505.1, read as the reverse complement.
AAAGTGAGGGGATGTGGGGTGTTAGAAACAAAAACAGCACTGAATGTGCCTTTACTTTGAGGTCAATGGGGGACTGTGTTTTCAATAGAATTATATGTATATGCTTATATACAGATTATTATTTATTTCTAAAGCGCCAACAGATTCCGCAGCACTGTCCATGGGTACAAAGAGAAAAGTACAATGGTGATACAATACAATATAAGACCCCTGACAAAGGTAGAGGTGCTTCAACAGACAGAGGCAATGGAGAGGAGGAGTCACCAGCAAATGAGACAGAAAAAGACCTGTTAGAGAGATAAGAGTGGATCCAGGAGAGGGCAGTGTCACAGAGCCTTGAGGTACTCCAACAGACAGAGGCAATGGAGAGGAGGAGTCACCAGCAAAGGAGACAGAAAAAGACCACTTAGAGAGATAAGAGTGGATCCAGGAGAGGGCAGTGTCACAGAGCCTTGAGGTACTCCAACAGACAGAGGCAATGGAGAGGAGGAGTCACCAGCAAATGAGACAGAAAAAGACCTGTTAGAGATAAGAGTGGATCCAGGAGAGGGCAGTGTCACAGAGCCTTGAGGTGCTCCAACAGACAGAGGCAATGGAGAGGAGGAGTCACCAGCAAATGAGACAGAAAAAGACCTGTTAGAGAGATAAGAGTGGATCCAGGTGAGGGCAGTGTCACAGAGCCTTGAGGTACTCCAACAGACAGAGGCAATGGAGAGGAGGAGTCGCCAGCAAAGGAGACAGAAAAAGACCTGTTAGAGATAAGAGTGGATCCAGGAGAGGGCAGTGTCACAGAGCCTTGAGGTACTCCAACAGACAGAGGCAATGGAGAGGAGGAGTCACCAGCAAAGGAGACAGAAAAAGACCTATTAGAGAGATAAGAGTGGATCCAGGAGAGGGCAGTGTCACAGAGACTTGAGGTGCTCCAACAGACAGAGGCAATGGAGAGGAGGAGTCACCAGCAAAGGAGACAGAAAAAGACCTGTTAGAGAGATAAGAGTGGATCCAGGAGAGGGCAGTGTCACAGAGCCTTGAGGTGCTCCAACAGACAGAGGCAATGGAGAGGAGGAGTCACCAGCAAAGGAGATAGAAAAAGACCTGTTAGAGATAAGAGTGGATCCAGGAGAGGGCAGTGTCACAGAGACTTGAGGTGCTCCAACAGACAGAGGCAATGGAGAGGAGGAGTCACCAGCAAAGGAGATAGAAAAAGACCTGTTAGAGATAAGAGTGGATCCAGGAGAGGGCAGTGTCACAGAGCCCAAGGGAGCTGAGAGTTCGTAAGAGGAGGGGATGGTCAACGTTGTCAAAGGCAATAGAGAGGTCAAGTAACTTAGTAACCTTGGTGAGGGCAGTCTTAGTTGAGTATTGGGGATGAAATCCAGATTGCAGGGGGTCAAGCAAGGAGTTATATATGCGTTAATATGTGTATATAAATATATATTTCTTTATTGCTCACCAACTCTGCACGGATTGCCCCCTGCGCTGCGTTTGTCTATCGGGCTCGGCATCAGAATAAGGCTCCCATTGGAGCCTATGGGAAAGTGCTCTCGTGAGTGCAAGGCTTCCAGGGCACGTGAACATGATTTATGTGCACTGGTATTACAGAGTGGAATGCAAATATTGTGCTCACGAAAGCTCAATATTGTGCGCCACTCGTATTCTTGCTCTTAATCGTTTAGGTAATACCTTACTTATTGCATGGAGAGAATATATCCTACTTACCTTGTCTCACTTTTGCACACCAGACTAATTCTTTGTGTTCTTTTGTTAGCAGCTGTAACAGAAAATCATTTGCAATCATCTTCATATGTATTTCACTGAAGATTTCATTTGGAAAGTTAGAAAACTCCAGTTCCTAAACAAGAAATCGGTTTGATAAAGTTACATCACAAGGAACAGACAGAAATACTGAGTCAATTATAAACATATCTGGATATTTAAGGCTGTGACACACTGCAAGCGATGCGGCGCGAGGCAAAGCAGCTGCTTCACTCCGCGTCGCATCGCTTCTGAAGTTCAAATATTTCATCTCTGAGCGCTTAGCTACGCGACCTGACGCAGCAGAGTGCTCAGAGATGAAAAGGCAAGACACACTGAGCGCGCACAGCTGCATCTACACGCTGCGCACCGCTCCGCTTGCAGTGTGTCACAGCCTTTAGAAGCAAACTGTAAGGGGTTCCTCTTACTCTCAGCCCAAAAATAAAACTAAAATATAGCTGTGATCACATGGTTACTTATAGGGTTTTTATATACACAGCCAAATCATATACACAGCTATACAATTGTATCCACTGCTGTACCATCATATGCATAACTATAGCATCATACGCACAGCTACACCGTCATACACACAGCTACCCCGTTATATGCACAGCTACGCCGTCATACGCACAGCTACGCCGTCATACGCACAGCTACCCTGTTATTTACACAGCTACACCGTCATACGCACAGCTACGCCGTCATACGCACAGCTACGCCATCATACGCACAGCTACCCTGTTATTTACACAGCTACACCGTCATACGCACAGCTACGCCGTCATCCACACAGCTACGCCGTCATCCACACAGCTACCCCGTTATATGCACAGCTACGCCGTCATATGCACAGCTACGCCATCATACGCACAGCTACGCCGTCATACGCACAGCTACCCTGTTATTTACACAGCTACACCGTCATACGCACAGCTACACCGTCATACGCACAGCTACCCCGTTATATGCACAGCTAGGCCATCATACTCACAGCTACGCCGTCATACGCACAGCTACGCCCGTCATACGCACAGCTACCCTGTTATTTACACAGCTATGCCGTCATACGCACAGCCAAGCCGTCATACGCACAGCTACCCTGTTATTTACACAGCTACGCCATCATATGCACAGCTACACCATAATACGCACAGCTACGCCGTCATACGCACACCTACCCTGTTATTTACACAGCTACGCCATCATACGCACAGCTACGCCGTCATATGCACAGCTACACCGTCATACGCACAGCTACCCTGTTATTTACACAGCTATGCCGTCATTTGCACAGCTATGCCGTCATTCGCACAGCTACGCCATCATACGCACAGCTACGCCATAATACGCACAGCTACGCCGTCATACGCACAGCTACCCTGTTATTTACACAGCTACGCCATCATACGCACAGCTACGCCGTCATACGCACAGCTACACCGTCATATGCACAGCTACCCTGTTATTTACACAGCTATGCCGTCATACGCACAGCTACCCTGTTATATGCACAGCTACGCCGTCATATCCACAGCTATAACACATTTTTTGGACTGGGTTTCTGGGGGCATTAACACCATAATTTTTCTGTTTCCTATTGATGACTGTGCCATGTTATAACCATACAAATTGTCAAATTCTGCCTGATGTCTAGGTGTAGCCAGACATTTTGCCTGTTAATGACTCTTCGGGGCCGAATTATCAATGTGCGAGTGGACATGATACAAAGTAACGTAGCGTGATTTCTGTCCGCGGCCTCAGAGTAGGCCGACAGGTTATGGAGCAGCGGTCGGAGCTTGATAAATTGGCCCCTTCATCTGTATTCCCCTTGGATTAGTTGCTGTCTGATTGTCGCTGTACCCTCAATATATTCTAGTGGGACATGCCTTACGTCAGTGTATAGGGTCTGATATCTACTGCTAACCTAAAATCACAGCCTGCTTATCTTGCTAAAATACCCTGTAAAGAAGCTGCTGTAAATCTGAGGGATTGGAATACCGGTGTAGCATTGTCACCATGTGAGGGAGCCGTGATGTTTACTAACCTCAGGATATATTTCTGCTTCTCCTGGTCCCATCACAATGTATTTTTTCCCTGTGTATAGCACAGTGAGGGACTGAGGAGGTTTCCTCAAATTTTTAAAATGAGCCTTTTTTTCATTTTCTTCTATAGCCTGAAGATAAAATAAAGAGCAATATGTAGAAATACAGATGTGTGCAATAAAAGCTCACAGACTAGTTATTTACTCACCTGCTTGGTGATATCACAGAGAGGAGTTAGAAAAAGATGAAACGTATGCCCATCAGAGCATTTATAGAAAATCAGAATGCGTCCATGTCTTCCAATGAGGTATGAGATAAGTCTTCTCACCACAACTCCAACAGGGGAGAAGGTTGGATTTAGAAGCTCAACATAATATGGTTCAATTCTTGTTGGGGATTCCAGTGTCATGCCAGCATCATTCAAATTAAAAACTTTAATGTTTTTATATAGGTCTGTGTCCAACCCTACAGCAAAAGCACAGAAGAATAAAATGTAAGACTATACAGACTCAGGAGCTGGGATCTATATGCTGATTGGTGGCTACACATATGTGTATCTTGTCATTGGCTCATCTGATGTTTTCAGCTAGATCACAGTAGTGCAAAAGAGGTGGAGAAGTGGTAAATAGCAGACACTCAACACACTGGATAGGACCCAGGACAAGACCACTAGGTGACATGAAGGTCCTGTCACAGTTCAAAATAGTCAGAAATAGCCTGAATTGAAACCTACTTGTAGATGACAAATCATTAGAAGTCATGCAGGTCAGAGGTCAGCAGGAAATGGGCAGAAGTCAAAATCAGAATCCAGAAAGAGAAGTCATGCAGGTCAGAGGTCAGCAGGAAATGGGCAGAAGACAAAATCAGAATCCAGAAAGAGAAGTCATGCAGGTCAGAGGTCAGCAGGAAATGGGCAGAAGACAAAATCAGAATCCAGAAAGAGAAGTCATGCAGGTCAGAGGTCAGCAGGAAATGGGCAGAAGTCAAAATCAGAATCCAGAAAGAGAAGTCATGCAGGTCAGAGGTCAGCAGGAAATGGGCAGAAGACAAAATCAGAATCCAGAAAGAGAAGTCATGCAGGTCAGAGGTCAGCAGGAAATGGGCAGAAGACAAAATCAGAATCCAGAAAGAGAAGTCATGCAGGTCAGAGGTCAGCAGGAAATGGGCAGAAGACAAAATCAGAATCCAGAAAGAGAAGTCATGCAGGTCAGAGGTCAGCAGGAAATGGGCAGAAGTCAAAATCAGAATCCAGAAAGAGAAGTCATGCAGGTCAGAGGTCAGCAGGAAATGGGCAGAAGACAAAATCAGAATCCAGAAAGAGAAGTCATGCAGGTCAGAGGTCAGCAGGAAATGGGCAAAAGACAATATCAGAATCCAGAAAGAGAAGTCATGTAGGTTAGAGGTCAGCAGGAAATGGGCAGAAGTCAAAATCAGAATCCAGAAAGAGAAGTCATGTAGGTCAGAGGTCAGCAGGAAATGGGCAGAAGTCAAAATCAGAATCCAGAAAGAGAAGTCAGGTAGGTTAGAGGTCAGCAGGAAATGGGCAGAAGTCAAAATCAGAATCAAGGAAGAGAAGTCATGCAGGTCAGAGGTCAGCAGGAAATGGGCAAAAGACAATATCAGAATCCAGAAAGAGAAGTCATGTAGGTTAGAGGTCAGCAGGAAATGGGCAGAAGACAAAATCAGAATCCAGAAAGAGAAGTCAGGTAGGTTAGAGGTCAGCAGGAAATGGGCAGAAGTCAAAATCAGAATCCAGAAAGAGAAGTCAGGTAGGTTAGAGGTCAGCAGGAAATGGGCAGAAGTCAAAATCAGAATCCAGAAAGAGAAGTCATGCAGGTCAGAGGTCAGCAGGAAATGGGCAGAAGACAAAATCAGAATCCAGAAAGAGAAGTCATGCAGGTCAGAGGTCAGCAGGAAATGGGCAGAAGACAAAATCAGAATCCAGAAAGAGAAGTCATGCAGGTTAGAGGTCAGCAGGAAAAGGGCAGAAGACAAAATCAGAATCCAGAAAGAGAAGTCATGCAGGTTAGAGGTCAGCAGGAAAAGGGCAGAAGACAAAATCAGAATCCAGAAAGAGAAGTCATGCAGGTCAGAGGTCAGCAGGAAAAGGGCAGAAGACAAATCAAAATCAGCAGCAAAAGCGAAGTCTCAGTAACAGGCAGAGGTCAGTAACAGCAAAATATAATCAGATCAAAGTGTCAAAGGAAAGGTCAGGTAACAAAGCTAAGGTCAAAGTTCAGGAGAAAATATATCCACAGCTAGCGCATCCAAGAACACAGGTCAATATATACGGCACCCGAAGAAGCAGGAAGCAGTTTTATTATGTAGGCAGCAAAGAACCAGTGCCAACAGCAAACAAAGCATTCAGCAACAATAGACAGATATTGAATCCTCCATCGGCTCGAATCTCAATACAGGTCTAATGTATCTAAAGAGTATATTCAATTTATTTCCAACCACTTTAATTGCACATGCGCAACACATAAAAGCACTGAAAATCTAGCGTGAATAATATTATTTCTTCTTCTTATGTGCGCCTGATGCACAGTTGTGTGTGACAATATATATGTACCTAATACACAGTGATGTGTGTGACAATATATATGTACCTGATACACAGTGGTGTGTGTGACAATATATATGTACCTGATACACACTGGTGTGTGTGACAATATATATGTACCTAATACACAGTGGTGTGTGTGACAATATATATGTACCTGATACACAGTGGTGTGTGTGACAATATATATGTACCTAATACACAGTGGTGTGTGTGACAATATATATGTACCTGATACACAGTGGTGTGTGTGACAATATATATGTACCTGATACACACTGGTGTGTGTGACAATATATATGTACCTGATACACAGTGGTGTGTGTGACAATATATATGTACCTGATGCACACTGGTGTGTGTGACAATATATATGTACCTGATGCACACTGGTGTGTGTGACAATATATATGTACCTGATGCACACTGGTGTGTGTGACAATATATATGTACCTGATACACACTGGTGTGTGTGACAATATATATGCACCTGATGCACACTGGTGTGTGTGACAATATATATGTACCTGATGCACACTGGTGTGTGTGACAATATATATGTACCTGATGCACACTGGTGTGTGTGACAATATATATGTACCTGATACACACTGGTGTGTGTGACAATATATATGTACCCGATGCACACTGGTGTGTGTGACAATATATATGTACCTGATGCACACTGGTGTGTGTGACAATATATATGTACCTGATACACATTGGTGTGTGTGACAATATATATGTACCTGATGGACACTGGTGTGTGTGACAATATATATGTACCTGATGCACACTGGTGTGTGTGACAATATATATGTACCTGATGCACACTGGTGTGTGTGACAATATATATGTACCTGATGCACACTGGTGTGTGTGACAATATATATGTACATGATACACACTGGTGTGTGTGACAATATATATGTACCTGATGCTCACTGGTGTGTGTGACAATATATATGTACCTGATGCTCACTGGTGTGTGTGACAATATATATGTACCTGATGCTCACTGGTGTGTGTGACAATATATATGTACCTGATGCACACTGGTGTGTGTGACAATATACATGTACCTGATGCACACTGGTGTGTGTGACAATATATATGTACCTGATGCACACTGGTGTGTGTGACAATATACATGTACCTAATGCACACTGGTGTGTGTGACAATATATATATGTACCTGATGCACACTGGTGTGTGTGACAATATATATGTACCTGATGCACACTGGTGTGTGTGACAATATATATGTACCTGATGCACACTGGTGTGTGTGACAATATATATGTACCTGATGCACACTGGTGTGTGTGTGACAATATATATGTACCTGATGCACACTGGTGTGTGTGACAATATATATGTACCTGATGCACACTGGTGTGTGTGACAATATATATGTACCTGATGCACACTGGTGTGTGTGACAATATATATGTACCTGATGCACACTGGTGTGTGTGACAATATATATGTACCTGATGCACACTGGTGTGTGTGACAATATATATGTACCTGATGCTCACTGGTGTGTGTGACAATATATATGTACCTGATGCACACTGGTGTGTGTGACAATATATATGTACCTGATGCACACTGGTGTGTGTGACAATATATATGTACCTGATACACACTGGTGTGTGTGACAATATATGTACCTGATGCACACTGGTGTGTGTGACACACTGGTGTGTGGTCCATCATCAAATGTGAGATTTACAAGGAGGGAAAACAGTACACCTCTCTGAACAGTGTCTGGGAGGCTGTGGTTGCTGCTGCACGCAATGTTGATGGTGAACAGATCAAAACACTGACAGAATCCATGGATGGCAGGCTTTTGAGTGTCCTTGCAAAGAAAGGTGGCTATATTGGTCACTGATTTGTTTTTGTTTTGTTTTTGAATGTCAGAAATGTATATTTGTGAATGTTGAGATGTTATATTGGTTTCACTGGTAAAAATAAATAATTGAAGTGGGTATATATTTGTTTTTTGTTAAGTTGCCTAATAATTATGCACAGTAATAGTCACCTGCACACCCAGATATCCCCCTAAAATAGCTAAAACTAAAAACAAACTAAAAACTACTTCCAAAAATATTCAGCTTTGATATTAATGAGTTTTTTGGGTTCATTGAGAACATGGTTGTTGTTCAATAATAAAATTAATCCTCAAAAATACAACTTGCCTAATAATTATGCACTCCCTGTATGTACCTGATGCACACTGGTGTGTGTGACAATATATATGTACCTGATACACATTGGTGTGTGTGACAATATATATGTACCTGATGCACACTGGTGTGTGTGACAATATATATGTACCTGATGCACACTGGTGTGTGTGACAATATATATGTACCTGATACACACTGGTGTGTGTGACAACATATATGTACCTGATGGACACTGGTGTGTGTGACAATATATATGTACCTGATACACACTGGTGTGTGTGACAATATATATGTACCTGATACACACTGGTGTGTGTGACAATATATATGTACCTGATACACAGTGGTATGTGTGACAATATATATGTACCTGATACACAGTGGTGTGTGTAACAATATATATGTACCTGATGCACACTGGTGTGTGTGACAATATATATGTACCTGATGCACACTGGTGTGTGTGACAATATATATGTGCCTGATGCACACTGGTGTGTGTGATAATATATATGTACCTGATGCACACTGGTGTGTGTGACAATATATATGTGCCTGATGCACACTGGTGTGTGTGACAATATATATGTACCTGATACACACTGGTGTGTGTGACAATATATGTACCTGATGCACACTGGTGTGTGTGACAATATATATGTACCTGATACACACTGGTGTGTGTGACAATATATATGTACCTGATGCACACTGGTGTGTGTGACAATATATATGTACCTGATGCACACTGGTGTGTGTGACAATATATATGTACCTGATACACACTGGTGTGTGTGACAATATATATGTACCTGATACACACTGGTGTGTGTGACAATATATATGTACCTGATGCACAGTGGTATGTGTGACAATATATATGTACCTGATACACACTGGTGTGTGTGAAAATATATATGTACCTGATGGACACTGGTGTGTGTGACAATATATATGTACCTGATGCACACTGGTGTGTGTGACAATATATATGTACCTGATGCACACTGGTGTGTGTGACAATATATATGTACCTGATGCACACTGGTGTGTGTTACAATATATATGTACCTGATACACACTAGTGTGTGTGCCAATATATATGTACCTGATGCACACTGGTGTGTGTGACAATATATATGTACCTGATACACACTGGTGTGTGTGACAATATATATGTACCTGATGGACACTGGTGTGTGTGACAATATATATGTACCTGATACACACTGGTGTGTGTGACAATATATATGTACCTGATGGACACTGGTGTGTGTGACAATATATATGTACCTGATACACACTGGTGTGTGTGACAATATATATGTACCTGATACACACTGGTGTGTGTGACAATATATATGTACCTGATGCACACTGGTGTGTGTGACAATATATATGTACCTGATACACACTGGTGTGTGTGACAATATATGTACCTGATGCACACTGGTGTGTGTGACAATATATATGTACCTGATGCACACTGGTGTGTGTGACAATATACATGTACCTGATACACAGTGGTGTGTGTGACAATATATATGTACCTGATGCACACTGGTGTGTGTGACAATATATATGTACCTGATGCACACTGGTGTGTGTGACAATATATATGTGCCTGATGCACACTGGTGTGTGTGACAATATATATGTACCTGATGCACACTGGTGTGTGTGACAATATATATGTACCTGATGCACACTGGTGTGTGTGACAATATATATGTACCTGATACACACTGGTGTGTGTGACAATATATGTACCTGATGCACACTGGTGTGTGTGACAATATATATGTACCTGATACACACTGGTGTGTGTGACAATATATATGTACCTGATACACACTGGTGTGTGTGACAATATATATGTACCTGATACACACTGGTGTGTGTGACAATATATATGTACCTGATACACACTGGTGTGTGTGACAAGATATATGTACCTGATACACACTGGTGTGTGTGACAATATATATGTACCTGATGCACAGTGGTATGTGTGACAATATATATGTACCTGATACACACTGGTGTGTGTGAAAATATATATGTACCTGATGCACACTGGTGTGTGTGACAATATATAAGTACCTGATGCACACTGGTGTGTGTGACAATATACATGTACCTGATGCACACTGGTGTGTGTGACAATATACATGTACCTGATGCACACTGGTGTGTGTGACAATATATATGTACCTGATGCACACTGGTGTGTGTGACAATATATATGTACCTGATGCACACTGGTGTGTGTGACAATATATATGTACCTGATGCACACTGGTGTGTGTGACAATATATATGTACCTGTTGCACACTGGTGTGTGTGACAATATATATGTACCTGATGCACACTGGTGTGTGTGACAATATATATGTACCTGATGCACACTGGTGTGTGTGACAATATATATGTACCTGATGCACACTGGTGTGTGTGACAATATATATGTACCTGATGCACACTGGTGTGTGTGACAATATATATGTACCTGATGCACACTGGTGTGTGTTACAATATATATGTACCTGATACACACTGGTGTGTGTGCCAATATATATGTACCTGATGCACACTGGTGTGTGTGACAATATATATGTACCTGATACACACTGGTGTGTGTGCCAATATATATGTACCTGATGGACACTGGTGTGTGTGACAATATATATGTACCTGATGCACACTGGTGTGTGTGACAATATATATGTGCCTGATGGACACTGGTGTGTGTGACAATATATATGTACCTGATGCACACTGGTGTGTGTGACAATATATATGTGCCTGATGCACACTGGTGTGTGTGACAATATATATGTACCTGATGCACACTGGTGTGTGTGACGATATATATGTACCTGATACACAGTGGTGTGTGTGACAATATATATGTACCTGATGCACACTGGTGTGTGTGACAATATATATGTACCTGATACACACTGGTGTGTGTGACAATATATATGTACCTGATACACACTGGTGTGTGTGACAATATATATGTACCTGATACACACTGGTGTGTGTGACAATATATATGTACCTGATGCACAGTGGTATGTGTGACAATATATATGTACCTGATACACACTGGTGTGTGTGAAAATATATAAGTACCTGATGCACACTGGTGTGTGTGACAATATATATGTACCTGATTCACACTGGTGTGTGTGACAATATATATGTACCTGATGCACACTGGTGTGTGTGACAATATCTATGTACCTGATGCACACTGGTGTGTGTTACAATATATATGTACCTGATGCACACTGGTGTGTGTTACAATATATATGTACCTGATGGACACTGGTGTGTGTGACAATATATATGTACCTGATACACACTGGTGTGTGTGTGACAATATATATGTACCTGATGGACACTGGTGTGTGTGACAATATATATGTACCTGATGCACACTGGTGTGTGTGACAATATATATGTACCTGATGCACACTGGTGTGTGTGACAATATATATGTACCTGATGCACACTGGTGTGTGTGACAATATATATGTGCCTGATGCACACTGGTGTGTGTGACAATATATATGTACCTGATGCACACTGGTGTGTGTGACAATATATATGTACCTGATGCACACTGGTGTGTGTGACAATATATATGTGCCTGATGCACACTGGTGTGTGTGACAATATATATGTGCCTGATGCACACTGGTGTGTGTGACAATATATATGTGCCTGATGCACACTGGTGTGTGTGACAATATACATGTACCTGATGCACACTGGTGTGTGTGACAATATACATGTACCTGATGCACACTGGTGTGTGTGACAATATACATGTACCTGATGCACACTGGTGTGTGTGACAATATATATGTACCTGATGCACACTGGTGTGTGTGACAATATATATGTACCTGATGCACACTGGTGTGTGTGACAATATATATGTACCTGATGCACACTGGTGTGTGTGACAATATATATGTACCTGATGCACACTGGTGTGTGTGACAATATATATGTACCTGATGCACACTGGTGTGTGTGTGACAATATATATGTACCTGATGCACACTGGTGTGTGTGTGACAATATATATGTACCTGATGCACACTGGTGTGTGTGACAATATATATGTACCTGATGCACACTGGTGTGTGTGACAATATATATGTACCTGATGCACACTGGTGTGTGTGACAATATATATGTACCTGATGCACACTGGTGTGTGTGACAATATATATGTACCTGATGCACACTGGTGTGTGTGACAATATATATATATATATATATATATATATATATATATATATATATATATATATATATATACAGTATACCTCCAACAAAAGCAGGCACTCACCGGGTTTGAAGTGGCAAAAAACTTTATTCCAACAGAGTGACATTTCGGGGTTTTACCCCCATCCTCAGACTCAAACAACAACAATGAAATGCTCAACAACCTCCCTTAAATACCCTGTTCACCATACATGTGTTTCCAATAAGCGTTAATTAGCTTGTGTGCAAAACCAGGTGTTAGCAAGCACTTAGCATACATCACTAATAAGCATTGCATGTAGCCTAGCAACCAAACACTAGGAATTCTAAGAATTTCTAGATGCACCTAAGCAGTAGAATCTATACAACAATTGACAACATATGTGTGGGTTTTTTTTTAAAGTGACCATATAATATCCGCTAACGAGACTTTATAAAACATCCGTTTACCAAATTATGTATAGCGGTAATTAACCAGTGCCTGTGCAAGCGTCACTAATGGACGCTTTGGATATGTGTAACTTAGCAACTAATCGCCTGCTAGACACTTAGGCCTAGATTTAGAGTTGGGCAGTAGCCGTCAAAACCAGCGTTAGAGGCTCCTAACGCTGGTTTTTACTGCCCGCTGGTATTTGGAGTCAGTCAGGAAAGGGTCTAACGCTCACTTTCCAGCCGCGACTTTTCCATACCGCAGATCCCCCTACGCCATTTGCGTATCCTATCTTTTCAATGGGATCTTTCTAACGCCGGTATTTAGAGTCTTGGCTGAAGTGAGCATTAGAAATCTAACGACAAAACTCCAGCCGCAGAAAAAAGTCAGTAGTTAAGAGCTTTCTGGGCTAACGCCGGTTTATAAAGCTCTTAACTACTGTGCTCTAAAGTACACTAACACCCATAAACTACCTATGTACCCCTAAACCGAGGCCCCCCCCACATCGCCGCCACTCTATTAAAATTTTTAACCCCTAATCTGCCGACCGCACACCGCCGCCACCTACGTTATCCCTATGTACCCCTAATCTGCTGCCCCTAACATCGCCGACACCTACATAATATTTATTAACCCCTAATCTGCCGCCCCCAACGTCGCCGCTACCTACCTACACTTATTAACCCCTAATCTGCCGACCGCACCGCTACTATAATAAATGTATTAACCCCTAATCCGCCTCACTCCCGCCTCAATAACCCTATAATAAATAGTATTAACCCCTAATCTGCCCTCACTAACATCGCCGACACCTAACTTCAAGCATTAACCCCTAATCTGCCGACCGGAGCTCACCGCTACTCTAATAAATTTTTTAACCCCTAAAGCTAATTCTAACCATAACCCTAACACCCCCCTAAGTTAAATATAATTTTTATCTAACAAAATAAATTAACTTTTATTAAATAAATTATTCCTATTTAAAGCTAAATACTTACCTGTAAAATAAACCCTAATATAGCTACAATATAAATTATAATTATATTGTAGCTATTTTAGGATTAATATTTATTTTACAGGCAACTTTGTAATTATTTTAACCAGGTACAATAGCTATTAAATAGTTAATAACTATTTAATAGCTACCTAGTTAAAATAATGACAAAATTACCTGTAAAATAAATCCTAACCTAAGTTAAACCTAACACTACACTATCAATAAATAAATTAAATAAACTACCTACAATTATCTACAATTAAACCCAACACTACACTATCAATAAATTAATTAAATACAATACCTACAAATAAATACAATTAAATAAACTAACTAAAGTACAAAAAATAAAAAAGAACTGTTACAAAAAATAAAAAAATATTTACAAACATTAGAAAAATATTACATCAATTTTAAACTAATTACACCTACTCTAAGCCCCCTAATAAAATAACAAAGACCCCCAAAATAAAAAAATGCCCTACCCTATTCTAAAATTAAAATAGAAAAGCTCTTTTACCTTACCAGCCCTGAAAAGGGCCCTTTGCGGGGCATGCCCAAAAGTATTCAGCTCTTTTGCCTGTAAAAAAAAAACATACAATACCCCCCCAACATTACAACCCACCACCCACATACCCCTAATCTAACCCAAACCCCCCTTAAATAAACCTAACACTGAGCCCCTGCAGATCTCCCTACCTTGTCTTCACCTCACCGGGTTCAGCGATCGGTCCAGAAGAGGGTCCGAAGTCTTGATCCAAGCCCAAGCGGGGGCTGAAGAGTGACGTCCATCCTGCGGCTGAAGTCTTGATCCAAGCGGCGGCTGAAGAACTCCATCATCGGGCTGAAGTCTTGATCCAAGCGGGCGCTGAAGAAGTCCATCATCGGGATGAAGTCTTCTATCAAGCGGCATCTTCAATCTTCTTTCTTCTGGAGCGCAGCGGAGCCATCTTCTTCCCAGCCGACGCAGATCCATCCTCTTCAACCGACGCCTACTCGCCGAATGAGGGTTCCTTTAAATGACGTCATCCAAGATGGCGTCCCTCGAATTTCGATTGGCTGATAGGATTCTATCAGCCAATCGGAATTAAGGTAGGAATATTCTGATTGGCTGATGGAATCAGCCAATCAGATTCAAGTTCAATCCGATTGGCTGATCCAATCAGCCAATCAGATTGAGCTTGAATCTGATTGGCTGATTCCATCAGCCAATCAGAATATTCCTACCTTAATTCCGATTGGCTGATAGAATCCTATCAGCCAATCGGAATTCGAGGGACGCCATCTTGGATGACGTCATTTAAAGGAACCGTCATTCGGCGAGTAGGCGTCGGTTGAAGAGGATGGATCCTCGTCGGCTGGGAAGAAGATGGCTCCGCTCCGGAAGAAAGAAGATTGAAGATGCCGCTTGATAGAAGACTTCATCCTGATGATGGACTTCTTCAGCGCCCGCTTGGATCAAGACTTCAGCCCGATGATGGAGTTCTTCAGCCGCCGCTTGGATCAAGACTTCAACCGCAGGATGGACGTCACTCTTCAGCCCCCGCTTGGGCTTGGATCAAGACTTCGGACCCTCTTCTGGACCGATCGCTGAACCCGGTGAGGTGAAGACAAGGTAGGGAGATCTTCAGGGGCTTAGTGTTAGGTTTATTTAAGGGGGGTTTGGGTTAGATTAGGGGTATGAGGGTGGTAGGTTGTAATGTTGGGGGGGGGTATTGTATGATTTTTTTTTACAGGCAAAAGAGCTGAATTCTTTGGGGCATGCCCCGCAAAGGGCCCTTTTCAGGGCTGGTAAGGTAAAAGAGCTTTTCTATTTTAATTTTAGAATAGGGTAGGGCATTTTTTTATTTTGGGGGTCTTTGTTATTTTATTAGGGGGCTTAGAGTAGGTGTAATTAGTTTAAAATTGTTGTAATATTTTTCAAATGTTTGTAAATATTTTTTTATTTTTTGTAACTTAGTTCTTTTTTATTTTTTGTACTTTAGTTAGTTTATTTCATTGTATTTATTTGTAGGTATTGTATTTAATTAATTTATTGATAGTGTAGTGTTAGGTTTAATTGTAACTTAGGTTAGGATTTATTTTACAGGTAATTTTGTAATTATTTTATCTAGGTAGCTATTAAATAGTTAATAACTATTTAATAGCTATTGTACCTGGTTAAAATAATTACAAAGTTGCCTGTAAAATAAATATTAATCCTAAAATAGCTACAATATAATTATAATTTATATTGTAGCTATATTAGGGTTTATTTTACAGGTAAGTATTTAGCTTTAAATAGGAATAATTTATTTAATAAGAGTTAATTTATTTCGTTAGATTTAAATTATATTTAACTTAGGGGGGTGTTAGGGTTAAGGTTAGACTTAGCTTTAGGGGTTAATACATTTATTAGAGTAGTGGTGAGATCCAGTCGGCAGATTATAGGTTAATAATTGTAGGTAGGTGGAGGCGACGTTGGGGGCGGCAGATTAGGGGTTAATAAATATAATATAGGGGTCGGCGGTGTTAGGGGCAGCAGATTAGGGGTACATAGGTATAATGTAGGTTGCGGCGGTGTACGGAGCGGCAGATTAGGGGTTAATAATAATATGCAGGGGTCAGCGATAGCGGGGGCGGCAGATTAGGGGTTAATAAATATAATATAGGGGTCAGCGGTGTTAGGGGCAGCAGATTAGGGGTACATAGGTATAATGTAGGTTGCGACGGTGTACAGAGCGGCATATTAGGGGTTAATAATAATATGCAGGGGTCAGCGATAGCGGGGGCGGCAGATTAGGGGTTAATAAATATAATATAGGGGTCGGCGGTGTTAGGGGCAGCAGATTAGGGGTACATAGGTATAATGTAGGTTGCGGCGGTGTACGGAGCGGCAGATTAGGGGTTAATAATAATATGCAGGGGTCAGCGATAGCGGGGGCGGCAGATTAGGGGTTAATAAATATAATATAGGGGTCGGCGGTGTTAGGGGCAGCAGATTAGGGGTACATAGGGATAATGTAGGTTGCGGCGGTGTACGGAGCAGAAGATTAGGGGTTAATAATAATATGCAGGGGTCAGCGATAGCGGGGGCGGCAAATTAGGGGTTAATAAGTGTAAGGTTAGGGGTGTTTAGACTCGGGGTTCATGTTAGGGTGTTAGGTGCAGACATAGGAAGTGTTTCCCCATAGAAAACAATGGGGCTGCGTTAGGAGCTGAACGCTGCTTTTTTGCAGGTGTTAGGTTTTTTTTCAGCTCAAACAGCCCCATTGTTTCCTATGGGGGAATCGTGCACAAGCACGTTTTTGAAGCTGGCCGCCTCCGTAAGCACCGCTGGAATTTAGAGTTGCAGTGGCGGTAAATATGCTATACGCTCCCTTTTTGGAGCCTAACGCAGCCCTTCTGTGAACTCTAAATACCAGCGGTATTTAAAAGGTGCGGGAGAAAAAAAGCACGCGTAGCTAACGCACCCCTTTGGCCGCCAAACTCTAAATCTAGCCGATAGTATCCAATGTGTTAACTATCTCTACTATTACCCAGAAAATACATATAAACATAAAAATATAAAGAAATGTAAAGAAATGTTAAAAGCGCTAAATCTCTATTCAGCATGTCAATAAACCTTTATATTAATAGGTGGCTACTATAACTATTCCTAGGGCTCAAATAGCTACCTCTATTGGAAAGCATGTAAACACAGTATGAAGTTAAACACAACTGACCATAGTAGATTATAGTAAGGGCATATACATAGCGCCAATTAACTAATATATCCTGGTCAATATTAGACCGGGCGTAACGCAGCAGTGTACATATAGAAAATTGTGCACAAAATTACACACAATGTTACATCTAAGTTACCTAAACTGAACATGAATTGCACATATAAACATCTAGCAAATACGGAAATATAATTTGTGCTAGGCATGGAAAGATTGGCACCGGGACGTTACAGAAAGCTGTGCCATTCAATTTTAGTATTAACCCCTTAAGGACCAGCGACGTACCCTGTATCTCACTGGCCTTTTTTGGGACTTGATTGTTTTATAGCGTGGTCTTGCCACCAGCGTTGAGACTGCTCTATTCCACAAAGCCTGCTGGAGGGAGGGTATTAATAGTGTTTTCTTCTTGCTAGACTTGTGCTATTATGTCCTGAAAAAACCCTTAACGACCAGTGACATACAGGGTACATTGTGGTCATTAAGGGGTTAAGGCCCTTCGGGATCAGTGTGTCCAGTTCAAAAGTCCATAGCCTCTCTCTGCATAAGTATCTTATTCCGGTCCCCTCCTCTTGTCAACGGAGGGACATGATCAATGAGAGTGTATCTCAACTCTGATACATTATGATTGTTATGTAGGAAGTGGCGTGCCACAGGTTGTTCTGACTCTTTGTTTTTGATAGCTGCATGGATGGCGCTTCTATGGTTAGCCATCCAAGTCCTCAAATCATCACTCGTTTTTTCCTACATAAAACAAACTACAAGGACAGTGTAGTAAATATACCACAAATTTGGTGGTGCACGTCAACCTGTGTTTATGAAAGTATTTTTTCCTGTTCCTCGGATGATGAAAGAAGGATCCCGTCTGCATTCCATTAAATGTGGTACAACTGCTAAAAGGAAGATCTCTAAAAGACATTCTACAAAAAACAGACCCGACACATTGCTACAAGACAAAGACATGGTTGGAAAATACAAAACCCGGGTGCTACAAATGTAGCGGTTGTACCACATGTAATGGAATGCGGACGGGATCCTTCTTTCATCATCTGAGGAACAGGAATAAATACTTCCATAAACAAAGGTTGACGTGCACCACCAAATTTGTGGTATATTTAATACTCTGTCCTTGTAGTTTGTTTTATGTAGGAAAAACGACTGATGATCTGAGGACAAGGATGGATAACCATAGAACATATACTCTCATTGATCATGTCCCTCCGTTGACAAGAGGAGGGGACCAGATTAAGATACTTATGCAGAGAGAGGCTCTGGACTTTTGAACTGGACACACTGATCCGAAGGGCCTTAATACTAAAATTGAATGGCACAGCTTTCTGTAACGTCCCAGTGCCAATCTTTCCATGCCTAGCACAAATTATATTTTCGTATTTGCTAGATGTATATATGTGCAACTCAAGTTCAGTTTAGGTAACTTATGCCTAGATTTAGAGTTTTGCGTTAGCCATCCAAACCAGCGTTAAGGGGTCCTAACGCTGGTTTTTACCGCCCGCTGGTATTTAGAGTCAGTCAGGAAAGGGTTTAACGCTCACTTTCCAGCCGCGACTTTTCCATACCGCAGATCCCCTTATGCCAATTGCGTATCCTATCTTTTCAATGGGATCTTC
The DNA here is from genome assembly GCF_027579735.1 of Bombina bombina. Classification (NCBI taxonomy): domain Eukaryota; kingdom Metazoa; phylum Chordata; class Amphibia; order Anura; family Bombinatoridae; genus Bombina; species Bombina bombina. The sequence goes on along the minus strand of NC_069505.1, from coordinate 635,149,774 downwards.
CTAACGCTGGTATTTAGAGTCTTGGCTGAAGTGAGCGTTAGAACTCTAACAACAAGACTCCAGCCGCAGAAAGGAGTCAAAAGTTAAGAGCTTTATGGGCCAACGCCGGTTCATAAAGCTCTTAACTACTGTGCTCTAAAGTACACTAACACCCATAAACTACCTATGCACCCCTAAACCGAGGTCCCCCCACATCGCCGCCACTATAATTAAATTTTTTAACCCCTAATCTGCCGACCGCACACCGCCGCAACCTATATTATCCCTATGTACCCCTAATCTGCTGCCCCTAACATCGCCGACACCTACATAATATTTATTAACCCCTAATCTGCCCCCCCAACGTCGCCGCTACCTACCTACACTTATTAACCCCTAATCTGTGGACCGGACCTCGCTGCCACTATAATAAATGTATTAACCCCTAAACCGCCTCACTCCCGCCTCAAAAACTCTATAATAAATGTATTAACCCCTAAAGCTAAGTCTAACCCTAACCCTAACACCCTCCTAAATTAAATATAATTTAAATCTAACGAAATAAAATAAATCTTATTAAATAAATTAATCCTATTTAAAGATAAATACCTGTAAAATAATCCCTAATATAGCTACAATATAATGAATAATTATATTGTAGCTATTTTAGGATTTATATTTATTTTACAGGCAACTTTGTATTTATTTTAACTAGGTACAATAGCTATTAAATAGTTATTTACTATTTAATAGCTACCTAGTTAAAATAATTACAAAATTGCCTGTAAAATAAATCCTAACCTAAGTTACAATTAAACACTACACTAGCAATAAATTAATTAACTAAACTACCTACAATTATCTACAATTAAATCAACTAAACTAAATTACAAAAAAAACAAACACTAAATTACAAAAAATAAAAAAAGATTACAAGAATTTTAAACTAATTAAACCTACTGTAAGCCCCTAAAAAAATAACAAAGCCCCCCAAAATAAAAAAAATGCCCTACCCTATTCTAAAATAAAAAGTTAACAGCTCTTTTACCTTACCAGACCTTAAAAGGGCCTTTTGCGGGGCATGCCCCAAAGAAATCAGCTCTTTTGCATTTAAAAAAAACATACAATACCCCCCAACATTACAACCCACCACCCATATACCCCTAATCTAACCCAAACCCCCCTTAAAAAAACCTAACACTAAGCCCCTGAAGATCTCCCTACCTTATCTTCACCACGCCGGGTATCACCGATCCGTCCAGAAGAGGGTCCGAAGTCTTCATCCTATCCGGCAAGAAGAGGACATCCGGACCGGCAGACATGTTCATCCAGGCGGCGTCTTCTATCTTCAAGCAGCCGGGACCATCTTGAAGCAGCCGACGCGGATCCATCCTCTTCTTCCGGCGACTGCCGACGAATGAAGGTTCCTTTAAGTGACGTCATCCAAGATGGCGTCCCTCGAATTCCGATTGGCTGATAGGATTCTATCAGCCAATCGGAATTAAGGTAGGAAAAATCTGATTGGCTGATTGAATCAACCAATCAGATTCAAGTTCAATCCAATTGGCTGATCCAATCAGCCAATCAGATTGAGCTTGCATTCTATTGGCTGTTCCGATCAGCCAATAGAATGAGAGCTCAATCTGATTGGCTGATCGGATCAGACAATCGGATTGAACTTGATTCTGATTGGCTGATTCCATCAGCCAATCAGAATTTTCCTACCTTAATTCCGATTGGCTGATAGAATCCTATCAGCCAATCGGAATTCGAGGGACGCCATCTTGGATGACGTAATTTAAAGGAAACTTCATTCGAACTTAGGACGTCGCAAGAAGAGGATGGATCCGCACCGGAGGTCTTCAAGATGGAGCCGGTCGTCATCGGATGGAAAAACATAGAAGATGCGGCTTGGATGATGATGTTTGCCGGTCCGGATCGACTCTTCTGCCCGGATAGGATGAAGACTTCTGCCCGAAGATGGAATTCTTTAGCCGCCGCTTGGATCCAGACTTCAGCCGGAGGATGGACGTCACTCTTCAGCCCCCGCTTGGGCTTGGATGAAGATTTCGGAGGCTCTTCTGGACAGATCGGGACCCGGTGTGGTGAAGACAAGGTAGGGAGATCTTCAGGGGCTTAGTGTTAGGTTTATTTAAGGGGGGTTTGGGTTAGATTAGGGGTATGTGGGTGGTGGGTTGTAATGTTGGGGGGGGGGGTATTGTATGTTTTTTTTTATAGGCAAAAGAGCTGAATTCTTTAGGGCATGCCCCGCAAAGGGCCCTTTTAAGGGCTGGTAAGGTAAAAGAGCTTTTCTATTTTAATTTTAGAATAGGGTAGGGCATTTTTTTATTTTGGGGGGCTTTGTTATTTTATTAGGGGGCTTAGAGTAGGTGTAATTAGTTTAAAATTGTTCTAATATTTTTCTGTTTGTAAATATTTTTTTATTTTTTTGTAACTTAGTTCTTTTTTATTTTTTGTACTTTAGTTAGTTTATTTAATTGTATTTATTTGTAGGTATTGTATTTAATTAATTTATTGATAGTGTAGTGTTAGGTTTAATTGTAGATAATTGTAGGTATTTTATTTAAGTAATTTATTGATAGTGTAGTGTTAGGTTTAATTTTAGATAATTGTAGGTATTTTATTTAATTAATTTAATGATACTGTAGTGTTAGGTTTAATTGTAACTTAGGTTAGGATTTATTTTCCAGGTAATTTTGTAATTATTTTAACTAGGTAGCTATTAAATAGTTATTAACTATTTAATAGCTATTGTGCCTGGTTAAAATAAATACAAAGTTGCCTGTAAAATAAATATTAATCCTAAAATAGCTACAATATAATTATAATTTATATTGTAGCTATATTAGGGTTTATTTTACAGGTAAGTATTTAGCTTTAAATAGGAATAATCTATTTAATAAGATTTAATTTATTTCGTTAGATTTAAATTATATTTAACTTAGGGGGGTGTTAGTGTTAGGGTTAGACTTAGCTTTACATTTATTATAGTAGCGGTGAGGTCCGGTCGGCAGATTAGGGGTTAATAAGTGTAGGTAGGTGTCGGCGATGTTGAGGGGGGCAGATTAGGGGTTAATAAATATAATATAGGGGTCGGCGGTGTTAGGGGCAGCAGATTAGGGGTACATAAGTATAACGTAGATGGCGGCGGTGTGCGGTCGGCAGATTAGGGGTTAAAAAAATTGAATCGAGTGGCGGCGATGTGGGGGAACCTCGGTTTAGGGGTACATAGGTAGTTTATGGGTGTTAGTGTACTTTAGAGCACAGTAGTTAAGAGCTTTATGAACCGGCGTTAGCCCAAAAAGCTCTTAACTCCTGTTTTTTTTCTGCGGCTGGAGTTTTGGCGTTAGATTTCTAACGCTCACTTCAGCCACGACTCTAAATACCTGCGTTAGAAAGATCCCATTGAAAAGATAGGATACGCAAATGGCGTAGGGGGATCTGCGGTATGGAAAAGTCGCGGCTGCAAAGTGAGCGTTAGACCCTTTAATGACTGACTCCAAATACCAGCGGGCGGTAAAAACCAGCATTAGAAGCCTCTAACGCTGGTTTTGACGGCTACCGCCAAACTCTAAATGTAGCCGTAAATTAAGAAAACAAACAAACCACAATATCAAAAATAAAAAAGAATTACACCTAATCTAATAGCCCTATCAAAATAAAAAAGCCCCCCCAAAAATAAAAGTATGTGCAAAGATATATGTACAAATTCTAGCTTTAATAATCATTTTTAAAAAAAAATAACATGAGATAAAAGCATATCATGACTTCTAGAAATACAAATAAACATTAATTTATGTGAAAGTATCATATCTATACTATAATTGCATTTGTAATGTCCGTCGGCAGTTGTGCAGGAATCGTCAATGGAATGTTGGCAGCGTGAGGACAAAAGAAGTCACCTGGATGCAGCGAAGATGCATCCCGGTGGATTCCAAAAATGGCAGGGTGGTGAAAGAATCCACCAAAGGTGCCATTTTCAGAATCCAACGGGTTGCAGCGTAAGCTGCATCCTGGTGGATTCCAGTGAAGGCAAACGGAGCATTAAAAAAAAAAAACCGCCTGCATCAAGTATTTAAAAAAAACAACTAATTGCCGCAATAAGTATATATAAAAAAAACCTCCCGTAATAAGCATTAAAAAAAAATCTACCCTCCCGCAATAACTGTTTAAAAAAAAAATCTAACCGCCCGCAATATCTATTTTAAAAAATAAAATAACTGCCCATACGAAGTATTAAGAAAAAATAAAATAAAAAATTCCTAATAAACAGCTAGATTACGAGTTTTGCGTTATGAGCGGCTCGGTGCTAACTTGCAAGTTATTGTCACGGCTCACCTCCCTACAGCGCTGCTATTACAGGTTTGCAAAAACCCGGCGTCAGCAAACAATAAGTGAGCAATGAGCAAAATTGAGCTCCATAACGCACTCCAATACCAGCGCTACGGAAAGTTGTTTTTACATGCACGTGCACGATTTCCCCATAGACATCAATGGGGAGAGCCGGCTAAAAAAAAGTCTAACACCTGCAATAAAGGAGCGTAAAGCTCTGTAACGCAGCCCCATTGATTCCTATGGGGAAACAAAAGTTATGTGTACACCTAACACCCTAACATAAACCCCGAGTCTAAACACCCCTAATCTGCTGCCCCTGACATCGCCAAAACAGCTACATTACACGTATTAACCCCTAATCTGCTGCCCCCGACATCGCCGCCACCTACATTACACTTATTAACCCCTAATCTTCCGCTCCCAACGTCGCCGCCATCTACATTACACTTATTAACCCCTAATCTTCCACCCCCAACAACGACGCCACCTACATTACACTTATTAACACCTAGTCTGCCGCCCCCAACATCGCCGCCACTATACTAAAGTTATTAAACCCTAAACCTAACCCTACGTCTAAGCCTAACCCTATCACCCACTAATTTGAACATAATAAAAATAAATCTAAATAAAAATTACAATTAATACCTAAATAATTCCTATTTAAAACTAAATACTATTAGTTATATTGTAGCTAGCTTAGGGTTTATTTTGCAGGTAAGTATTTAGTCCTAAATAGGAATTATTTAGGTATTAATTGTAATTTGTATTTAGATTTATTTTAATTATGTTAAAGTTAGTAGGGGTTAGGGGGGGTTAGGGTTAGACTGTTAGGTGTTAGTGTACTTTTTAGCACTTTAGTTATGAGTTATCCGGTCCGGATCGACTCTTCTGCCCGGATAGGATGAAGACTTCTGCCCGAAGATGGAATTTCTTTAGCCGCCGCTTGGATCCAGACTTCAGCCGAAGGATGGACGTCACTCTTCAGCCCCCGCTTGGGCTTGGATGAAGATTTCGGAGGCTCTTCTGGACAGATCGGGACCCGGTGTGGTGAAGACAAGGTAGGGAGATCTTCAGGGGCTTAGTGTTAGGTTTATTTAAGGGGGGTTTGGGTTAGATTAGGGGTATGTGGGTGGTGGGTTGTAATGTTGGGGGGGGTATTGTATGTTTTTTTTTATAGGCAAAAGAGCTAAATTCTTTAGGGCATGCCCCGCAAAGGGCCCTTTTCAGGGCTGGTAAGGTAAAAGAGCTTTTCTATTTTAATTTTAGAATAGGGTAGGGCATTTTTTTATTTTGGGGGGCTTTGTTTATTTTATTAGGGGGCTTAGAGTAGGTGTAATTAGTTTAAAATTGTTCTAATATTTTTCTAATGTTTGTAAATATTTTTTTATTTTTTTGTAACTTAGTTCTTTTTTATTTTTTGTACTTTTGTTAGTTTATTTAATTGTATTTATTTGTAGGTATTGTATTTAATTAATTTATTGATAGTGTAGTGTGAGGTTTAATTGTAGATAATTGTAGGTATTTTATTTAAGTAATTCATTGATAGTGTAGTGTTAGGTTTAATTGTAGATAATTGTAGGTATTTTATTTAATTAATTTAATGATACTGTAGTGTTAGGTTTAATTGTAACTTAGGTTAGGATTTATTTTACAGGTAATTTTGTAATTAGTTTAACTAGGTAGCTATTAAATAGTTATTAACTATTTAATAGCTATTGTACCTGGTTAAAATAAATACAAAGTTGCCTGTAAAATAAATATTAATCCTAAAATAGCTACAATATAATTATAATTTATATTTTAGCTATATTAGGGTTTATTTTACAGGTAAGTATTTAGCTTTAAATAGGAATAATCTATTTAATAAGATTTAATTTATTTTAAATTATATTTAACTTAGGGGGGTGTTAGTGTTAGACTTAGCTTTACATTTATTATGGTAGCGGTGAGGTCCGGTCGGCAGATTAGGGGTTAATAAGTGTAGGTAGGTGTCGGCGATGTTGAGGGGGGCAGATTAGGGGTTAATAAATATAATATAGGGGTCAGCGGTGTTAGGGGAAGCAGATTAGGGGTACATAAGTATAACGTAGATGGCGGCGGTGTGCGGTCGGCAGATTAGGGGTTAAAAAAATTTAATAGAGTGGCGGCGATGTGGGGGAACCTCGGTTTAGGGGTACATAGGTAGTTTATGGGTGTTAGTGTACTTTAGAGCACAGTAGTTAAGAGCTTTATGAACCGGCGTTAGCCCAAAAAGCTCTTAACTCCTGTTTTTTTTCTGCGGCTGGAGTTTTGTCGTTAGATTTCTAACGCTCGCTTCAGCCACGATTCTAAATACCGGCATTAGAAAGATCCCATTGAAAAGATAGGATATGCAAATGGCGTAGGGGGATCTGCGGTATGGAAAATCGCGGCTGCAAAGTAAGCGTTAGACCCTTTAATGACTGACTCCAAATACCAGCGGGCGGTAAAAACCAGCGTTAGGAGCCTCTTACGCTGGTTTTGACGGCTACCGCCAAACTCTAAATGTAGCCGTAAATTAAGAAAACAAACAAACCACAATATCAAAAATAAAAAAGAATTACACCTAATCTAATAGCCCTATCAAAATAAAAAAGCCCCCCCAAAAATAAAAGTATGTGCAAAGATATATGTACAAATTCTAGCTTTAATAATCATTTTTAAAAAAAAATAACATGAGATAAAAGCATATCATGACTTCTAGAAATACAAATAAACATTAATTTATGTGAAAGTATCATATCTATACTATAATTGCATTTGTAATGTCCGTCGGCAGTTGTGCAGGAATCGTCAATGGAATGTTGGCAGCGTGAGGACAAAAGAAGTCACCTGGATGCAGCGAAGATGCATCCCGGTGGATTCCAAAAATGGCAGGGTGGTGAAAGAATCCACCAAAGGTGCCATTTTCAGAATCCAACGGGTTGCAGCGTAAGCTGCATCCTGGTGGATTCCAGTGAAGGCAAACGGAGCATTAAAAAAAAAAAAAAAACGCCTGCATCAAGTATTTAAAAAAAAAAACTTATTGCCGCAATAAGTATATATATAAAAAAAAACTCCCGTAATAAGCATTAAAAAAATAATCTACCCTCCCGCAATAACTGTTTAAAAAAAAAATCTAACCGCCCGCAATATCTATTTTAAAAAATAAAATAACTGCCCATACGAAGTATTAAGAAAAAATAAAATAAAAAATTCCTAATAAACAGCTAGATTACGAGTTTTGCGTTATGAGCGGCTCGGTGCTAACTTGCAAGTTATTGTCACTGCTCACCTCCCTACAGCGCTGCTATTACAGGTTTGCAAAAACCCGGCGTCAGCAAACAATAAGTGAGCGTTGAGCAAAATTGAGCTCCATACCGCACTCCAATACCAGCGCTACGGAAAGTTGTTTTTACATGCACGTGCACGATTTCCCCATAGACATCAATGGGGAGAGCCGGCTAAAAAAAAGTCTAACACCTGCAATAAAGGAGCGTAAAGCTCTGTAACGCAGCCCCATTGATTCCTATGGGGAAACAAAAGTTATGTTTACACCTAACACCCTAACATAAACCCCGAGTCTAAACACCCCTAATCTGCTGCCCCTGTCATCGCCGACACCTACATTACACTTATTAACCCCTAATCTGCCGCCCCCGACATCGCCGCCACCTACATTACACTTATTTACTCCTAATCTTCCGCTCCCAACGTCGCCGCCATCTACATTACACTTATTAACCCCTAATCTTCCACCCCCAACGACGACGTCACCTACATTACACTTAACACCTAGTCTGCCGCCCCCAACATCGCCGCCACTATACTAAAGTTATTAAACCCTAAACCTAACCCTACGTCTAAGCCTAACCCTAACCCTATCACCCACTAACTGGAACGTAATAAAAATAAATCTAAATAAAAATTACAATTAATACCTAAATAATTCCTATTTAAAACTAAATACTATTAGTTATATTGTAGCTAGCTTAGGGTTTATTTTGCAGGTAAGTATTTAGTCCTAAATAGGAATTATTTAGGTATTAATTGTAATTTTTATTTAGATTTATTTTAATTATGTTAAAGTTAGTAGGGGTTAGGGGGGGTTAGGGTTAGACTGTTAGGTGTTAGTGTACTTTTTAGCACTTTAGTTATGAGTTTTATGTTACGGATTTGTAGCGTAAAACCCATAACTACTGACTTTCAGTTTACGGTACGGATCTTGACGGTATAGGCTGTACCACTCACTTTTTTGGCCGGACAGGCAAACTTGTAATACCGGCACTATGGAAGTCTCATTGAAAAAGGACTTTTTGAAAGCTGCGGTAGTTACGTTGCAATACGGCCAGAAAAGTGTGTGGTACAGCTAAACCTGCAAAACTCGTAATACCAGCGGTAGTGAAAAAGAGCCATAACGCTACTTTTTCACTCATACCGCAAAACTCGTAATCTAGCCGAAAATTATTAACCCCTAAATCCGCCAATCCCAACATCGCAAACTAACAAATAAATCTATTAACCCCAAATCCGCAAACCTCCCACAAACAAGCATTAAACCTAATTTACCTATTAACTCCTACACCGCCAACCCCCAGAACGCAAAAATCTAATTTAATCACTAAGCCCCCTAACCTAACCATACACCCCCTAAATTAAACCCTTAATTACATTAAAAAAATAATACATTACAAATAATTACATTACATTAATCTAAAATGACAGAAAATAAAAAGACTAACATTACAAAAAATAATAAACAACAATATCCAAAATAAAAAAGTAAACCTACTCCCTATGAAAAAAAATCCCCCCCAAAATAAAAACACCACTTAATCTAAGAATAAACTACCAATAGCCTTTAAAAGGGCTTTTTGTAGGGCATTGCCCTAAATCTCACAAAATTACTAAGTCCCCTCTAACAGTAAAACCCACCACCAACCAAACCCCCCAAAATAAAAATAAACCCAACACTAATAAACCTAAATGACCCATTGCCCTGAAAAGGGCATTTGTATGGGCATTGCCCTTAAATGGGCATTCAGCTCTTCTGCTGGCCTAAAAAGGGCATTTAGCTCTTTTAAGAAGTGCCCATCCCTAATCTTTTAAAAAAAAATAGACTAAAAAAAAAAACCTAAGTCTAACACTCAGGTTGGTACTCACGGTTGCTGAAGTCTGGCGGAAAAGGTCCTGTTCCTGGCGGTGAAGTCTTCTTGCAAGCGGCCACCTCCTCTTTCTTCTTCCAGGAACAAGCCGGCGTGGAGCGGAAGGCGGAACTGAAGACCGATGACAGTGGAGCAGAAGACTTATGACCGCGGAGCTGAAGACCGGCGACCCTGGAACTGAAAACAGGCGACCCTGGAACTGAAGTCCGGCCACCACAGAGCCATGGAGCATGGAGGATCCTCTTCATACGATCTCCGCCGTACACTGACTAGTGAATTCAAGGTTTTGCGATTAAAAATGGTGTCCCTTGAATTCCTATTGGCTGATTTGATTCTTCAAATTCAAATCAGCCAATAGGATGAGAGCTACTGAAACCCTATTGGCTGCTCAAATTAGCCAATAGGATTTCAGTAGCTCTCATCCTATTGACTGATTTGAATTTGAAGAATTAAATCAGCCAATAGGAATTCAAGGGATGCCATCTTTAATCGTGTACCTAGAATTCACTATTCAGTGTACGACGGCGATCGGGAGAAGAAGAGGATCCTCCGTGTTCCATGGTCCGCGGTCGCCGGTCTTCAGTTCTGCTGTCCTGGATGAAGAAAGAAGAGGTCCCCGCTTGGAAGAAGATGTCAGCCGCTTGGAAGAAGACTTCACCGCCTGGAACAGGATCTTCTCCGCCAGACTTCAGCAACCATGAGTACAAACTTGGGGGTTAGACTTTTTTTTTAGATTAGGGTTATGGGCATTTCTTAAAAGAGCTGAATGCCTTTTTTAAGGGCAGCAAAAGAGCTGAATGCCCATTTAAGGGCAATGCCCATACAAATGCCCTTTCCAGGGCAATGGGTAGATTAGGTTTTTTAGTGTTAGGTTTATTTATTTTTGGGGGTTTGTTGGTTGGGGGGTTTTACTGTTAGGGGGCACTTAGATTTTTTTGTAACTGCAAAAGAGCTGTTTAACTTAGGGCAATGTCCTACAAAAACTCCTTTTAAGGATTATTGGTAGTTTAGCATTAGATTAGGTGGTGTTTTTATTTTTGGGGGGCTTTTTATTTTCATTGGGATTAGGTTTAATTTTTTTTTTTTTTTTTGATAATTTGTTTATTAATTTCTGTAACTTAGATTTTTTGTAACTGCAAAAGAGCTGTTTAACTTAGGGCAATGCCCTACAAAAAAGCCCTTTTAAGGGCTATTGGTAGTTTAGCAAGGTTTTTTTTTTATTTGGTTTAGTTTTTTTTTAGATTAGGGTTATGGGCATTTCTTAAAAGAGCTGAATGCCTTTTTTAAGGGCAATGTCCATACAAATTCCCTTTTCAGGGCAATGGGTAGTTTAGATTTTTTACAGTTAGGTTTATTTATTTTGGGGGGTTTGATGAGTGGTGGGTTTTACTGTAAGGGGCGACTTATCATTTTTTTGTAACTGCAAAAGAGCTGTTTAACTTAGGGCAATGCCCTCAAAAGGCCCTTTTAAGGCCTATTGGTAGTTCAGCATTAGATTAGGGGTGTTTTTATTTTTTGGGGGGGTTATTTTCCTAAGAATTAGGTTTAATTTTTTATTTTTAATAATTTGTGTATTATTTTCTGTAATTTCACTTTGTTTATTTTTTTGTAACTAGAGCTTGGGGGGTTAAACAGACTGCCCTCTGGGCAGGCTTATCACCTAGTAACAAATAAATATAAAAATAACTTTATATGAGATTGTTTGTTGGGGTATAAATCTATCTATTTCTTGGATATTAACAGATGAGAAATAAAAGATTAGCTTTAGAGAAATGTGCTTGTTCGTGGACAGTAATGAAATGGTATAAATAAAGTTGGGGAAAACCTGAATAACCGTGACATCGATAACTGTTAGTTAACAACAGTCCGATGCTCATCGCAATGTACTTGACGCGCGTGTTTTTGACGTGTTTTTTTATAAATAACATAATTTATACTTACCTGATAAATTTATTTCTCTTGTAGTGTATCCAGTCCACGGATCATCCATTACTTATGGGATATTCTCCTTCCCAACAGGAAGTTGCAAGAGTCCACCCACAGCAGAGCTGCTATATAGCTCCTCCCCTAACTGCCATATCCAGTCATTCGACCGAAAACATGCAGAGAAAGGAAAAACCATAGGGTGCAGTGGTGACTGTAGTTTAAATGAAAAAATTACCTGCCTTAAAATGACAGGGCGGGCCGTGGACTGGATACACTACAAGAGAAATAAATTTATCAGGTAAGCATAAATTATGTTTTCTCTTGTTAAGTGTATCCAGTCCACGGATCATCCATTACTTATGGGATACAAATACCAAAGCTAAAGTACACGGATGAAGGGAGGGACAAGGCAGGTACTTAAACGGAAGGTACCACTGCCTGAAAAAAACTTTCTCCCAAAAATAGCCTCCGAAGAAGCAAAGTATGAAGCGCAGACCAAGACGCCGTCTTGTAAATCTGTTCAACAGAAGCCTCATTTTAAAAAGGCCCAAGTGAAAGCCACAGCTCTAGTAGAATGAGCTGTAATCCCTTCAGGAGGCTGCTGTCCAGCAGTCTCATAAGCTAAACGAATTATGCTTTTTAACCAAAAAGAAAGAGAGGTTGCTGAAGTCTTTTGACCTCTCCTCTGTCCAGAGTAGACAACAAACAAAGTAAATGTTTGATGAAAATCTGAAGTAGCTTGTAAGCAAAAACTTTAAAGCACGAAACTCATTCCAATTGTGTAATAGACGTTCCTTCTTTGAAGAAGGATTAGGATACAAGAATGGAACAACACTCTCTTTAGTGATAGTCTTGTTAGATACCACCTTATGTAAAAAACCCAGGTTTGATACGCAGGATTACCTTATCCGTACGGAGGACCAGATAAGGAGAATCACATTGTAAAGCAGATAACTCGGAGACTCTACGAGCCGAGGAAATAGCTACCAAAAAGGAACTTTCCAAGATAAAAAGTTTGATATCTATGGAATGAAGAGGTTCAAACGGAACTCCTTGAAGAACCTTAATAATCAGGTTTAAGCTCCATGGCGGAGCAACAAGTTTAAACACAGGCTTGGATCTAACCAGAGCCTGACAAAATGCCTGAACGTCTGGAGTATCTGCCAGACGCTTGTGCAAAAGAATAGACAGAGTAGAAATCTGTCCTTTTAAGGAACTAGCTGACAACCCTTTTCTCAAAATCATCTTGGAGAAAAGATAGTATCCTGGGAATCCTGACTTTACTCCATGAGTAACCCTTGGATTCATACCAATAAGATATTTATGCCATATTTATGTTAAATTTTCCTAGTGACAGGCTTTCATGCCTGTATTAAGGTATCAATGACTGACTCGGAGAAGCCATGCTTTGATAACATCAAGCGTTCAGTCTCCAGGCAGTCCATCTCAGAAAAGTTAAATTTAGATGGTTGAAAAGACCCTGAGGTAGAGGGTCCTGTTTTAGAAGCAGAGACCATGGTGGAAAGGATGATATGTCCACCAGATCTGCATACCAGGTCCTGCGTGGCCACGCAGGCGCTGTCAAAAACACCAAAGCACTCTCCTGCTTGATCTTGTGCAAACACCTCCGGAGGGAATTCCCACTCCCCCGGATGAAAAGTCTGACGACTTAGAAAATCCGTCTCCCAGTTCTCAACACCTAGGATATGGATAGCTGATAGACAAGAGTGAGTCTCTGTCCAGTGAATTATTTTAAGACTTCTAACATCGCTAGGGAACTTCTGTTCCCCCTTGATGGTTGATGTAAGCCACAGTCGTGATATTGTCCGACTGAAATCTGATGTACCTCAGAGTTGCTAACTGAGGCCAAGCCTGAAGAGCATGGAATATCGCTCCCAGTTCCAGAATATTTATTAGAAGGAGGATCTCCTCCTGAGTCCACTATCCCTGAGCTTTCAGGGAGTTCTAGACTGTATTCCAACCTAAAAGGCTGGCATCTGTTGTAACAATTGTCTCATCTGACCTGCGGAAGGTCATACCCTTGGACAGATGGACCCGAGATAGCCACCAGAGAAGAGAATCTCTGGCCTCTTGGTCCAGATTTAACCGGGGGACAAATCTGTGTAATCCCCGTTCCATTGACTGAGCATGCATAGTTGCAGCGGTCTGAAATGTAGGCGTGCAAATGGTACTATGTCCCTTGCCGCTACCATTAAGCCGATTACATTCATGTACCGAGCCACCGAAGGGCGCGGATAGAATGAAGAACACGGCAGAAATTTAGAAACTTTGACAACCTGAACTCCATCAGGTAAATTTTCATTTCTACAGAATCTTTCAGAGTCCCTAGGAAGGAAACCCTTGAGATTGGGGATAGAGAACTCTTTCCTTGTTCACTTTCCACCCATGCGATCTCAGAAATGCCAGCACTACGTCCGTATGAGACTTGGCAATTTGGATGTTTGACGCCTGTATCAGGATGTCGTCTAAATAAGGGGCCACTTCTATGCCCCGCGGCCTAAGGACCGCCAAAGCAACCCCAGAACCTCCATAAAGATTCTTGGGTCTGTAGTTAACCCAAAGGAAAGAGCTACAAACTGGTAATGCCTGTCTAGAAAGGCAAACCTGAAAAACGATGGTGATCTTTATGCATCGTAAAGTGAGGATAAGCATCCTTCAAATCCATTGTAGTCCTCTATTGACTCTCCTGGATCATAGTTAAGATGGTACGAATAGTTTCCATCTTAAATGATGGAATTCTAAGGAATTTGTTTAAGATCTTTAGATCCAAAATAGGTCTGAAGGTTCCCTTTCCTTGGGAACCACAAACAGATTTGAGGAAAACTCTGTCCCTGTTCCTCTCTTGGAACTGGATGGGTCACGTACACAATGCAAGAATGTCTCTTTCTTTATCTGGTTTGCAGATAATTGTGAAAGGCGAAATCTCCCCTTTTTTGGGGGGGAAGCTTTGAAATCCAGAAGATATCTCTGGGATATAATTTCCAATGCCCAGGGATCCTGGGCATCTCTTGCCCACGCCTGGGCGAAGAATGAAAGTCTGCCCCCTATAGGATCCGTTACCGGATAGGGGTCCGTTCCTTCATGCTGTCTTAGAGGCAGCAGCAGGCTCCTTGGCCTGCTTATCTTTGTTCCAGGTCCGGTTGTCTCCAGACCATCTTGGACTGAGCAAAAAATCCCTCTTGTTTTGTCTTAGAGGAAGTTGATGCCACACCTGCCTTGAAGTTTCGAAAGGCACGAAAATTAGACCTTTTTGGCCCTTGATTTGGACCTGTCCTGAGGAAGGGCATGACCTTTTCCTCCAGTGATATAAGCAATAATCTCCTTCAAACCAGGCCCGAATAGGGTCTGCCCCTTGAAGGGAAGTTAAGTAGCTTATTTATTAAAGTCACGACAGCTGACCATGATATAAGCCATAGCGCTCTGCGCGCCAGTATAGTAAAAAACAGAATTCTTAGCTGTTAGTTTAGTCAAATGAACAAAGGCATCAGAAACAAATGAATTGGCTAGCTTAAGTGCTCTAAGCTTGTCAAATATAATCATCCAATGGAGTCGCTACCTGTAAAGCCTCATCCAGAGACTCAAACCAGAACGCTGCAGCAGCAGTGACAGGAGCAATGCATGCAAGGGGCTGCAGGATAACACCTTGTTGAATAAACATTTTTTATCCATTGGATCTAAAAAAGCACAACTGTCCTCGCCAGGGGTAGTGGTACGCTTAGCTAGAGTAGAAACTCTTCTCTCCACCTTAGGAACTGTCTGCCATAAGTCCCGTGTGGTGGCATCTATTAGAAACATTTTTCTAAAAATAGGAGGGGAAGAGAACGGCACACCTGGTCTATCCCATTCCTTATTAATAATTTCTGTAAACCTCTTTAGGTATTGGAAAAACATCAGTACACACCGGCACTGCATAGTATTTATTCAGTCTACACAATTTCTCTGGCACTGTGATTGTAACACAGTCATTCAGAGCAGCTAAAACCTCCCTGAGCAACAAGTGGAGGATCTCAAGCATGAAATATCGGAATCAGGTTAAATCATCTTCCCTGAGTCAAAAATATCACCCACAGACTGAATCTCCCCTCAGCTTCTGCATATTGTGAGGCAGTATCAGACATGGTTCTTAAAGCATCTGTACACTCTGTATCTACCCCCAGAGCTATCTTGCTTTCTTTTAATTTCAGTTAGTCTGACTAATACCGCTGCCAGAGTATTATTCATAACTTTCGCCATGTCTTGTAAAATAAACGCTATGGGCGCCCTTGATGTACTTGGCGCCATTTGAGCGTGAATCCCTGAAGCGGGAGTCGAAGAGTCTGACACGTGGGGAGAGTTAGTCGGCATAACTTCCCCCTCAACAGAATCCTCTGGTAAAATAAACGCTATGGGCGTCCTTGATGTAGTTGACGTCATTTGAGCGTGAGTCCCCGAAGCGGGAGTCAAAGGGTCTGACACGTGAGGAAAGTTAGTCGGCATAACTTCCCCCTCGACAGAATCCTCTGGTGATAATTTTTTAAAAACAAAAAAAATTATCTTTATTGCTTAACATGAAATCAGTACATTTGGTACACATTCTAAGATGGGGTTCCACCATGGCTTATAAACATAATGAACAAGGAGTTTCCTCTATGTCAGACATGTTTGTACAGACTAGTAATGAGACTAGTAAGCTTGGAAAACACTTTAAATCAAGTTAACAAGCAAATATAAAAAACGTTACTGTGCCTTTAAGAGAAACAAATTTTGTCAAAATTTGAAAAACAGTGAAAAACAGTGAAAAAAGGCAGTAAATCAAACGAAATTTTTACAGTATATGTAATAAGTTAACAGAGCATTGCACCCACTTGCAAATGGATGATTAACCCCTTAATGCAAAAAAACAGATAAAAAAAATGACATAGACGTTTTTTAACAGACACAACAAACTGCCACAGCTGTGCTGTGTTATACCTTCCCCATAAACGATTTTGGAAGCCTTTTTAGCCCTTTAGAGATGTCCTATGGTATTCATGGGACTGCTGAGGGAAGCTGGATGATTCATTTTGTAATTTTAACTGTGCAAAAAAAAAACGAAAATAGGCCCCTCCCACTCATATTACAACAGTGGAAAGCCTCAGGAAACTGTTTCTAAGCAAAATCTAAGCCAGCCATGTGGAAAAAAACTAGGCCCCAATAAAGTTTTATCACCAAAGCATATATAAAAACGATTAACCATGCCAGCAAACGTTTTATATTGCAAATTTATAAGAGTATATAACTCTGATAGTAAGCCTGATACTAGTCGCTATTAAATCACTGTATTTAGGCTTAACTTACATTATTCCGGTATCAGCAGCATTTTCTAGCAATTCCATCCCTAGAAAAACTTATAACTGCACATACCTTATAGCAGGATAACCTGCACGCCATTCCCCCTCTGAAGTTACCTCACTCTTCAGACATGTAAAAGAGAAAAAAAGACAAAGGCGCACAGGGCCGACTCAAGTGAAATATTTTATTAACAGTGAAGTATACACATAAAAACTGATACTTACAAGATTCGTAAGTGCTAAAAAGCACATCAGCTAGCACACAGTACGTAATACGTAGAACACAGTACTAAACTTCTGTAGTAATCTTATAATAGTACAGTGAAAACCCTGATAGACAGCTCCAGGGAAAATGAATAGTATGGGGACAATTACTTCATGTAAATAAAGTTTTAACACTGACCGCGCCTTATGCGATTATACTTTGGGTATAAAACGTTATTGTATATAGTAGCGGTCAAATCTTAAAGAATAACTATGTATACTCCTTTTTTATATAACTCTTTTAACTAGTTTTATAAGTATTTCTTCTGTATATATTATGTGGTATCTAGCAATTTGATGTAAAAATGTAAAAATGTTTGACAAGACATCATTCACACTGCAGCGAACTAAAAGTCTGTGTATATGGAGTGATATGAGACACACCTATGAACAGGATTGGCCAAGCAACACACCTCTTTATGATAATTGGCTGTCTCTCCTTTAAATAACAAAGGCGCAATTCCAAACACATACGTCATTACTGCCTCATGAAGAAGCCCGGCCGCTGATCGGGGGAAACGCGTTAGGCTATTAAAGAGCAAGCGTCTGGCCAGCTGCCTTAGAATCCTATCCACGGTTATCAGAGCAGGGGTTCCGGATACCATGCCTGAAAATTTCCATCTTAAACCTGGTGTGGAGGAGCAGCAGCTGTACCTACACAGTGCTCAACTGATGTGCTTTTTAGCACTTACACTTGTAAGTGTCAGTTTTTATGTGTATACTTCACTGTTAATAAAATATTTCACTTGAGTCGGCCCTGTGCGCCTTTGTCTTTTTTTCTCTTTTACATGATACTGCATTGGAGCTGAGGATTGGATTGCCCAGCTGATCACAGGCAGCACGAAAACAGCCACTCAACAAATTGTTTGCAATCAAGGAAAGCAACATATGCCTTTTTCTTGGAATATCCAATAAAAGAATATAATTGGACTGGACTCAATCTGAACATTTTTTGATTGTATGGACACAACCAGTAACCGTAAGGTACTATATACCATTTAAAGGGATAACACAAATAGGCTGAAATTGGTTTTTTTAATTTGCAACTATCTGCAACTGTCTATATTCCTCTATCTTGTGTTTTTTATCCTGTTGTGTTTTTGATATAATCCTTTTTTGTTGCATTCTTAGCAAGATCTACTACGTGTGTATTTTAGATACAACATAGATATTGACCAGTCATATATATACATATATATTCTCTAGCGCAATTTATTTTTCTCTCACTCTTCAGACATATTTGAGAACAGCAGTGGATCTTAGTTACTTCTGCTAAGATCATAGAAACATGCAAGCAGATTCTTCTTCTAAATGCTGCCTGAGGTAAAATAGTACACTCCGGTACCATTTAAAAACAATAAACTTTTGATTGAAGAAAAAACTAACTATCTTACACCACTTTCCTCTTACTACCTCCAGCTATGTTGAGAGCTTGCAAGAGAATGACTGGATATGGCAGTTAGGGGAGGAGCTATATAGCAACTCTGCTGTGGGTGGACTCTTGCAACTTCCTGTTGGGAAGGAGAATATCCCATAAGTAATGGATGATCCGTGGACTGGATACACTTAACAAGAGAAAAGGGGATTGTATGTGGATCCGTGGCATCAATGTCTGTCGATGTCTGGGGAGCGCATTGATGCCGGCAAATGCTCCAAAATTGACGCTCTGATAAATTGGCCCCATAATCTCACTCCTGAGGTGTACAGAGAAATTCTGTACTCTGCAAATTGGTACATCAGAGAGCTATACTGCAGTTGTTGGAAGTCTGGCCACAGCATTTAAACAGTGGACCAGGGGGCTAAATATTGCCACTATGGAGGAGCTGGAAGATTTAATGGTTAAAAAGCAATTTGTACAGCTGTGCCCAGCAGAAGTACAGGAGTGGGTCCTGGATCGGTGACCCAAAACAGCATTGGAGGAGAGTGAGCTGGCAGAGTTTTACACAGCCAACAGGTCACCAGTGAATGGGAGAAAATCATTTGTTAAGGGGGCATCCACCTGGAAAGGAGCTGCTCCGCAACCCCCTTTTACAAAGCCTATTGTGCCTTTGTCTAATGTGTCTGTTACCTCTGGGAAAGCGAGTGCTGCACCTATGCAGGGAGATACCAGCAAGTGTTTTGCTTGTCACAAAAGGGGTCATATCACCACTAACTGCACAGAAAGGAAGAACCCTTCAGCATCAGAAGGGGGAGGCCGCTCCTCAGGATTACCATCTTCTGTTTTGTTTGTAACCCGGCCAGAGGAAAGTACCAATGAGAACTTACAACCTGTGACTGTTGGAGATAAGGTAATATTGGGGCTTCGGGACACGGGTGCAGAAGTGACTATTGTGCGTCCAGAGCTAGTGAGCTCGGAGGACATTATCCCTGGAAAAACTCTAGCAGTAAAAGGGATTGGGGGAGTACAGCCTGCAGTGCCTATGGCACAAGTATATCTATATTGGGGAGCAGGAAGAGGGTTAAGAGATGTGGAAGTGTCAGATAAAATTCCTACAAATGTATTGCTGGGTACTGATTTGGGTAGGTTATTATCACATTATATGCCTGACCATGATACCTGTGACATAAGTAAACGAGGTATGGGTCCTAATGTACAAGAGACAGTGTGTAACTATGCCCAGATATGTGCTGAAGTGGAGGGGGGGCAGGGTGTGTGTGCAACGCAGCCTTTACTTGAACCAGACATGTCTGCAGTGCCCTGTGAAAATGTGGAAGGATGCATTGACAGAGAGAGCTGAATGAGAATGATGGTTTGTTGGTGCTTGAACCAATCATCCCTCAGTACCTGAAGTGTGTGGAAGTAGTGCCAGAGGGGGAGAGCCCCTCTGTATCAGTGGTGACCCGACAGCAGTCTGCCCAGATTAGGGAGCAGGGGGTGCTTCAGCCCGAGGACCCAGGGGAGAACACTGATGAGGAAGGTGGGGGGCCTCACACAGCTCAGCAACTAATAATTGGTCAGAGTCAGGATTTTCAGCAGGCCCAGGGGACCGATCCCACACTAGAGAAGATCAGGGACCTAGCTAGGCAGCTGCCTGCGGACTCTGATAAAGAGAGAGTGTACTGGGATAAAGGGAGGTTGTACCGGGAGTCCATTCCAGTGGGGGGACAGGATCCCTCGCTAGCTGAGAGACAGTTAGTGGTACCTAAACGGTTTAGAGCACAACTGTTGGGAGTGGCCCATGAAATTCCTATGGCAGGACATCTAGGGGTACAGAGAACCAAAACTCAGTTGTCCCATCACTTTTATTGGCCGGGGATGGGTACTGATGTTGCTAATTATTGTCGCTCCTGTCCTGAATGTCAGAAAGTGGGGAAACCTGGAGAGGTGGGTCGTGCCCCTTTAATTCCCCTTCCCATAGTGACTGGGCCATTTGAGAGGGTGGCTGTGGATATAGTAGGGCCCCTAGCTATCCCAAGTAGTTTAGGGAAAAGATTAATTCTGACTGTAGTGGATTATATAACTCGCTACCCAGAGGGTGTGGACCTGTAATCTATCCATGCTGATAAAGTGGCTGATGTTCTATTAGGTTTCTTTTCCTGGGTAGGTTTCGCTAAGGAAATGCTAACTGATCAGGGCTCCCAATTTATGTACAGCCTGATGTAGAGTCTCTGTAAAAAGGAACAGGTGGAACGCCTAGTGACTAGCCCATACCAATGGCTTGTGTGAAAGGTTTAATGGGACTCTGAAGCAGATGCTCAAAACCTTTGTGGAGTCACAGGGGAAGGACTGGGAACTTTACCTGCTGCACCTCCTATTTGCTTATAGGGAGGTGCCCCAGGAATCAACTGGTTTCACCCCCTTTGAACTCCTATATGGGCGCAGAGTGTGTGGCCCCCTTGATCTGATCAGGGAGGAGTGGTAAGGAAAATTGGGCATTTAAGAGACCTCTGTAGTGGACTATATAATAAGGTTCAGGGATAGAATGCATAGCCTAATGGGGGAGGTACAGGAAAACCTAAAGGCTGCCAAGTCTAAACAGAAGCAGTGGTATGACCGGACTGCCAGAGAGAGGGTGTATGATGTGGGACAGAAAGTGCTTGTCTTAATACCCATGAGACAGAACAAATTACAGGCTGCCTGGGAGGGTCCATTTACTATCCTAAAGAGAATGAATGATGGGAACTATGTGGTGTCTCTGGATGAGGAGGGTAAAAGGCAAAACATCTATCATGTAAATATGATAAAAGCCTATTATGACAGAGAAACCACTGTGTTACCTGTGTGTAGTTTGCCTGGAGAAGAGCATGATACAGATCCCCAACACACTAGAAGCCGCTCAGGTTAGTGCCCACTTAACTGGGAATCACCATCCCCTCAGATAAACCGCTTACCGGGTATACTTGCAGGTCAGTGCTGACATAAAACAAGAGATAGAGGAGATGCTAGAGCTGGGAGTGATTTGCAAGTCCCACAGCCCCTGGGCCTCCCCAGTAGTACTAGACCCTAAAAAGGACAAAACCACTAGGTTCTGTGTGCATTACAGAAAGCTTAATTTAGTGACTGAATTTGATGATTATCCTATGCCTCGCATAGATGAGCTATTGGACAGACTAGCAGGGGCCAAATTTCTTAGCATCATGGATCTCAGCAGGGGATACTGGCAGATCCCTATGACCCCAGAAGCCCAAGAGAGGTCTACCTTTATCACTCCTTTTGGGTTGTATGAATTCTTGGTGATTCCCTTTGGGATGAAAAATACCCCGCCACATTTCAACAACTAGTTAACCACTTGTTGAAAAGGCTAGAGGGATCACGCTGTTGTGTACCTGGATGATATCGCAGTGTTCAGTGATACCTGGGAGGAACACTTCACACACTTAGCCAGTGTATTGTACCAAATAGCCACTGCTGGGCTAACAATAAAGCCAGATAAGTGTCAGTTGGGCATGGGGGAGGTCCAGTACTTGGGTCACCTGGTGGGAGGTGGGATACTGCGCCCAGAGCCAAGTAAAACTTAAACCCTAATGGCCTGGCTATCCCAAAAACAAAAAAACAGGTTATGTCCTTCCTCAGTACCGCAGGGTACTATAGAAAGTTTGTGCCACACTATAGTACCATAGCCAAACCACTAATAGACCTTACATACAAAAAAAAACTACCCCAAACAGTTAAATGGACCCCTGGAAGCATGTATAAGAATTTTGTGTTTAACAATTCAAGTGTTCATTCTTACATGGGAGGCTGTATACCAACAGAGTGAGGGGCCATCTTTTCTTGCCAACCTCCCTGGCACAGATACCTAATCTAGGAAAGTATAAGGCTTTCTGTTATTTCGCCTTTTTTATTTTAAAACTGTTTGCTTGTGTTTGATTCTATTTGTTAACATCTTTTTATTAATAATGCATTGTGATAATTTTTTGCATAATAAACATTTATTTATTAAGCTTTGGCCTTTGTCTAATATTAAAACCACGTTACTAAAAGAGACTGGTAGCATTAGTACTGTGATTTTAGTCTATTTTTTTGCTAAATTGTATTCTGGGAGTTAACTTGTAAGTCTGGGTTTTTTCTTAAGATTTCCCATAAATAAATCCTAAGCTGTGGCAGCAGCTTAGAGATAGTTTTAGTTTAGTTTTGGTAGCAGTAAAAGACTAGAGAGTGTTGTTAACCCTTGCACCCACTGAACTAAGTCACAGGCTTGCCTGGAGTGGCTGGACTGTGACAGATTAGTGTAAGTAGAAAGGGTCTGTTAACCCTTTATGTGCCAAACAAGTGACTGGCACAGGGTTGGTTAACCCTGGTTGTCACAATATATGTACCTGATACACAGAGGGGTGTGTGACAATATATATGTACCTGATACACAGAGGGGTGTGTAACAATATATATGTACCTGATGCACAGTGGTGGGTGCAACAATATATATGTACCTGTTGCACGGGGGGGGGGGGGGGGTGACAATATATATTTACCTGATACTCAGCGGTGTGTGTGACAATATATATGTACCTGATACACAGTGGTGTGTGTTACAATATATATATACCTGATGCACAGTGGTGTGTGTGACAATATATATGTACCTGATGCACGGGGGGGGGTGACAATGTATATGTACCTGATGCTCAGCGGTGTGTGTGACAATGTATATGTACCTGATACACAGTGGTGTGTGTTACAGTATATATGTACCTGATGCACAGTGGTGTGTGTGACAATATATATGTACCTGATGCATAGGGGGGGGGTTGACAATATATATGTACCTGATGCTCAGCGGTGTGTGTGACAATATATATGTACCTGATACACAGTGGTGTGTGTGACAATATATATGTACCTGATGCATGGGGGGGTGACAATATATATGTACCTGATGCATGGGGGGGTGACAATATATAACAGAATTTATGCTTACCTGATTAATTACTTTCTCTTACAGGTGTATTCAGTCCACGGATTCATCCTTACTTGTGGGATATTCTCAATCCCTACAGGAAGTGGCAAAGAGAGCACACAGCAAAGCTGTTCATATAGCTCCCCTCAGGCTCCGCCCCCCCAGTCATTCGACCGACGGTTAGGAGAAAAAGGAGAACCATAGGGTGCAGTGGTGACTGTAGTTATTGTAAAATAAATTTGAACCTGACTTAAATATCAGGGCGGGCCGTGGACTGAATACACCTGTAAGAGAAAGTAATTTATCAGGTAAGCATAAATTCTGTTTTCTCTTACTTGATGTATTCAGTCCACGGATTCATCCTTACTTGTGGGATACCAATACCAAAGCAATAGGACACGGATGAAGGGAGGGAACAAGTCAGGTAACCTAAACGGAAGGCACCACTGCTTGCAAAACCTTTCTCCCAAAAATAGCCTCAGAAGAAGCAAAAGTATTGAATTTGTAAAATTTGGCGAATGTATGCAGTGAAGACCAAGTCGCTGCCTTACAAATCTGTTCAACAGAAGCCTCATTCTTGAAAGCCCATGTGGAAGCCACAGCTCTGGTGGAATGAGCTGTAATTCGTTCAGGAGGCTGCTTTCCAGCAGTCTCATAAGCTAATCGGATGATGCTTTTCAGCCAGAAGGAAAGAGAGGTAGCAGTCGCTTTCTGACCTCTCCTCTTACCAGAATAGACAACAAACAAGGATGATGTTTGTCTGAAATCTTTAGTTGCTTTTAAATAGAATTTTAAAGCACGAACCACATCAAGATTGTGCAACAGTCGTTCCGTCCTAGAAACTGGATTAGGGCACAGAGAAGGAACAATGATTTCCTGGTTAATATTCTTATTAGAAACCACCTTTGGAAGGAAACCAGGTTTAGTACGCAAAACAACCTTATCTGCATGGAACACCAGATAGGGTGAATTAAACTGTAAAGCAGACAATTCTTAAACTCTTCGAGCAGAAGAAATAGCTACCAAAAACAAAACTTTCCAAGATAATAACTTAATATCTATGGAATGCAAAGGTTCAAACGGAACCCCTTGAAGAACTGAAAGAACTAAATTTAGACTCCATGGAGGAGCCACAGGTCTGTAGACAGGCTTGATTCTAACTAGGGCCTGTGCAAACGCCTGAACGTCTGGTACAGCTGCCAGACGCTTGTGTAACAGGATAGACAGAGCAGATATCTGTCCCTTTAAGGAACTAGCTGACAGACCTTTCTCCAAACCTTCTTGGAGAAAAGACAATATCCTTGGAATCCTAACCTTACTCCACGAGTAAGCCTTGGATTCACACCACCAAAGATATTTCCGCCATATCTTATGGTAAATTTTCCTAATGACAGGCTTTCTGGCCTGTATCAGAGTATCTATAACTGATTCAGAGAAACCCCGCTTAGCTAGGATTAAGCGTTCAATCTCCAAGCAGTCAGTTGCAGAGAAACTAGATTTGGATGCTTGAAATGACCTTGGATTAGAAGTTCCTGCCTTGATGGCAGTTTCCATGGTGGGACCGATGACATGTCCACTAGGTCTGCATACCAAGTCCTGCGTGGCCACGCAGGCACTATCAGAATTACCGAAGCCTTCTCCTGTTTGATTCTGGCTATTAGCCGAGGGAGAAGAGGAAACGGTGGAAAGACATAAGCTAGACTGAATGACCAAGGCGCTGTTAATGCATCTATCAATGCCGCCTTAGGATCCCTGGATCTGGATCTGTAAAGGGGAAGTTTGGTGTTCTGACGGGACGCCATCAGATCCAATTCT
The DNA here is from genome assembly GCF_027579735.1 of Bombina bombina. NCBI lineage: Eukaryota > Metazoa > Chordata > Amphibia > Anura > Bombinatoridae > Bombina > Bombina bombina. The sequence continues at coordinate 635,124,601 of NC_069505.1, read as the reverse complement.
GGAATGCCCCATAGCTGGGTTAGCTGAGCAAAGACCTCCGGGTGGAGTTCCCACTCCCCCGTATGGAAAGTCTGACGACTCAGATAATCCGCCTCCCAGTTGTCTACTCCTGGGATATGAATTGCAGATAGATGGCAGGAGTGATCCTCCGCCCATTTGATGATTTTGGTTACTTCCTTCATCGCCAGGGAACTCTTTGTTCCTCCCTGATGATTGATGTACGCTACAGTCGTGATGTTGTCCGACTGAAATCTGATGAATTTGGACTCCGCTAGTTGAGGCCATGCTTGGAGCATGTTGAATATCGCTCTCAGCTCCAAAATATTTATCGGGAGAAGAGATTCTTCCCGAGACCATAGGCCCTGAGCCTTCAGGGAGTTCCAGACCGCACCCCAGCCTAACAGACTGGCATTGGTCGTGACAATGATCCACTCCGGTCTGCAGAAACTCATTCCCTGAGACAGGTGATCTTGAGACAACCACCAGAGAAGAGAGTCTCTGGTTTTCTGGTCCATTTGTATTTGAGGAGATAAATCTGCGTAATCCCCATTCCACTGCTTGAACATGCACAGTTGCAGTGATTTGAGATGAATTCGGGCAAAAGGGACTACGTCCATTGCCGCCACCATTAAACCAATTACCTCCATGCACTGAGCCACAGAAGGCCGAGGAATGGAATGAAGAACTCGGCAGGTGTTCATCAGTTTGGACTTCCTGACCTCTGTCAGAAAGATTTTCATTTCTACTGAGTCTATTAGTGTTCCCAGGAAGGGAACCCTTGTAAGCGGGGACAGAGAACTCTTTTCTACATTCACCTTCCACCCATGAGACCTTAGAAAGGCCAGAACAATGTCCGTATGAGCCCTGGCTCTGTGGAAAGACGACGCCTGAATTAATATGTCGTCTAGGTAAGGTGCTACTGCAATGACCCTAGCACCTTTGTGAAAATTCTGGGAGCGGTGGCCAACCCGAAAGGAAGGGCCACGAACTGGTAATGTTTGTCCAGAAAGGCGAACCTTAGGAACTGATGGTGATCTTTGTGGATAGGAATATGTAGGTACGCATCCTTTAGATCCACGGTAGTCATATATTGACCTTCCTGGATCATCGGCAAGATTGTCCGAATGGTTTCCATCTTGAAAGACGGAACTCTGAGGAATTTGTTTAGAATCTTTAGATCCAGGATTGGCCTGAAAGTTCCCTCCTTTTTGGGAACTACGAACAGGTTTGAGTAAAAGCCCAGTCCTTGTTCTGCAATTGGAACTGGGTGTATTACTCCCATTTTTAGGAGATCTTCTACACAGCGTAAGAACACCTGTTTCTTTGTTTGGACTGAAGACAAACGAGAACTGTGGAACTTTCCCCTTGGGGGAGAATCCTTGAATTCTAGAAGGTACCCCTGAGCAACTATTTCTAATGCCCAGGGATCCGGAACGTCTCTTGCCCAAGCCTGAGCAAAGAGAGAAAGTCTGCCCCCTACTAGATCCGGTCCCGGATTGTGGGCTACCCCTTCATGCTGTCTTGGGAGCAGGAGCAGGCTTTTTGGCCTGTTTACCCTTGTTCCAGCCCTGCAAGGGTTTCCAGGTTGCTTTGGGCTGGGAAGCGTTATCTTGCTTTGTGACAGCAGAGGTTGCAGCAGGTCCGCTCCTGAAGTTGCGAAAGGAGCGAAAATTAGCCTTGTTTTTGGCCTTAAACGGCCTATCTTGTGGAAGGGCATGACCCTTGCCCCCAGTGATATCTGAAATAATTTCTTTCAGCTCTGGGCCAAAAAGGGTCTTCCCCTTGAAGGGAATATTTAGCAGTTTTGTCTTGGACGACACATCCGCCGACCATGATTTGAGCCAAAGCGCTCTTCGCACCATGATGGCAAAACCTGAGTTTTTCGCCGCTAGCTTAGCTAACTGGAAAGTGGCATCAGTGATAAAAGAATTAGCCAGCTTTAGAGCATTAATTCTATCCATGACCTCATCGTATGAAGTCTCCCTCTGGAGCGACTTCTCCAGGGCCTCAAACCAAAAAGCCGCTGCAGTAGTTACAGGAATTATGCAGGCAATTGGTTGAAGTAGAAAACCTTGCTGAACAAAAATTTTCTTCAGCAATCCTTCCAATTTTTTATCCATAGGATCTTTGAAAGCACAACTGTCCTCTATTGGTATAGTTGTACGCTTAGCAAGTGTTGAAACAGCCCCCTCTACCTTAGGGACCGTCTGCCACTCGTCCCGTCTGGGGTCGTTTATGGGGATCATTTTCTTAAAGATAGGGGGGGGAACAAAGGGTACACCTGGTCTCTCCCACTCCCTAGTCACAATATCCGCCACCCTCTTTGGGATCGGAAATGCCTCAGTGTAAACAAGGACCTCTAAAAACCTGTCCATCTTACACAATTTTTCTGGGACCACCATGGGGTCACAATCATCTAGCGTAGCTAAAACCTCCTTAAGCAGCACCCGGAGGTGTTCCAGCTTAAATTTAAACGCTAAGGAATCTGAATCTGCCCGCTGAGAAACTTTTCCTGTATCTGAAATTTCTCCCTCAGACAGACCTTCCCTCACTGCTATTTCTGAGTTTTGTGAGGGTACTACAGATAAATTATCCACAGCGTCTGATTGCTCATCCTCTGTATTTAAAACTGAGCTGCAAGAGAATTATCCATAACTGCTGCTAATTGTTGTAAAGTAATAGGGGCCAATGCGCTAGAGGTACTAGGCATCGCTTGCGCGGGCGTAACTGGAGTAGACACGTGGGGGGAGGAAGAAGGACTATCCTCATTACCCTCCGTTAAGGAATCATCTTGGGCAGTATTTTTAATTGTCACTAGATGATCTTTAAAATGCTTAGATGTTTTGGCACACTTTAAACATAAATGCAATGGGGGTACTGCCATGGCTTTTGAACATAAAGAACAAGGTCTATCTGAAGGCTCAGACATGTTTGACAGACTCAGACAACACTAAAATATCGAAAAAAAATACTTTTTGAAAAAATGTTACTGTGTCTTTAAATAATAAAAAGCACACACTTTTTTACCAAATCATCAAAAAACATCCGATCTTAATGATCCTAATGCTTTGAAATGATTGCACACAAATTTTCAAATCAATTAACCCCTTAATGCCCAAACCGGAGCAAAATGAAGAAAACAACCGGTTTAACCCACTACAGTACAATGCCACAGTCTTTGCTGTGGCTTTACCTTCCTTTAGGGTTATTTGTAGGTGCAAAATAAGCCTCCCTGAAGTCCTCCTGTACTCTTAAGGCTCTACACGTGAAGCTGCATGGAGCTGTGTTGCAAATCAACTGCGCAATTGAGGCGCGAAATTGAGGCCCCCTCCTTCATTACTCTAGAGTTATGGGGCCTTCTGAGTCAGATTAGGTGTCTTACAAAATGCCAGGCGTAAAAAAAGTCCCCAAAAAGTGTTTCCAACATCTAAAAACGCTTAATAAATATAAGATTACCTTAATAAAGTAATCGATTTAGCCCATCACAGTGTCTGTCAGTATTAAAGCCCTTAACTGAAGCCATCATTCTATACTGTGTCTCAGAAAATGGCTTACCTTCCCTCATGGGATTTCTGTCAGTCTTCTAGCACTACTAAGTCTTGTTAGAAAAAATGACTGAGCATACCTTAAGCAGTATAAGCCTGCAAACTGTTCCCCCCAACTGAAGTTCTCCTGTACTCAACAGTCCTGTGTGGGAACAGCAATGGATTTTAGTTACAACATGCTAAAATCTTTTTCCTCTCAGCAGAAATCTTCATCACTTTCTGCCTCAGAGTAAATAGTAGAAACCGGCACTATTTTAAAATAACAAACTCTTGATTGAAGAAATAAAAACTACAAATCTAACACCACATACTCTTTACCCTCCCGTGGAGATGCTACTTGTTAGAGCGGCAAAGAGAATGACTGGGGGAGCGGAGCCTGAGGGGAGCTATATGGACAGCTTTGCTGTGTGCTCTCTTTGCCACTTCCTGTAGGGATTGAGAATATCCCACAAGTAAGGATGAATCCGTGGACTGAATACACCAAGTAAGAGAAATGTACCTGATGCTCAGTGGTGTGTGTGACAATATATATGTACCTGATGCACAGCAGTGTGTGTGACAATATATATGCACCTGATGCACAGCAGTGTGTGTGACAATATATATTTACCTGATACACAGTGGTATGTGACAATATACATTTACCTGATGCACAGTGGTGTGTGTGACAATATATATTTACCTGATACACAGTGGTGTGTGGGACAACATATATGTACCTGATACACAGTGTTGTGTGTGACAATATATATGCGCCTGATGCAGAGTGGTGTGTGTGACAATATACACGTGCCTGATGCACAGTGGTGTGTGTGACAATATATACAGTATGTACCTGATGCACAGTAATGTGCGTGACAATATATAGGTACCTGATACAGTGGTGTGCGACAATATATATGTACCTGATACACAGTGATGTGTGTGACAATATATATGTACCTGATACACAGTGATGTGTGTGACAATATATATGTACCTGATAAACAGTGATGTGTGTGACAATATATATGCCCCTGATACAAAGTGGTGTGTGTGTGACAATACATATGCACCTGATACACAGTGGTGTGAGAAATATATATGTATCTGATACACAGTGGTGTGTGAAATATATATGTACCTGATACACAGTGGTGTGTGTGTGTGACAATATATATGTACCTGATGTACAGTGGTGTGTGTGACAATATATATGTACCTGATACACAGTGGTGTGTGTGACAATATATATGTACCTGATACACAGTGGTGTGTGTGACAATGTATGTACCTGATATACAGTGGTGTGTGTGACAATATATATGTACCTGATACAAAGTGGTGTGTGTGTGACAATACATATGCACCTGATACACAGTGGTGTGTGAAATATATATGTACCTGATACACAGTGGTGTGTGTGTGTGACAATATATATGTACCTGATATACAGTGGTGTGTGTGACAATATATATGTACCTGATACACAGTGGTGTGTGTGACAATATATAGGTACCTGATACAGTGGTGTGTGACAATATATATGTACCTGATACACAGTGATGTGTGTGACAATATATATGTACCTGATACACAGTGATGTGTGTGACAATATATATGTACCTGATAAACAGTGATGTGTGTGACAATATATATGCCCCTGATACAAAGTGGTGTGTGTGTGACAATACATATGCACCTGATACACAGTGGTGTGAGAAATATATATGTATCTGATACACAGTGGTGTGTGAAATATATATGTACCTGATACACAGTGGTGTGTGTGTGTGACAATATATATGTACCTGATGTACAGTGGTGTGTGTGACAATATATATGTACCTGATACACAGTGGTGTGTGTGACAATATATATGTACCTGATACACAGTGGTGTGTGTGACAATGTATGTACCTGATATACAGTGGTGTGTGTGACAATATATATGTACCTGATACACAGTGGTGTGTGTGACAATGTATGTACCTGATATACAGTGGTGTGTGTGACAATATATATGTACCTGATACACAGTGGTGTGTGTGACAATGTATGTACCTGATATACAGTGGTGTGTGTGACAATATATATCTACCTGATACACAGTGGTGTGTGTGACAATGTATGTACCTGATATACAGTGGTTTGTGTGACAATATATATGTACCTGATACACATTGGTGTGTGTGACAATGTATGTACCTGATATACAGTGGTGTGTGTGACAATATATATGTACCTGATACAAAGTGGTGTGTGTGTGACAATATATATGTACCTGATACACAGTGGTGTGGTGTGTGATAATATATATACCTGCCATTTTTTACTCTATAACGATAGTATCTACTAATGTGTTTTTTTTTTTTTTTTTTTTTTTTTTTTTACTTGTATTTAATATTAAAATGTGTTGAGTTTCTAGGAAGCTAATTATGTTCACATAAAATCACAGGCTATTAATTAGCTTATATAAACATTACTAGCAAACAAACTTTAACTAAAAGATTTTACTATACCAGTTGTAACTTACCTTTCAGACACAAATTATGAGGTAGGTATACGGATTTCACCACAGTAGGATCTGAACCAATCCTGATGTTGAACAGAGGACCAGCCATCTCATAGCCTTGCTTCTCGATGTCATTAAAATATGTGTTCCAGGACTGAAGAGCATAGTCAATAACCACTGGTGATGTCACCAGGAACTGAATTCTTGTTTCAGAACAGCAGAAAAGACCTTCAGATTTAAGATTTAGTCTATGGAAGGATATTTAATGTATTAGTCTGAGGAAGTGCAACTAGAGATTTTATTTTTATTATATTATTTTATAGTGGTTTGTAGCCACAAGATAAAGCAAGAAGAGTAAATCATTTGTCTAATGTGCGCTCATGGTGACAGTTGTAAAATAAGTCCCCCCCTCACTGGTCATTTGTCTAATGTGCGCTCATGGTGACAGTTGTAAAATAAGTCCCCCCCTCACTGGTCATTTGTCTAATGTGCGCTCATGGTGACAGTTGTAAAATAAGTCCCCCCCTCACTGGTCATTTGTCTAATGTGCGCTCATGGTGACAGTTGTAAAATAAGTCCCCCCCCTCACTGGTCATTTGTCTAATGTGCGCTCATGGTGACAGTTGTAAAATAAGTCCCCCCCTCACTGGTCATTTGTCTAATTTGCGCTCATGGTGACAGTTGTAAAATAAGTCCCCCCCCTCACTGGTCATTTGTCTAATGTGCGCTCATGGTGACAGTTGTAAAATAAGTCCCCCCCCTCACTGGTCATTTGTCTAATGTGCGCTCATGGTGACAGTTGTAAAATAAGTCCCCCCCTCACTGGTCATTTGTCTAATGTGCGCTCATGGTGACAGTTGTAAAATAAGTCCCCCCCCCCACTGGTCATTTGTCTAATGTGCGCTCATGGTGACAGTTGTAAAATAAGTCCCCACCTCACTGGTCATTTGTCTAATGTGCGCTCATGGTGACAGTTGTAAAATAAGTCCCCCCCTCACTGGTCATTTGTCTAATGTGCGCTCATGGTGACAGTTGTAAAATAAGTCCCCCCCTCACTGGTCATTTGTCTAATGTGCGCTCATGGTGACAGTTGTAAAATAAGTCAGCCCCCCTCACTTCCTCCCTCTGTATCTCTCACTAACTCCCCCTCAATCCCCCCTCTTTATCTCTTACTCTTCCCACCTCAATTCCTCCCTCTTTGGCCCCTATTTATCAAATGTCATGCGGACCTGATCTGACACTGCGGATCAGGTCCGCAAGACATCGCTGAATACGGCGAGCAATACGCTCTCTATATTCAGCATTGCACCAGCAGCTCACAAGAGCTGCTGGTGCAACGCCGCCCCCTGCAGACTCGCGGCCAATGGACTGCCAGCAGGGGGGTGCCAATCAACCCGATCGTACTTGATCGGGTTGATTTCCATCGATTCCTGTCCGCCTGCTCAGAGCAGGTGGACAGGTTATGGAGCAGCGGTCTTTGTGACTACTGCTTCATAACTTGTGTGTCTGGCGAGTCTGTAGACTCACCAATAACACGGGCCCACAAGCTTGTTAAATGGGCCTCTTTACCTCCCACTCTCTCTCTTTTCACTTCCTCCCTCTTTATCTCTCACTCTCTCTCTTTTCACTTCCACCCTCTTTATCTCTCACTCTCTCTCTCTTTTCACTTCCTCCCTCTTTATCTCTCACTCTCTCTCTTTTCACTTCACCCCTCTTTATCTCTCACTCTCTCTCTTTTCACTTCCTCCCTCTTTATCTCTCACTCTCTCTCTTTTCACTTCACCCCTCTTTATCTCTCACTCTCTCTCTTTTCACTTCACCCCTCTTTATCTCTCACTCTCTCTCTTTTCACTTCCTCCCTCTTTACCTCTCACTCTCTCTCTTTTCACTTCCTTCCTCTTTACCTCTCACTCTCTCTCTTTTCACTTCCTCCCTCTTTACCTCTCACTCTCTCTCTTTTCACTTCCTCCCTCTTTACCTCTCACTCTCTCTCATTTCACTTCCTCCCTCTTTATCTCTCACTCTCTCTCTTTTCACTTCCTCCCTCTTTATCTCTCACTCTCTCTCTTTTCACTTCCTCCCTCTTTACCTCTCACTCTCTCTCTTTTCACTTCCTCCCTCTTTACCTCTCACTCTCTCTCATTTCACTTCCTCCCTCTTTATCTCTCACTCTCTCTCTTTTAACTTCTTCCCTCTTTATCTCTCACTCTCTCTCTCTTTTCACTTCCTCCCTCTTTATCTCTCACTCTCTCTCTTTTCACTTCCTCCCTCTTTACCTCTCACTCTCTCTCTCTTTTCACTTCCTCCCTCTTTACCTCTCACTCTCTCTCTCTTTTCAATTCCTCCCTCTTTATCTCTCACTCTCTCTCTTTTCACTTCCTCCCTCTATACCTCTCACTCTCTCTCTTTTCACTTCCTCCCTCTTTATCTCTCACTCTCTCTCTTTTCAATTCCTCCCTCTTTACCTCTCACTCTCTCTCTTTTCACTTCCTCCCTCTTTATCTCTCACTCTCTCTCTTTTCAATTCCTCCCTCTTTACCTCTCACTCTCTGTCTTTTCACTTCCTCCCTCTTTACCTCTCACTCTCTGTCTTTTCACTTCCTCCCTCTTTATCTCTCACTCTCTCTCTTTTCACTTCACCCCTCTTTACCTCTCACTCTCTCTCTTTTCACTTCACCCCTCTTTACCTCTCACTCTCTCTCTTTTCATTTCTCCCCTCTTTACCTCTCACTCTCTCTCTTTTCACTTCCTCCCTCTTTATCTCTCACTCTCTCTCTTTTAACTTCCTCCCTCTTTACCTCTCACTCTCTCTCTTTTCACTTCCTCCCTCTTTATCTCTCACTCTCTCTCTTTTCACTTCCTCCCTCTTTATCTCTCACTCTCTCTCTTTTCACTTCCTCCCTCTTTACCTCTCACTCTCTCTCTTTTAACTTCTTCCCTCTTTATCTCTCACTCTCTCTCTTTTCAATTCCTCCCTCTTTATCTCTCACTCTCTCTCTTTTCACTTCCTCCCTCTTTACCTCTCACTCTCTCTCTTTTCACTTCCTCCCTCTTTATCTCTCACTCTCTCTCTTTTCAATTCCTCACTCTTTACCTCTCACTCTCTCTCTCTCTTTTCACTTCCTCCCTCTTTACCTCTCACTCTCTCTCTTTTCACTTCCTCCCTCTTTATCTCTCACTCTCTCTCTTTTCAATTCCTCACTCTTTACCTCTCACTCTCTCTCTCTCTTTTCATTTCCTCCCTCTTTACCTCTCACTCTCTGTCTTTTCAATTCCTCACTCTTTACCTCTCACTCTCTCTCTCTCTTTTCACTTCCTCCCTCTTTACCTCTGACTCTCTCTCTTTTCACTTCACCCCTCTTTACCTCTCACTCTCTCTCTTTTCAATTCCTCCCTCTTTACCTCCCACTCTCTCTCTTTTCAATTCCTCCCTCTTTATCTCTCACTCTCTCTCTTTTCAATTCCTCCCTCTTTATCTCTCACTCTCTCTCTTTTCACTTCCTCCCTCTTTACCTCTCACTCTCTCTCTTTTAACTTCTTCCCTCTTTACCTCTCACTCTCTCTCTTTTCACTTCCTCCCTCTTTATCTCTCACTCTCTCTCTTTTCAATTCCTCCCTCTTTACCTCTCACTCTCTCTCTTTTCAATTCCTCCCTCTTTATCTCTCACTCTCTTCCCCCTCACTTCCTCCCTCTTTATCTCTCACTCTCTCTCTTTTCAATTCCTCCCTCTTTACCTCTCACTCTCTCTCTTTTCACTTCCTCCCTCATTACCTCTCACTCTCTCTCTCTTTTCAATTCCTCCCTCTTTATCTCTCACTCTCTCTCTTTTCACTTCCTCCCTCTTTATCTCTCACTCTCTCCCCCCTCACTTCCTCCTCTTTATTTCTCACTCTCTCTCTTTTCACCTCCTCCCTCTTTACCTCTCACTCTCTCTCTTTTAACTTCTTCCCTCTTTATATCTCACTCTCTCTCTTTTCACTTCCTCCCTCTCTCTCTCTCTCTCTCTCTCTCTCTCTCTTCAATTCCTCCCTCTTTACCTCTCACTCTCTCTCTTTTCAATTCCTCCCTCTATATCTCTCACTCTCTCTCTTTTCAATTCCTCCATCTTTACCTCTCACTCTCTCTCTTTTCACTTCCTCCCTCTTTATCTCTCACTCTCTCTCTTTTCACTTCCTCCCTCTTTATCTCTCACTCTCTCTCTTTTCACTTCCTCCCTTTTTAGCTCTCGCTCTCTCTCTTTTCACTTCCTCCCTCTTTACCTCTCACTCTCTCTCTTTTCACTTCCTCCCTCTATACCTCTCACTCTCTCTCTTTTCACTTCCTCCCTCTTTATCTCTCACTCTCTCTCTTTTCAATTCCTCCCTCTTTACCTCTCACTCTCTCTCTTTTCAATTCCTCCCTCTTTATCTCTCACTCTCTTCCCCCTCACTTCCTCCCTCTTTACCTCTCACTCTCTGTCTTTTCAATTCCTCCCTCTTTACCTCTCACTCTCTCTCTTTTCACTTCCTCCCTCTTTACCTCTCACTCTCTCTCTTTTAACTTCTTCCCTCTTTATCTCTCACTCTCTCTCTTTTCACTTCCTCCCTCTTTACCTCTCACTCTCTCTCTTTTAACTTCTTCCCTCTTTATCTCTCTCTCTCTCTTTTCAATTCCTCCCTCTTTACCTCCTACTCTCTCTCTTTTCAATTCCTCCCTCTTTATCTCTCACTCTCTTCCCCCTCACTTCCTCCCTCTTTACCTCTCACTCTCTGTCTTTTCAATTCCTCCCTCTTTACCTCTCACTCTCTCTCTTTTCACTTCCTCCCTCATTACCTCTCACTCTCTCTCTCTTTTCAATTCCTCCCTCTTTATCTCTCACTCTCTCTCTTTTCACTTCCTCCCTCTTTATCTCTCACTCTCTCCCCCCTCACTTCCTCCTCTTTATTTCTCACTCTCTCTCTTTTCACTTCCTCCCTCTTTACCTCTCACTCTCTCTCTTTTAACTTCTTCCCTCTTTATATCTCACTCTCTCTCTTTTCACTTCCTCCCTCTCTCTCTCTCTCTCTCTCTCTCTCTCTCTCTTTTCAATTCCTCCCTCTTTACCTCTCACTCTCTCTCTTTTCAATTCCTCCCTCTTTACCTCTCACTCTCTGTCTTTTCAATTCCTCCCTCTTTACCTCTCACTCTCTCTCTTTTCACTTCCTCCCTCATTACCTCTCACTCTCTCTCTCTTTTCAATTCCTCCCTCTTTATCTCTCACTCTCTCTCTTTTCACTTCCTCCCTCTTTATCTCTCACTCTCTCCCCCCTCACTTCCTCCTCTTTATTTCTCACTCTCTCTCTTTTCACTTCCTCCCTCTTTATCTCTCACTCTCTCTCTTTTCACTTCCTCCCTCTTTATCTCTCACTCTCTCTCTTTTCACTTCCTCCCTCTTTATCTCTCACTCTCTCTCTTTTCACTTCACCCCTCTTTACCTCTCACTCTCTCTCTTTTCACTTCACCCCTCTTTACCTCTCACTCTCTCTCTTTTCACTTCACCCCTCTTTACCTCTCACTCTCTCTCTTTTCCCTTCTTCCCTCTTTACCTCTCACTCTCTCCCTTTTCACTTCCTCCCTCTTTATCTCTCACTCTCTCTCTTTTCACTTCCTCCCTCTTTATCTCTCACTCTCTCTCTTTTCACTTCCTCCCTCTTTACCTCTCACTCTCTCTCTTTTCACTTCACCCCTCTTTATCTCTCACTCTCTCTCTTTTCACTTCCTCCCTCTTTATCTCTCACTCTCTCTCTTTTCACTTCCTCCCTCTTTATCTCTCACTCTCTCTCTTTTCACTTCCTCCCTCTTTACCTCTCACTCTCTGTCTTTTCACTTCCTCCCTCTTTACCTCTCACTCTCTCTCTTTTCACTTCCTCCCTCTTTACCTCTCACTCTCTCTCTTTTAACTTCTTCCCTCTTTATCTCTCACTCTCTCTCTTTTCACTTCCTCCCTCTTTACCTCTCACTCTCTCTCTTTTAACTTCTTCCCTCTTTATCTCTCTCTCTCTCTCTCTCTTTTCAATTCCTCCCTCTTTATCTCTCACTCTCTCTCTTTTCAATTCCTCCCTCTTTATCTCTCACTCTCTCTCTTTTCACTTCCTCCCTCTTTATCTCTCACTCTCTTCCCCCTCACTTCCTCCCTCTTTATCTCTCACTCTCTCTCTTTTCACTTCCTCCCTCTTTATCTCTCTCTCTCTCTCTCTCTTTTCAATTCCTCCCTCTTTACCTCTCACTCTCTCTCTTTTCAATTCCTCCCTCTTTACCTCTCACTCTCTCTCATTTCACTTCCTCCCTCTTTATCTCTCACTCTCTCTCTTTTCACTTCCTCCCTCTTTATCTCTCACTCTCTCTCTTTTCACTTCCTCCCTCTTTATCTCTCACTCTCTCTCTTTTCACTTCCTCCCTCTTTATCTCTCACTCTCTCTCTTTTCACTTCCTCCCTCTCTCTCTCTCTCTTTTCACTTCCTCCCTCTTTATCTCTCACTCTCTCTCTTTTCACTTCCTCCCTCTTTATCTCTCACTCTCTCTCTTTTCACTTCCTCCCTCTTTATCTCTCACTCTCTCTCTTTTCACTTCCTCCCTCTTTATCTCTCACTCTCTCTCTTTTCACTTCCTCCCTCTTTATCTCTCACTCTCTCTCTTTTCACTTCACCCCTCTTTACCTCTCACTCTCTCTCTATTCACTTCACCCCTCTTTACCTCTCACTCTCTCTCTTTTCACTTCCTCCCTCTTTATCTCTCACTCTCTCTCTTTTCACTTCATCCCTCTTTATCTCTCACTCTCTCTCTTTTCACTTCCTCCCTCTTTATCTCTCACTCTCTCTCTTTTCACTTCCTCCCTCTTTATCTCTCACTCTCTCTCTTTTCACTTCACCCCTCTTTACCTCTCACTCTCTCTCTTTTCACTTCACCCCTCTTTACCTCTCACTCTCTCTCTTTTCCCTTCCTCCCTCTTTATCTCTCACTCTCTCTCTTTTCACTTCCTCCCTCTTTATCTCTCACTCTCTCTCTTTTCACTTCCTCCCTCTTTATCTCTCACTCTCTCTCTTTTCAATTCCTCCCTCTTTACCTCACTCTCTCTCTTTTCACTTCCTCCCTCTTTTCCTCCCTCTTTACTCTCACTCTCTCTCTTTTCACTTCCTCCCTCTTTACCTCTCACTCTCTCTCTTTTCACTTCACCCCTCTTTATCTCTCACTCTCTCTCTTTTTCACTTCACCCCTCTTTACCTCTCACTCTCTCTCTTTTCCCTTCTTCCCTCTTTACCTCTCACTCTCTCCCTTTTCACTTCCTCCCTCTTTATCTCTCACTCTCTCTCTTTTCACTTCCTCCCTCTTTATCTCTCACTCTCTCTCTTTTCACTTCCTCCCTCTTTACCTCTCACTCTCTCTCTTTTCACTTCACCCCTCTTTATCTCTCACTCTCTCTCTTTTCACTTCCTCCCTCTTTATCTCTCACTCTCTCTCTTTTCACTTCCTCCCTCTTTATCTCTCACTCTCTCTCTTTTCAATTCCTCCCTCTTTATCTCTCACTCTCTTCCCCCTCACTTCCTCCCTCTTTACCTCTCACTCTCTGTCTTTTCAATTCCTCCCTCTTTACCTCTCACTCTCTCTCTTTTCACTTCCTCCCTCTTTATCTCTCACTCTCTCTCTTTTCACTTCCTCCCTCTTTACCTCTCACTCTCTCTCTTTTAACTTCTTCCCTCTTTATCTCTCACTCTCTCTCTTTTCACTTCCTCCCTCTTTACCTCTCACTCTCTCTCTTTTAACTTCTTCCCTCTTTATCTCTCTCTCTCTCTCTCTTTTCAATTCCTCCCTCTTTATCTCTCACTCTCTCTCTTTTCAATTCCTCCCTCTTTATCTCTCACTCTCTCTCTTTTCACTTCCTCCCTTTTTATCTCTCACTCTCTCTCTTTTCAATTCCTCCCTCTTTACCTCTCACTCTCTCTCTTTTCAATTCCTCCCTCTTTATCTCTCACTCTCTTCCCCCTCACTTCCTCCCTCTTTACCTCTCACTCTCTGTCTATTCAATTCCTCCCTCTTTACCTCTCACTCTCTCTCTTTTCACTTCCTCCCTCTTTATCTCTCACTCTCTCTCTTTTCACTTCCTCCCTCTTTATCTCTCTCTCTCTCTTTTCAATTCCTCCCTCTTTACCTCTCACTCTCTCTCTTTTCAATTCCTCCCTCTTTACCTCTCACTCTCTCTCTTTTCACTTCCTCCCTCTTTATCTCTCACTCTCTTCCCCCTCACTTCCTCCCTCTTTATCTCTCACTCTCTCTCTTTTCACTTCCTCCCTCTTTATCTCTCTCTCTCTCTCTCTCTTTTCAATTCCTCCCTCTTTACCTCTCACTCTCTCTCTTTTCAATTCCTCCCTCTTTACCTCTCACTCTCTCTCTTTTTACTTCCTCCCTCTTTATCTCTCACTCTCTTCCCCCTCACTTCCTCCCTCTTTATCTCTCACTCTCTCTCTTTTCACTTCACCCCTCTTTACCTCTCACTCTCTCTCTTTTCACTTCACCCCTCTTTACCTCTCACTCTCTCTCTTTTCAGTTCACCCCTCTTTACCTCTCACTCTCTCTCTTTTCCCTTCCTCCCTCTTTATCTCTCACTCTCTCTCTTTTCACTTCCTCCCTCTTTATCTCTCACTCTCTCTCTTTTCACTTCCTCCCTCTTTATCTCTCACTCTCTCTCTTTTCAATTCCTCCCTCTTTACCTCTCACTCTCTCTCTTTTCAATTCCTCCCTCTTTATCTCTCACTCTCTTCCCCCTCACTTCCTCCCTCTTTACCTCTCACTCTCTGTCTTTTCAATTCCTCCCTCTTTACCTCTCACTCTCTCTCTTTTCACTTCCTCCCTCTTTATCTCTCACTCTCTCTCTTTTCACTTCCTCCCTCTTTACCTCTCACTCTCTCTCTTTTAACTTCTTCCCTCTTTATCTCTCACTCTCTCTCTTTTCACTTCCTCCCTCTTTACCTCTCACTCTCTCTCTTTTAACTTCCTCCCTCTTTATCTCTCTCTCTCTCTCTTTTCAATTCCTCCCTCTTTACCTCCCACTCTCTCTCTTTTCAATTCCTCCCTCTTTATCTCTCACTCTCTCTCTTTTCAATTCCTCCCTCTTTATCTCTCACTCTCTCTCTTTTCACTTCCTCCCTCTTTATCTCTCACTCTCTCTCTTTTCAATTCCTCCCTCTTTACCTCTCACTCTCTCTCTTTTCAATTCCTCCCTCTTTATCTCTCACTCTCTTCCCCCTCACTTCCTCCCTCTTTACCTCTCACTCTCTGTCTTTTCAATTCCTCCCTCTTTACCTCTCACTCTCTCTCTTTTCACTTCCTCCCTCTTTATCTCTCACTCTCTCTCTTTTCACTTCCTCCCTCTTTATCTCTCTCTCTCTCTCTTTTTAATTCCTCCCTCTTTACCTCTCACTCTCTCTCTTTTCAATTCCTCCCTCTTTATCTCTCACTCTCTTCCCCCTCACTTCCTCCCTCTTTACCTCTCACTCTCTGTCTTTTCAATTCCTCCCTCTTTACCTCTCACTCTCTCTCTTTTCACTTCCTCCCTCTTTATCTCTCACTCTCTCTCTTTTCACATCCTCCCTCTTTATCTCTCACTCTCTCTCTTTTCACTTCCTCCCTCTTTATCTCTCACTCTCTCTCTTTTCACTTCACCCCTCTTTACCTCTCACTCTCTCTCTTTTCACTTCACCCCTCTTTACCTCTCACTCTCTCTCTTTTCACTTCACCCCTCTTTACCTCTCACTCTCTCTCTTTTCCCTTCTTCCCTCTTTACCTCTCACTCTCTCTCTTTTCACTTCCTCCCTCTTTATCTCTCACTCTCTCTCTTTTCACTTCCTCCCTCTTTATCTCTCACTCTCTCTCTTTTCACTTCCTCCCTCTTTACCTCTCACTCTCTCTCTTTTAACTTCTTCCCTCTTTACCTCTCACTCTCTCTCTTTTCACTTCCTCCCTCTTTATCTCTCACTCTCTCTCTTTTCACTTCCTCCCTCTTTATCTCTCACTCTCTCTCTTTTCACTTCCTCCCTCTCTCTCTCTCTCTCTCTCTCTCTCTCTCTCTCTTTTCACTTCCTCCCTCTTTATCTCTCACTCTCTCTCTTTTCACTTCCTCCCTCTTTATCTCTCACTCTCTCTCTTTTCACTTCCTCCCTCTTTATCTCTCACTCTCTCTCTTTTCACTTCCTCCCTCTTTATCTCTCACTCTCTCTCTTTTCACTTCACCCCTCTTTACCTCTCACTCTCTTTTCACTTCACCCCTCTTTACCTCTCACTCTCTCTCTTTTCACTTCACCCCTCTTTACCTCTCACTCTCTCTCTTTTCCCTTCCTCCCTCTTTATCTCTCACTCTCTCTCTTTTCACTTCCTCCCTCTTTATCTCTCACTCTCTCTCTTTTCACTTCCTCCCTCTTTATCTCTCACTCTCTCTCTTTTCAATTCCTCCCTCTTTACCTCTCACTCTCTCTCTTTTCAATTCCTCCCTCTTTATCTCTCACTCTCTTCCCCCTCATTTCCTCCCTCTTTACCTCTCACTCTCTGTCTATTCAATTCCTCCCTCTTTACCTCTCACTCTCTCTCTTTTCACTTCCTCCCTCTTTATCTCTCACTCTCTCTCTTTTCACTTCCTCCCTCTTTACCTCTCACTCTCTCTCTTTTAACTTCTTCCCTCTTTATCTCTCACTCTCTCTCTTTTCACTTCCTCCCTCTTTACCTCTCACTCTCTCTCTTTTAACTTCTTCCCTCTTTATCTCTCTCTCTCTCTCTCTCTTTTCAATTCCTCCCTCTTTACCTCCAACTCTCTCTCTTTTCAATTCCTCCCTCTTTATCTCTCACTCTCTCTCTTTTCAATTCCTCCCTCTTTATCTCTCACTCTCTCTCTTTTCACTTCCTCCCTCTTTATCTCTCACTCTCTCTCTTTTCAATTCCTCCCTCTTTACCTCTCACTCTCTCTCTTTTCAATTCCTCCCTCTTTATCTCTCACTCTCTTCCCCCTCACTTCCTCCCTCTTTACCTCTCAATCTCTGTCTTTTCAATTCCTCCCTCTTTACCTCTCACTCTCTCTCTTTTCACTTCCTCCCTCTTTATCTCTCACTCTCTCTCTTTTCACTTCCTCCCTCTTTATCTCTCTCTCTCTCTCTGTTCAATTCCTCCCTCTTTACCTCCCACTCTCTCTCTTTCCAATTCCTCCCTCTTTATCTCTCACTCTCTCTCTTTTCAATTCCTCCCTCTTTATCTCTCACTCTCTCTCTTTTCACTTCCTCCCTCTTTATCTCTCACTCTCTCTCTTTTCAATTCCTCCCTCTTTATCTCTCACTCTCTTCCCCCTCACTTCCTCCCTCTTTACCTCTCACTCTATGTCTTTTCAATTCCTCCCTCTTTACCTCTCACTCTCTCTCTTTTCACGTCCTCCCTCATTACCTCTCACTCTCTCTCTCTTTTCAATTCCTCCCTCTTTATCTCTCACTCTCTCTCTTTTCACTTCCTCCCTCTTTATCTCTCACTCTCTCTCTTTTCACTTCCTCCCTCTTTATCTCTCACTCTCTCTCTTTTCAATTCCTCCCTCTTTACCTCTCACTCTCTCTCTTTTCAATTCCTCCCTCTTTATCTCTCACTCTCTTCCCCCTCACTTCCTCCCTCTTTACCTCTCACTCTCTGTCTTTTCAATTCCTCCCTCTTTACCTCTCACTCTCTCTCTTTTCACTTCCTCCCTCTTTACCTCTCACTCTCTCTCTTTTAACTTCTTCCCTCTTTATCTCTCACTCTCTCTCTTTTCACTTCCTCCCTCTTTACCTCTCACTCTCTCTCTTTTAACTTCTTCCCTCTTTATCTCTCTCTCTCTCTCTTTTCAATTCCTCCCTCTTTACCTCCCACTCTCTCTCTTTTCAATTCCTCCCTCTTTATCTCTCACTCTCTCTCTTTTCAATTCCTCCCTCTTTATCTCTCACTCTCTCTCTTTTCACTTCCTCCCTCTTTATCTCTCACTCTCTCTCTTTTCAATGCCTCCCTCTTTACCTCTCACTCTCTCTCTTTTCAATTCCTCCCTTTTTATCTCTCACTCTCTTCCCCCTCACTTCCTCCCTCTTTACCTCTCACTCTCTGTCTTTTCAATTCCTCCCTCTTTACCTCTCACTCTCTCTCTTTTCACTTCCTCCCTCTTTATCTCTCACTCTCTCTCTTTTCACTTCCTCCCTCTTTATCTCTCTCTCTCTCTCTTTTCAATTCCTCCCTCTTTACCTCTCACTCTCTCTCTTTTCAATTCCTCCCTCTTTATCTCTCACTCTCTTCCCCCTCACTTCCTCCCTCTTTACCTCTCACTCTCTGTCTTTTCAATTCCTCCCTCTTTACCTCTTACTCTCTCTCTTTTCACTTCCTCCCTCTTTATCTCTCACTCTCTCTCTTTTCACTTCCTCCCTCTTTATCTCTCACTCTCTCTCTTTTCACTTCCTCCCTCTTTATCTCTCACTCTCTCTCTTTTCACTTCACCCCTCTTTACCTCTCACTCTCTCTCTTTTCACTTCACCCCTCTTTACCTCTCACTCTCTCTCTTTTCACTTCACCCCTCTTTACCTCTCACTCTCTCTCTTTTCCCTTCTTCCCTCTTTACCTCTCACTCTCTCTCTTTTCACTTCCTCCCTCTTTATCTCTCACTCTCTCTCTTTTCACTTCCTCCCTCTTTATCTCTCACTCTCTCTCTTTTCACTTCCTCCCTCTTTACCTCTCACTCTCTCTCTTTTAACTTCTTCCCTCTTTACCTCTCACTCTCTCTCTTTTCACTTCCTCCCTCTTTATCTCTCACTCTCTCTCTTTTCACTTCCTCCCTCTTTATCTCTCACTCTCTCTCTTTTCACTTCACCCCTCTTTATCTCTCACTCTCTTCTCTCTCACTCTCTCGCACTCCTTTCCCCTTTGTTATCACTCACTCTCTCCCCCCTCACTTCATCTCTCACTCCCCCCATCACTTCCACAGCCTCTTTATCTCTCACTGTCTCCCCCCTCACTTCCTCCCTCTTTATCTATCACTCTCTCCCCCTCACTTCCTCCCTCTTTATCTATCACTCTCTCCCCCTCACTTCCTCCCTCTTTATCTTTCACCCTCTCCCCCTCACTTCCTCCTCTTTATCTCTCACTCTCTCCCCCTCACTTCCTCCTCTTTATCTCTCACTCTCTCTCTCCCCTCACTTCCCCCTCTTTATCTCTCACTCTCTCCCCCTCACTTCCTCCCTCTTTATCTCTCACTCTATCCCCCTCACCTTCTCACTCTTTATCTCTCACTCTCTCCCCCTCACATCCTACCACTTTATCTCTCACTCTCTCCCCCCTCACTTCCATCCCCTCTTTATCTCTCACTCTCTTCTCCTCACTTCCCCCTCTTTATCTCTCACTCTCTCCCCCCTCACTTCCTCCCTCTTATCTCTCACTCTCTCACCCCCACTTCCCACCTCTTTATCTCTCACTCTCACACCCCCACTTCCTCCCTCTTTATCTCTCACTCTCTCTCCCCTCACTTCCTCCCTCTATCTCTCACTTTCTCTCCCCCTCACTTTCTCCCTTTTTATCTCTCACTCTCCTCCCTCACTTCCTTGCTCTTTATCTATCACCCTCTCCCTCCTCACTTCCTCCTCTTTATCTCTCACTCTTTCCACCTCACATCTACCCCCTCTTTATCTCTTACCCCCCCCCCCACTTACTCCCTCTTTATCTCTCACTCTCTCCTCCCTCACTTCCCCCTCTTTATCTCTTACTCTCTCCCCCCACTTCCACCCTCACTTTATCTCTCACTCTTTCACCCCCACTTCCCACCTCTTTATCTCTCACTCTCTCCCCCCTCATTTCCTCCCTTTTTATCTCTTATTCTCTCACCCTCACTTTCTCCATCTTTAGCTCTCACTCTCTCATTCCCACTTCCCCCTCTTTTTCTCTCACTCTCTCCCCCCTCACTTCTCCCCTCTTTATCTCTCATTCTCTCACCCTCACTTCCCCCATCTTTATCTCTCACTCTCTCCCCCTCACTTTCCCCCTCTTTATCTCTCACTCTCTAGCCCCCACTTCCCCCTCTTTATCTCTCATTCTCTCCCCCTCACTTCCCCCTCTTTATCTCTCACTCTCTAGCCCCCACTTCCCCCTCTTTATCTCTCATTCTCTCCCCCTCACTTCCCTCTCTTTATCTCTCACTATCTCCCCCCTCACTCCCCCCTCTTTATCTCTCACTCTCTAGCCCCCACTTCCCCCTCTTTATCTCTCACTCTCTAGCCCCCACTTCCCCCTTTATCTCTCACTCTCTCCCCCTCACTTACTCCCTCTTTATCTCTCTCTCCCCCCTCACTTCCCCCTCTTTATCTCTCTCCCCCCAAACTTCCACCCTCTTTATCTCTCACTCTCTCCCCCTCACTTCCTCCCTCTTTATCTCTCCCCCCCCTCACTTCCTCCACTTTATCTCTCTCCCTCCAAACTTCCACCCTCTTTATCTATCACTCTCCCCCCCTCACTTACCCCTCTTTATCTCTTACTCTCTCCCACCACTTCCACCCTCACTTTATCTCTCATTCTCCCCCCCTCACTTCCTCCCTCTTTATCTCTCTTCCCCCCTCACTTCCCCCTCTTTATCTCTCACTCTCTCCCCCCGAACTTCCACCCTCTTTATCTATCACTCTCTCCCTCTCACTTCCTCCTCTTTAAATCTCACTCTCTCCCCCTCACTTCCCCCTCTTTATCTCTTACTTTCTCCCCCCACTTCCACCCTCTATTTAGCTCTCATTCTCCCCCCTCACTTCCTCCCTCTTTATCTCTCACTCTCTCCCCCTCACTTCCTCCCTCTTTATCTCTCCCCCCCTCACTTCCTCCACTTTATCTCTCTCCCTCCAAACTTCCACCCTCTTTATCTATCACTCTCCCCCCCTCACTTCCTCCTCTTTATATCTCACTCTCTCCCCCCTCACTTACCCCTCTTTATCTCTTACTCTCTCCCACCACTTCCACCCTCACTTTATCTCTCATTCTCCCCCCTCACTTCCTCCCTCTTTATCTCTCTTCCCCCTCTTTATCTCTCACTCTCTCCCCCCGAACTTCCACCCTCTTTATCTATCACTCTCTCCCTCTCACTTCCTCCTCTTTAAATCTCACTCTCTCCCCCTCACTTCCCCCTCTTTATCTCTTACTTTCTCCCCCCACTTCCACCCTCTATTTAGCTCTCATTCTCCCCCCCTCACTTCCTCCCTCTTTATCTCTCTCTCTCCCCCCCCTCACTTCCCCCTCTTTACCTCTCACTCTCGCCACCTCATTTCCACCCCCTCTTTATGTCTTACTCTCTCCCCCCTCACTTCCTCCCTCTTTATCTCTCACTCTTTCACCCCCACTTCCCCCTCGTTATCCTTTACTCTCTCCCCCTCACTTCTCCCCTCTTTATCTCTCACTCTTCCCCTCACTTCCCCCTCTTTATCTTTCACTCTCTACCCCTCACTTCCTCCCTCTTTTTCTCTTATTCTTTCATGCTCACTTCCTCCCTCTTTATCTCTCACTCTCTCCCCCTCACTTTCATCTTCTCTTTATCTCTCACTCTCTCCCCTCTTAATTCCTCCCTCTTTATCTCTCACTCTCTCCCCCCTCGTTTCCTACATCTTCATCTCTCTCTCCTCCTCAGTTCCTCCCTCTTTTTCTATCACTCTCTCCCCCCTCACTTCCTCCCTCTTTATCTCTCACTCTCTCCCCTCTTAATTCCTCCCTCTTTATCTCTCACTCTCTCCCCCCTCGTTTCCTACATCTTCATCTCTCTCTCCTCCTCACTTCCTCCCTCTTTATCTATCACTCTCTCCCCCCCTCACTTCCTCCCTCTTTATCTCTCACTCTCTCCCCCCCTCACTTCCCCCTCTTTATCTCTCATTCTCTCCCCACACATCCATCCCCTCTTTATCTTTCACTCTCTCCCCCTCACTTCCCCCTCTTTATCTCTTACTCTCTCCCCCCCACTTCCACCCCCACTTTATCTCTCACTCTCCCCCCCTCACTTCCTCCCTCTTTATCTTTCACTCTCTCCCAACACATGAATCCCCTCTTTATCTCTTATTCTCCCCCCCTTACTTCCCCTCTCTTTATCTCTCACTATCCCCCCTCACTTCCCCTCTCTTTATCTCTTACTTTCTCCCCCCTCACTTCCTCCCTCTTTATCTCCTATTCTCCCCCCCTTACTTCCCCTCTTTATATCTCTCACTCTCTCATCCCCACTCCCCCCTCTTTACCTCTCACTCTCTCACCCCCTCTTCTCCCCTCTTTATCTCTTACTCTCTCCCCCTCACTTCCCCCCTCTTTATCTCTCGCTCTCTCCCCCTCACTTCCCCCTCTTTATCTCTTACTCTTCCTTCTCTCTCTCTTTCTCTCTCTCTTTTTCTCTCACTCTCTTGCTCCTCCTCCTCGCTCTCTCTATTTACTCTATCTTTCTCTTTATCTCTCTCTCTCTTTCTCTCTCTCTCTCTCTCTTTCTTTCTCTCTCTTTCTCTCTCTCTTTCTCTCTCTCTCTCTCTCTCTCTCTCTCTCTCTCTCTTTCTCTCTCTCTCTCTCTCTCTCTCTTTTTCTCTCTCCCTCTTCACTTCTCATTATTTATGCTGCTTCTAATTATTTTGGATAGCAGGATATTTTAAAGGGTTTCCTTTCTCTCTTCCTCCTGTCTGCCTCCTTTCTGTGAGTACACTGATAGCAAATATTTGAGAAAATAATATTCTTTTTGTGGAAAGTGCAAGTTTACTAGTTGTTTAACTAATCAAACATATTGGAAATACCTGTATGAATTGCTTCGCTTCTTTGGTTTAACCATAATAGCCCCATGATATGGAATCTGAGAAGAAAACAGATTAACTTTAAGTTAATATAGCAGTATCAATAAATACTAATTAACATATATTAAAGTTAATAATGTAGTTATAAACTGTATAATTAATAAGAAGTCTTTTAACAATCACAAAAGAGAAAGTTTTAAAGGCTTAAACACATTTATTGGTTATTATTATTTTTTTAAATCTACATAATTAGCAAATGTAGTTGTCACAAGTCTTATATATATATATATATATATATATATATATATGACAGTGTAATAGAGTTGTGAATATTAAGCCAGGGAGTCTCATTCTATTATGGAGAGTAAAAGCAGGAATGTTTCAGCCCTCTGAGGCAAAGGACTGGAGTGTTAGGACCAGTCTATGGCCTCTATTTAACAAGGTCTGGCGGACCTGATCTGACAGTGCGGATCAGGTCCGCCAGACCTCGCTGAATACGGAAAGCAATACGCTCTCCGTATTCAGCATTGCACCAGCAGCTCACAAGATTGGCCGCCAGCAGTGGTGTGTCAATCAACCCGATCATACTCGATCGGGTTGATTTCCGGCGATGTCTGTCTGCCTGCTCAGAGCAGGCGGACAGGTTATGGAGAAGCGGTCTTTGTGACCGCTGCTTCATAACTGCTGTTTCTGGTGAGTCTGAAGATTCGCCGGAAACAGGGGCCCACAAGCTCCGTACGGAGCTTGTTAAATAGAGCCCCATATTGGGGCAACTTGTAAGTGGTGACTGGCTAAGCAAAATATGGCCATATTGTGTGACTAAGATCCCAATTTTATTTAAAAAGAATAGTTGTCCATTGATGTTTTTTGCAAACAATTTTTCGCAGCAGTTCAAAAAAATATGTTGTGCTTTTGAAAATGGACGTGCGCCAATACCTTTTGTTTTTGTTTGTGTAATTACTGGGTCATATTGGCAGCACTCCCAAAGATGTGTATATAAAATTTTTGTAAGGTGTGCTAAACCAAATTTTGTATTTGTATTAAAACATAATCAGGGAGACTGACCATCTCCCATTGGTTAAAGCACCTCACCCAAGTTCAGGTGTACTCATGACAGTGTAATAGAGTTGTGAATATTAAGCCAGGGAGTCTTATTCTATTATGAAGAGTAAAAGCAGGAATTATTCAGCCCTCTGTGGCAAAGTAGTGTTAGGACCAGTCTATATTGGGGCACCTTGTAAGTTGGTGATGGCCATATTGTGTGACTAAGATCCCAATTTTATTTAAAAAGAATAGTTGTCTCTTGATGTTTTTTGCAGGCAATTTCTTGCAGCAGTTAAAAAAAATATGTTGTGCTTTTGAAAATGGATGTGCGCCAATACCTTTTGTTTTTGTTTGTTTGTATATATGTATATGTGTATATATATATATATATATATATATATATATATATATATATATATATTCCATCATATCATTTGCAATTTATATCTTAAAGACAAATAAAAAGCTGGAAAACATAGAACATCTTCACCACTAAAGATACAACACATAAAAGGTTCTGAGCTTAGATAGGAACGTACAAGTGACTGGTATAATAAATAATTATAATGTGGATGAACCCTACTATCACTGGAGCTTCTGGAGGGGACTGTGGGCTAGCCTCCTGCCCACTGATTATGGCTTGTGGAAAAGACCAAGGGTTTTACCCTATTAGCCAGGTCAGGGCACGGAGGGGAGCCAGGAGGTGACTACCAAGGAGATGTGGCCTGGCAACCACTAACTTTATGTTCTTTACTTTTAAGGGTTATTTCTATTGAGGATGTGCCACTTTGTGACCCAGATCCGGGCTGGATCTGTGGTGGGACACTTGAAAGTTACCAGTGTGGTGTACTTTATGCAGCTGGGACTGTGGAGCTGTTTCTGGGCATCTTGGTGGGTGCGCCCAAGCCACTCCATACTTCTGTGTACATGGTTTCCAGCACATAGACAAAGGTCTGAAGTGTCATGTTTCTACTGGCTATTCATCTTATCTATGCTAATACTCCCAGGAGGATAAAGTGTGTGTCTTTGGTTCTAATAAAGTTATTACCTGAACTGGAGTCCTGTCTCTTGTTTGGGTAAAGGGCTGGTGTAAGCTATCTATCTGTTGGAGGGGTTTTTAGGACAGGAGATAGCTTTTGGCGGAGGTACCCATTTAGGGTACCAGGCGGTCCGTCACAATTGGTGGCAAGCGGTGGTATACTTCCTGCAGTATGGGACATCCAAACCACCACCGGGATCCGATGTCTGGATAGCAGGAGAGAAGAAGAACAGACACCAGTGGCCATGGAAGAGGAATTTGGAAGGATGTTGCGAGATGCAAGAGAAACACAGAGGACCAGTGCCAGAGCAGATCCTGCTGGAATGGTATGACTCTGTCCGCCGGCAAGAAGCGCTATAATGTGAACAGCGCTGCCAGAGACAGATTCTCCCCTCCTTCCAAGAAAGGTACTGGGTGCAGTATGATGTGCGGTCATTGTTTCTGGGAGAAAAACCACATGAGGAGTGGACAGCCGAGTTGAGTAGGCTGGTCCAGGAAGAGATGGGGCTGGACGAGAGCTACAGAGCCCTCCGATGGTACGTAGCTCAAGTGTGCCTCTGGACCGCTGACTATAGCCCGACAGAAGTCTTTGGCTACGGTGGCTTGGGGCTGTTATATGGAAAGCTGTCTGCGGACCCTGCTTTCCGGAATGACCTGCAGTGGCGGTGGGAGGAAATTGTGGATTACAGAGACCGGCTGTTGGGCATCTCAGAAGTGTACTGGGCTCAGGAAGAGACTAGCCAGTCTGAAATGAGAGTTGGAGATCGCCTACCGACAGCTGCTAGAATCTGCTCAGCAGCCCGGCGAGGCTCCCTTTGCCTGGGACTATCAGATGGTAACAGCCGAAAGCTCTGAAGGCCTGGCTAAAGTGTCGGCAATAGGGCCGATTGACAGTGTGCTCTACCCCCTCTACCCGCAGCTACAGAAGAAGAGCTCCTATGGCGCATGCAGCAAATACTGTCCCATCTCGACAAACCTGTTTCTGCACAGGGCAAGGTGGGATGGAGGGATGCATCTGCCCAGAAGCTGGTCGAGGGTCCAGGGGATGGAGAAATCGCCTCATCCCCCAAGCGGCAGCCAGAGTCCAGGAACCAGGGAGACAGTCCCCAAGAAATGTCTCCTCAAAGGCAGTGGGAGTACCCAGGAGCGGAGAAAGCCACCGTCTCTCCCCAGCAATAGTCCAGAAGCCTGGGAGACAGTACAGGTGAAACTCTCCAGCGGCAGCAGGAGTCAGGGGGTCCAGCCGACACTCCCCGAGAAACATCTTCCCAGTGGTGGTACGAGGAAGCCGTTTCCCATCCCCAACCAGAGTTCTTGTGTCTGGGAGATAAGGCGTGCAACTCGTCCCCTCAGCTACAGTGCCAAAACCACACCAGGGATGTATCTTCCCAGTCATTGGATGAGCCTCCAGAAGCATTGGTCATCAGTCCAGCCCCCCAGCCATGATACAAGCATCTGGGAGACTGGGCAGTCAGCTCAGCTCCCCAGTGGCAGAAACTGACTCCCCAATGGAAATGTGTTGTGGGGTTTTTCTGCCCGACTAACACAAGTCCAGACCAGTGGGAGGTCTGGGATCTGGTTAGTCTCATTTTGGGAGGGGAAGGAATGTGACTAACCCTACCATCACTGGAGCTTCTAGAAGGGATTGTGGGCTAGCCTCCTGCCCACTGATTATGGCAGGAGGCGTGTTCGTTTGGAAATATTCAGCTTGCCGTTTTTCTCAACGCAATATTGACTATATTCTCCTGCTCTTAAACTGCCTATAGTCCTAAAATTATCCCTGATCAGGAACTTTGAAGTTTTATATTTATTTTTGATTGAGAACGATAGCCTATATATTTTTTTGGGAACATCCTTTTTCTAACTTACGGCTAGATTTAGAGTTCTGCGTTAGCCGTCAAAAGCAGCTTTAAGGGGTCCTAACGCTGGTTTTGGCCGCCCGCTGGTATTTAGAGTCAGGCAGGAAAGGGTCTAACGCTCACTTTCAAGCCCCGACTTTTCCATACCGCAGATCCCCTTACGCCAATTGCATATCCTATCTTTTCAATGGGATCTGCCTAACGCTGGTATTTAGAGTCTTGGCTGAAGTGAGCGGTAGAGCCTCTACCGACAAGACTCCAGCCGCAGTTAAGAGCTTTCTGGGCTAACGCCGGTTTATAAAGCTCTTAACTACTGTGATATAAAGTACACTAACACCCATAAACTACCTATGTACCCCTAAACCGAGGCCCCGCCACATCGCCGCCACTATAATAATATTTTTAACCCCTAATCTGCCGACCGCACACCGCCGCAACCTACATTATCCCTATGTACCCCTAATCTGCTGCCCCTAACATCGCCGACACCTACATAATATTTATTAACCCCTAATTTGCCCCCCCCCCAACGTCGCCGCTACCTTACCTACACTTATTAACCCCTAATCTGCCGACCGGACCTCGCCGCTACTCTAATAAATGTATTAACCCCTAAAGCTAAGTCTAACCCTAACACCCCCCTAACTTAAATATAATTTTAATCTAACGAAATAAATTAAATCTTATTAACTAAAGTAGTCCTATTTAAAGCTAAATACTTACCTGTAAAATAAACCCTAATATAGCTACAATATAACAAATAATTATATTGTAGCTATTTTAGGATTTATATTTATTTTACAGGCAACTTTGTATTTATTTTAACTAGGTACAATAGCTATTAAATAGTTATTTACTATTTAATAGCTACCTAGTTAAAATAATTACAAAATTACCTGTAAAATAAATCCTAACCTAAGTTACAATTAAACCTAACACTACACTATCAATAAATAAATTAAATCAATTAACTACAAGTACCTACAATTACCTACAATTAAATAAACCAACACTAAATTACAAAAAATAAAAAAAGATTACAAGAATTTTAAGCTAATTACACCTACTATAAGCCCCCTAATAAAATAACAAAGCCCCCCAAAATAAAAAAAAATCCCTACCCTAATCTAAATTAAAAAACAGCTCTATTACCAGCCCTTAAAAGGGCTTTTTGCGGGGCATGCCCCAAAGAAATCAGCTCTTTTGCCTGTAAAAAAAAACACAATACCACCCCCCAACATTACAACCCACCACCCACATACCCCTACTCTAACCCAAACCCCCCTTAAATAAACCTAACACTACCCCCCTGAAGATCTCCCTACCTTGAGTCGTTTTCACCCAGCCGGGCACCGATGGACCAAAAGAGGACATCCGGAGCGGCAGAAGTCTTCATCCTATCCGGGCAGAAGAGGACATCCGGACCGGTAGACATCTTCATCCAAGCGGCATCTTCTATCTTCATCCATCCGGAGCGGAGCCATCTTCTTCCAGCCAACGCGGATCCATCCTTCTTCCACGACGCCTACTCGCCGAATGAAGGTTCCTTTAAATGACCTCATCCAAGATGGTGTCCCTTGAATTCCGATTGGCTGATAGGATTCTATCAGCCAATCGGAATTAATGTAGGAAAAATCTGATTGGCTGATTGAATCAGCCAATCAGATTCAAGTTCAATCGGATTGGCTGATCCAATCAGCCAATCAGATTGAGCTTGCATTCTATTGGCTGTTCCAATCAGCCAATAGAATGCGAGCTCAATTTGATTGGCTGATTGGATCAACCAATCTGATTGAACTTGAATCTGATTGACTGATTCAATCAGCCAATCAGATTTTTCCTACCTTAATTCTGATTGGCTGATAGAATCCTATCAGCCAATCGGAATTCGAGGGACGCCATCTTGGATGACGTCACTTAAAGGAACCTTCATTCGTCGGGTAGTCGTCGGGGAAGGAGGATGTTCTGCGCCGGTGGTCTTGAAGATGGAGCCGCTCCTCGTCGGATGGATGAAGATAGAAGATGCCGCTTGGATGAAGATGTCTGCCGGTCTGGATGTCCTCTTCTGCCCGAATAGGATGAAGACTTCTGCCGCTCCGGATGTCCTCTTTTGGTCCATCGGTGCCTGGCTGGGTGAACACGGCTCAAGGTAGGGAGATCTTCAGGGGGGTAGTGTTAGGTTTATTTAAGGGGGGTTTGGGTTAGAGTAGGGGTATGTGGGTGGTGGGTTGTAATGTTGGGGGGTGGTATTGTGGGGTTTTTTACAGGCAAAAGAGCTGATTACTTTGGGGCATGCCCCGCAAAAAGCCCTTTTAAGGGCTGGTAATAGAGCTGTTAACTTTTGTAATTTAGATTAGGGTAGGGAATTTTTTTTATTTTGAGGGGCTTTGTTATTTTATTAGGGGGCTTAGAGTAGGTGTAATTAGCTTAAAATTCTTGTAATCTTTTTTAGTTTTTTGTAATTTAGTGTTTGTTTTTTTTGTAATTTAGTTTAGTTTATTTAATTGTAGGTAATTGTAGGTACTTGTAGTTAATTGATTTAATTTATTTATTGATAGTGTAGTGTTAGGTTTAATTGTAACTTAGGTTAGGATTTATTTTACAGGTAATTTTATAATTATTTTAACTAGGTAACTATTAAATAGTACATAACTATTTAATACCTATTGTACCTGGTTAAAATAAATACAAAGTTGCCTGTAAAATAAATATAAATCCTAATTATTCGTTATATTGTAGCTATATTAGGGTTTATTTTACAGGTAAGTATTTAGCTTTAAATAGGAATACTTTATTTAATAAGAGTTCATTTATTTTGTTCGATTAAAATTATATTTAATTTAGGGGGGGTGTTAGGATTAGATTTAGCTTTAGGGGTTAATACATTTATTAGAGTAGCGGCAAGGTCCGGTCGACAGATTAGGGGTTAATACTTAAGGTTAGGTGGCGGCGACGTTGGGGAGGGCAGATTAGGTGTTAATACTATTTATTATAGGGTTTGCGAGGCAGGAGTGCGGCGGTTTAGGGGTTAATACATTTATTAGAGTAGCGGCGAGGTCTGGTCGGCAGATTTGGGGTTAATAAGTGTAGGTAAGGTAGCGGCGACATTGGGGGGGGCAGATTAGGGGTTAATAAATATAATATAGGGGTCGGCGATGTTAGGGGCAGCAGATTAGGGGTACATAGGGATAATGTAGGTTGCGGCGGTGTCCGGAGCGGCAGATTAGGGGTTAATAATATAATGCAGGTGTCAGCGATAGCGGGGGCGGCAGATTAGGGGTTAATAAGTGTAAGGTTAGGGGTGTTTAGACTCGGGGGTTCATGTTAGGGTGTTAGGTGCAGACTTAGAGAGTGTTTCCACATAGGAAACAATGGGGCTGCGTTGGGAGCTGAACGCTGCTTTTTTGCAGGTGTTAGGTTTTTTTTCATCCCAAACTGCCCCATTGCTTCCTATGGGGGAATCGTGCACAAGCACGTTTTAGCTGCTTACCGCTACCGTAAGCAACGCTGGTATTGAGGGTTGAAGTGGCGGTACATTAGGCTGAACGCACCCTTTTTGGAGCCTAACGCAGCCCTTCAGACAACTCTAAATACCAGCGTTGTCTTAAGAATGCATTGGGAAAAAAGCGGCGTTAGCTACGCGGGTCTTTACCGACAAAATTCTAAATCTAGCCGTTAGTTTTTTATTTATTTTTTAATTTGCCACCGGTGGTTCTTTAATCTAATTTATTTTATTGTATTTATGTGTTTATTAAATTTTATGAATTACTATGCTATATGAGATTTATTTATTAATTATATTTTTTATAAACTGAGATATTTGTAATCCTTAAATTGTATCATTGGGTTCTAATATCCTAATACCTAGCTGTTTTAAGCCCACCATCTGTTTTTATTTATATTCAACCCTTCTTAGATTTGTTATCAGAGTGCATTTCTACACCTTGATGTGTGCTGGTATTAAATAAGTGCATAGGAGTTTAATATATATATATATATATATATATATTGTTTTGTTCACGTGAAAAAAAACACCAGGGTTTACCCTATTAGCTGGGTCAGGGCACGAAGGGGAGCCAGGGGGTGACTACCAAGGAGATGTGGCCCGGCCACCACTAACTTTATGTTATTTACTTTTAAGTGTTATTTCCACCGGGGATGTGCCATTTTGTGTGACCCAGATCCGGGCTGGATCTGTGGTGGGACATTTGAAAGTTACCAGTGTGGTGCACTTTATGCAGCTTGGACTGTGGAGCTGTTTCTGGGCATTTTGGTGGGCATGCCCAGGCCACTCCAGACTTCTGTGTAAATGTTTTCCAGCACATAGAGAAGGGAGGCAGGGTGGGGGATTCATGCAATTACTAATCCTACTGATTAGAATTGTCTAATGTGCCTAGTTGATAAGTGGATTAATGTTCAAAGTCTAAAGTGTCATGTTTCTACTGGCTATTCATCTTATCTATGCGAATACTCCCAGGAGGGGACTGTACTCCAGGTTAAGGATAAAGTGTGTGTCTTTGGCTTCTAATAAACAGTTATTCCTTTGGTTTCACCTCAACCTGAGTGCTGTCTCTTGTTTGAGGTAAAGGGCTAGTTTCAGCTATCTATCTGCAGGGGTTTGGAGAGCAGGAGGCAGCTTTTGGTAGAGGTACCCATTTGGGGTACCAGGCAGTCCATCACAGGAACTATGAGACAAGATAGTTGCATATTAAAGAGGAATAACTTATATTGGATGTGAGGGAAATGAGATTTTGAACAATTAAATAGCATTCATTTAACTGAGATAAGTAGTGTTAGTAAAATATTTTGGTCTGCTCGATTTAATGTAGGCTGACCATAATTCAAAAATAAAACAAATAACATTTACACAACATGCAAAACGTAAAGGGTCATGGAAGGAGGTCAGGTTTGCAGTACATATCACCATGTTTAGCCTTACCTTCACTTATTGTTAGATGCTACTTTATTCCACTACCAGTCAACTGCAAACCGCAGTTTGCTCTAATTATGCATGCAGTTTGCTCTAATTATGCATGCAGTTTGCTCTAATTATGCATGCAGTTTGCTCTAATTATGCATGCAGTTTGCTTTCCCTCTCCTATTACATCACAGGAGGCAGGGCAATTTAGTTCCCAGGCATGAGGTTAGTGAAAGGTTAAATGGTGAGATCAAGTACAGCGCGATTATGCTAGGGCACCTGACAAATGCAAGGCCCTTCAAGCACATATGACTTGATTTGATCTCATTTTAATTTCTTTAATGTCATTATTATAAAAAAGTTGTATCTTGGTGGTGTTAATATTAATCTTGCTTTAATTTCAGTTTATTTATGTACATGATATATGGTTTAAACGTATATATGTATTTTTCCCTATGGGCCTTGCACCCAGACTCGCCTGGGGTTAACTGCCTGTGACTCTGGGGACAGTGCAGCTGCCTGAGAGTGCTATTGAGCACCCAGGGCTAAGCATGTTGCAGTGTCATGGTATGTGTACCCGGTCCAGTCTGAGAGGCCCATTTATCAAGCTCCGAATGACCCGTGTCTTCAGACTCGCCAGAACCAGCAGTTATGAAGCAGTGGTCTAAAGACCGCTGCTTCATAACCCTTTCCGCCTGCTCTGATGAGGCGGACATAGATCGATACAATTCAACCTGATCGAGTACGATATTGATATACGGTTGATTTACACCCCCCTGCTGTGGCCAATTGCTAGTGCAATGCTGAATACGGAGAGCGTATTGCTCTCCGCATTCAGCATGTCTGTCGGACCTGATCCGCACTGTCGGATCAGGTCCGACAGACATTTGATAAATAAGCCTCTGAGAGTACAGTCCCCTTCCGTGTTTTCTTTAATGTCAATATTATAAAAAAAGTTGTATCTTGGTGATATTAATATTAATCTTGCTTTAATTTCAGTTTATTTATGTACATATCTTATGGTTTAAACATATACATTTATTTGTGTATAATTCACAAAGGTTTTTCTTTAACTAGAGAAGAACACACTTGAATTCAGGTACGCCATTACTAAGGTGTTATCCTTAAGATGTGTTTTGGTGCTGTAATATGTGAGAACAAAATTTTCAGTTTGGAAGTGTTGGTAAAATATATGAAGCTATTTAGGGGGCTTTATGTCACCATCGTAAAATGTGAAATGAGGAATTCATTAAAAACAGTATTGGCTGAGCTTTTTTTTTTTTTTTTTTTAAGCTGTATTGCTGGTACATTGGTGCAGATATAATTTGTTGAGCTACAACTATCTTGTAGGAAACAAATTCTTAATCGTATACATATTTGATTAATGTCTGAAACAGAGAACGTTAGAGAATAAGTGAATGAACCAGCCAGACGTACTGAAATAATCAAGCAGCAAAACCATGGGCACCCAGCAACGGATCACTGATCAAGTCTGAGAAGCAAAAGGAGGATTTCCTACCACTCAGACAGACGTTTTGTATTTTCTGCTTTTAGGGTTAACTTGTTACATACTTTAGCCTAAATATTTTTTTCTCTTTTCATACTATTCAACAGCTAAACAATACAAAATAGAAAGTGCAAAGTTTAAATGTAATAAAATGTAATCTGAAGTGTAAATTGATATTAAATAGAAAGCACAAAGTGTAAATGCCGCAGAACTCTGATGTCATGCAGTGCTAAATTGCACTGGGCTTGTCTCACATACAGAAATGCAGGGAACGCCCCTTGACGAAGTAAAACAAAATCTTTTCAGAATTTCACCAGGGATCTTGCAGCGCTGGAGGATTATTTTATATCATCTCACCTGAGCAGAGAGGTTTAGATTATCAGACCCCTAGTTCTGCTTAAGTAACCGTACAAGAATATGATGCAGTAACACATTAGCAGACTATCCCAGGGTTCTGTCACATGACTATCCTGCTGCGGTAATGGAAACTCTGTGCCAAACACTAATAAATAGAGAGTCAAATGGTTACCTGTCCACAATTCTCACACTCCTCCTCACTTTTTATTGCCAGAGATTTCATATCTGTTTCTTCCTCTTTCTTCATTGTCTTGTGTTCTGCAAAAAGCTACAATAGGAAAATTCTTTAATAACACAGAGGGAATGGCAGCTACACACATATGGCTACTCAGGTTTAAATGAAACTCTCATGATTCAGATAGAACAGCCATTTTAAAAAAAACTTTCCAATTTACTTCCATTAACAAAATTTCCACAGTATGTTTAGATTTACACATTTTGAGTCACCATCTCCTACTGAGCATGTGCAAGAATTCACAGAATATACATACAGGCATACCTTGTTTTATTGTGCTTCAGATATTGTTTTTTTTACAAATTGAAGGTTTCTGGCAACCCTGTCGAGCAAGTCTATCAGCACCATTTTTAAACATATATACACACTTAAACACATAAATACACATATATACAAATATAAACACATTAATACACATATAAACACATATATACATACAAACACATATAAACACATAAATAAACATATAAACACGTATAAACACATACATACAATTATAAACACATACATACAAATATAAACACATACATACACATATAAACACATACTGTAAATACACATATAAACACATACATACACATAAACACATAAATACACATATATACAAATATAAACACATTAATACACATATAAACACATATATACATACAAACACATATAAACACATAAATAAACATATAAACACGTATAAACACATACATACAATTATAAACACATATAAACACATACATACAAATATAAACACATACATACACATATAAACACATACTGTAAATACACATATAAACACATATAAACACATACATACACATATAAACAAATAAATACACATATATACAAATATAAACACATAAATACACATATAAACACATATATATACATATAAACACATAAATACACATATAAGCCCATACATACAAATATAAACACATAGATACACATATAAACACATAAATACACATATAAACACATATAAACACATAAATACACATATATACAAATATAAACACATAAATACACATATATACATATATATATATATATACATATAAACACATATATACACATATATACACATACAAACACATATAAACACATAATACACATATATACACATATAAATACATATATACACATATAAACACACACACATACAGATATAAACACATAAATACACATATAAACACATAAATACACATATATACACATATAAGCACATGAATACACATATATACAAATATAAACACATATAAACACATAAATACACATATAAACACATAAATACACATATATACACATATAAACACATATATACACATATATACATATATAAACACATATAAACAAATATAAATACATATATACCCATATAAACACATACATACACATATAAACACATAAATACACATATATACACATATAAACACATATATACACATATAAACACATAAATACACATATAAACACATAAATACACATACAGAGTACAAAGAAGAAGTCGCGCTCAATGTAACTAGAACAAAGTGTAGATAAAAGTATTCCAGGCAGGGAATGTATATAAAAACAACGTTTATTTCAAAAATATAAAAAAGGACAAAAGACACAGTGTCCTAAAAAAGCCAGCAGTGACTCAATCAATCAGGTTGGTAAGCTGATCCTCATGTGTCCCCCGCCCACTCTCCATAGCGCCGGATATTGATTTTCAACAGGACGCTCAGGAAGAGCGCAATCTACAGTGAACATTCTGAACTTCATAAATACACATATATACACAAATAAACACATAAATACACATATATACAAATACATACACATATAAACACATAAATACACATATAAACACATAAATACACATATATACTTATATAAACACATACATACACATATAAACACATATATACACATATAAACACATAAATACACATATATACACATATATATATATACATATAAACACATATATACACATATAAACACATACATACACATATAAACACATATATACACATATAAACACATATAAACACATAAATACACATATAAACACATAAATACACATATATACACATATAAATACATATATACACATATAAACACATATATACACATAAGAACACATATAAACACATAAATACACATATATACACATATAAATACATATATACACATATAAACACATTAAAAACATATAAACACATAAATACACATATAAACACATATATATACACATATAAACACATAAATACACATATAAACACCCACATACACAAATAAACACCCACATACACATATAAACACATACATACACATATAAACACACAAATACACGTATATACACATATAAGCACATATATACACACTAATAAATAGAGAGTCAATTTGTTACCTGTCCACAATTCTCACACTCCTCCTCACTTTTTATGGCCAGAGATTTCATATATGTTTCTTCCTCTTTCTTCACTGTCTTGTGTTCTGCAAATAGCTACAATAGGAAAATACTTTAATAATACAGAGGGAATGGCAGCTACACACATATGGCTACTCAGGTTTAAAGGGACACTCAAGTCAAAATGAAACTCTCATGATTCAGATAGAACAGCCATTTTAAACAACTTTCCAATTTACTTCCATTAACAAAATTTGCACAATCTTTTTATATTTACACTTTTTGAGTCACCATCTCCTACTGAGCATGTGCAAGAATTCACAGAATATACATGCAGGCATACCTTGTTTTTTTGTGCTTAACAAATATTGTTCTTTTTACAAATTGAAGGTTTCTGGCAACCCTGTGCGAGCAAGTCTATCAGCACCATTTTTTAAACATATATACACACTTAAACACATAAATACACATATAAACACATAAATACACATATATACACATATATACACATATATACACATATAAACACATATAAACAAATATAAATACATATATACCCATATAAACACATACATACACATATAAACACATACATACACATATATACACATATATACACATATATACACATATAAACACATAAATACACATATATACCCATATAAACAAATACATACACATATAAACACATAAATACACATATATACACATATAAACACATACATACACATATAAACACATATATACACATATAAACACATAAATACACATATATACACATATATATGTACATATAAACACATAAATACACATATATACACATATAAACACATACATACACATATAAACACATACATACACATATATAAACATATAAATACATATATACACATATAAACACATACATACACATATAAACACACATATACACATATAAACACATTAATACACATAAATACACATATAAACACATAAATACACATATAAATATATATACACATATAAACACATTAAAAACATATAAACACATAAATACACATATAAACACATATATACACATATAAAAACCCACATACACAAATAAACACCCACATACACATATAAACACATACATACACATATAAACACACAAATACACGTATATACACATATAAGCACATATATACACACTAATAAATAGAGAGTCAATTTGTTACCTGTCCACAATTCTCACACTCCTCACTTTTTATGGCCAGAGATTTCATATCTGTTTCTTCCTCTTTCTTCACTGTCTTGTGTTCTGCAAAAAGCTACAATAGGAAAACATTTTAATAACACAGAGGGAATGGCAGCTACACACATATAGCTACTCATGTTTAAAGGGACACTCAAGTCAAAATTAAACTCTCATGATTCAGATAGAACAGCCATTTTAAACAACTTTCCAATTTACTTTCATTAACAAAATTTGCACAATCTTTTTATATTTACACTTTTTGAGTCACCATCTCCTACTGAGCATGTGCAAGAATTCACAGAATATACATACAGGCATACTTTGTTTTTTTTGTGCTTAACAGATATTGTTCTTTTTACAAATTGAAGGTTTCTGGCAACCCTGTGTCGAGCAAGTCTATCTGCACCATTTTTTAAACATATATACACACTTAAACACATAAATACACATATATACAAATATAAACACATTAATACACATATAAACACATATATACACATATAAACACATATACACATATAAACACATAAATAAACATATAAACACATATATATACACGTATAAACACATACATACAATTATAAACACATACACATATAAACACATACATACAAATATAAACACATAAATACACATATAAACACATACATACACATATAAACACATACTGTAAATACACATATAAACACATACATACACATAAACACATAAATACACATATATAGACATATAAACACATATATACACATATAAACACATACATACACATATAAACACATAAATACACATATATACAAATATAAACACATAAATACACATATAAACACATAAATACACATATAAACACATACATACAAATATAAACACATACATACATATATAAACACATACATACACATATAAACACATAAATACACATATAAACACATAAATACACATATATACAAATATAAACACATAAATACACATATATACACATATATATATATACATATAAAAACATATATACACATATATACACATAATACACATATATACACATATAGATACATATATACACATATAAACACATAATACACATATATACACATATAGATACATATATACACATATAAACACACATACACATATAAACAAATAAATAGACATATAAACACATAATACACATATATAAACATATAGATACATATATACACATATAAACACACACACACACATACACATATAAACACATAAATACACATATAATCACAAATACACATATAAACACATAAATACACATATAAACACAAACAAATATAAACAGATAAATAAACATATAAACACATACATACACATATATTATTATTATTATCAGGTATTTGTAGAGCGCCAACAGATTCTGCAGCGCTGTAAACATACACATATATACACCATATATGTGTATATATGTGTATATATTTGTATATATATATACAAATATATACACATATATACACATATAAACACATATATACACATATAAACACCCAAATACACATATAAACACATA
Organism: Bombina bombina; assembly: GCF_027579735.1. NCBI lineage: Eukaryota > Metazoa > Chordata > Amphibia > Anura > Bombinatoridae > Bombina > Bombina bombina. The sequence goes on along the minus strand of NC_069505.1, from coordinate 635,085,685 downwards.
CATACACATATAAACACACAAATACACATATAAACACATAAATACACATATATACACATATAAGCACATATATACACATATAAACACATAAATACACATATATACAAATATAAACACATAAAAATACATATAAACACATATATACACATATAACACATATAAACACACATATATACACATATAAACACATACATACACATATAAACACATATATATATATACATAAATACACATATAAACACATAAATACACATATATATACACATATAAACACACATATATACACATATAAATACATAAATACACATATAAACACATATATACACATATAAACACACAGATACACATATAAACACATACATACACATATAAACACATACATACACATATAAACACATAAATACACATATATACACATATAAGCACATAAATTCACATATAAACACAGATAAACACATATATACACATAAACACATACATACACATATAAACACATATATACACATATAAACACATAAATGCACATAAATACACATATAAACACATAAATACACATATAAACACATACAAATATAAACACATAAATACACAGATAAACACATACATACACATATAAACACATAAATACACATATATACAAATATAAACACATAATACACATATAAACACATATATACACATATAAACACATAAATCCACATATAAACACATACATACAAATATAAACACATACATACATATATAAACACATAAATACACATATAAACACATAAATACACATATATACAAATATAAACACATAAATACACATATATACACATATATATACATATAAAAACATATATACACATATATACACATAAAAACACATAAATACACATATAAACACATAATACACATATATACACATATAGATACATATATACACATATAAACACACACACACATATAAACAAATAAATAGACATATAAACATATAGATACATATATACACATATAAACACACACACATACACATATAAACACATAAATACACATATAATCACAAATACACATATAAACACATATATACACATATAAACACATACACATATATACACATATAAACACATAAATACACATATAAACACATACAAATATCAACACATAAATAAACATATAAACACATACATACACATATATTATTATTATCAGGTATTTGAAGAGCGCCAACAGATTCCGCAGCGCTGTAAACATACACATATAAACATATAAATACACATATATACAAATATATACACATACAGTGGATATAAAAAGTCTACACACCCCTGTTAAAATGTCAGGTTTCTGTGATGTAAAAAAATGAGACAAAGATAAATAATTTCAGAACTTTTTCCACCTTTAATGTGACCTATAACTGTACAACTCAATTGAGAAACAAACTGAAATCTTTTAGGTAAAGGGAAATAAAAATAAAAAACTAAAATAATATGGTTGCATAAGTGTGAACACCCTTAAAAACAAATACTTTATTGAAGCACCTTTTGATTTTATTACAGCACTCAGTCTTTTTGGGTATGAGTTTTTCAGCATGGCACATCTTGACTTGGCAAGATTTGCCCACTCTTCTTTGCAAAAACACTCTAAATCTGTCAGAATGCGAGGGGATCTCCTGTGCACAGCCCTCTTCAGATCACCCCACAGATTTTGAATTGGATTCAGGTCTGGGCTCTGGCTGGGCCATCCCAAAACTTTAATCTTCTTCTGGTGAAGCTATTCCTTTGTTGATTTGGATGTATGTTTTGGGTCGTTGTCGTGCTGAAAGATGAAGTTCCTCTTCATGTTCAGCTTTCTAGCAGAAGCCTGAAGGTTTTGTGCCAATATTGTATGGTATTTGGAACTGTTCATTATTCCCTCTACCTTGACTAAGGCCCCAATTCCAGCTGAAGAAAAACAGCCCCCAAGCATGATGCTGACACCACCATGCTTCACTGTGGGTATGGTGTTCTTTTTGGTGATATGCAGTGTTGTTTTTGCACCAAACACATCTTTTGGAATTATGGCCAAAAAGTTCAACTTTGGTTTCATCTGACCAGAACACCTTTTGCAACATGCTTTTGGGAAACTTCAGATGTGTTTTTGCAAAATTTAGCCGGGCTTGGATGTTTCTTTTTGTAGGAAAAGGCTTCCATTTTGCCACTCTACCCCATAGCCCAGACATATGAAGAATACGGGTGATTGTTGTCACATGTACCACACAGCCAGTACATGCCAGATATTCCTGCAGCTCCTTTAATGTTGCTGTAGGCCTCTCGGCAGCCTCCCAGACCAGTTTTCTTCTCGTCTTTTCATCAATTTTGGAGGGACATCCAGTTCTTGGTAATGTCACTGTTGCACCATATTTTCTTCACTTGATGATGACTGTCTTCACTGTGTTCCATGGTATATCTAATGCCTTGGAAATTCTTTTGTACCCTTCTCCTGACTGATAGCTTTTAACAATGAGATCCCTCTGATGCTTTAGAAGCTCTCTGCGGACCATGGCTTTTGCTGTAGGATGCGACTAACAAAATGTCAGGAAAGACCAACTAGAACAGCTGAACTTTATTTGGGGATAATCAGAGGCACTTTAAATGATGACAGGTGTGTACTGACTCCTATTTAACATGATTTTGAATGTGATTTCTTAATTCTGAATACAGCTACATCCCCAGTTATAAAAGGGTGTTCACACTTATGCAACCATATTATATTCGTTTTTTATTTTTATTTCCCTTTACCTAAAAGATTTCAGTTTGTTTTTCAATTGAGTTGTACAGTTTATAGGTCACATTAAAGGTGGAAAAAGTTCTGAAATGATTTATCTTTGTCTCATTTTTTTTACATCACAGAAACCTGACATTTTAACAGGGGTGTGTAGACTTTTTATATTCACTGTATATACCATATAGACACATATATACACATATAAACACCCAAATACACATATAAACACATACATACACATATAAACACACAAATACACATATAAACACATAAATACACATATATACACATATAAGCACATATATACACATATAAACACATAAATACACATATATACAAATATAAACACATAAAAATACATATAAACACATATATACACATATAAACACATACATACACATATATACACATATCAATATAAACACATAAATACACAGATAAACACATATAAACACATATATACCCATATAAACACATACATACACATATAAACACATACATACACATATAAACACATACATAAACATACATACACATATAAACACATACATACACATATAAACACATATAAATATAAACACATAAATACACAGATAAACACATATAAACACATATATACCCATATAAACACATACATACACATATAAACACATAAATACACATATAAACACATACATACACATATAAACACATATATGCACATATAAACACATATAAACACACATATATACACATATAAACACATATATACACATATAAACACATATATATATACATAATAACACATATAAACACATATATACACATATATACACATATAAACACACATATATACACATATAAATACATAAATACACATATAAACACATATATACACATATAAACACACAAATACACATATAAACACATACATACACATATAAATACACAAATACACATATAAACACATACATACACATATAAACACATAAATACACATATATACAAATATAAACACATAAATACACATATATACACATATATATACATATAAAAACATATATACACATATATACACATAAAAACACATAAATACACATATAAACACATAATACACATATATACACATATAGATACATATATACACATATAAACACACACACACATATAAACAAATAAATAGACATATAAACATATAGATACATATATACACATATAAACACACACACATACACATATAAACACATAAATACACATATAATCACAAATACACATATAAACACATATATACACATATAAACACATACACATATATACACATATAAACACATAAATACACATATAAACACATACAAATATCAACACATAAATAAACATATAAACACATACATACACATATATTATTATTATCAGGTATTTGAAGAGCGCCAACAGATTCCGCAGCGCTGTAAACATACACATATAAACATATAAATACACATATATACAAATATATACACATACAGTGGATATAAAAAGTCTACACACCCCTGTTAAAATGTCAGGTTTCTGTGATGTAAAAAAATGAGACAAAGATAAATAATTTCAGAACTTTTTCCACCTTTAATGTGACCTATAACTGTACAACTCAATTGAGAAACAAACTGAAATCTTTTAGGTAAAGGGAAATAAAAATAAAAAACTAAAATAATATGGTTGCATAAGTGTGAACACCCTTAAAAACAAATACTTTATTGAAGCACCTTTTGATTTTATTACAGCACTCAGTCTTTTTGGGTATGAGTTTTTCAGCATGGCACATCTTGACTTGGCAAGATTTGCCCACTCTTCTTTGCAAAAACACTCTAAATCTGTCAGAATGCGAGGGGATCTCCTGTGCACAGCCCTCTTCAGATCACCCCACAGATTTTGAATTGGATTCAGGTCTGGGCTCTGGCTGGGCCATCCCAAAACTTTAATCTTCTTCTGGTGAAGCTATTCCTTTGTTGATTTGGATGTATGTTTTGGGTCGTTGTCGTGCTGAAAGATGAAGTTCCTCTTCATGTTCAGCTTTCTAGCAGAAGCCTGAAGGTTTTGTGCCAATATTGTATGGTATTTGGAACTGTTCATTATTCCCTCTACCTTGACTAAGGCCCCAATTCCAGCTGAAGAAAAACAGCCCCCAAGCATGATGCTGACACCACCATGCTTCACTGTGGGTATGGTGTTCTTTTTGGTGATATGCAGTGTTGTTTTTGCACCAAACACATCTTTTGGAATTATGGCCAAAAAGTTCAACTTTGGTTTCATCTGACCAGAACACCTTTTGCAACATGCTTTTGGGAAACTTCAGATGTGTTTTTGCAAAATTTAGCCGGGCTTGGATGTTTCTTTTTGTAGGAAAAGGCTTCCATTTTGCCACTCTACCCCATAGCCCAGACATATGAAGAATACGGGTGATTGTTGTCACATGTACCACACAGCCAGTACATGCCAGATATTCCTGCAGCTCCTTTAATGTTGCTGTAGGCCTCTCGGCAGCCTCCCAGACCAGTTTTCTTCTCGTCTTTTCATCAATTTTGGAGGGACATCCAGTTCTTGGTAATGTCACTGTTGCACCATATTTTCTTCACTTGATGATGACTGTCTTCACTGTGTTCCATGGTATATCTAATGCCTTGGAAATTCTTTTGTACCCTTCTCCTGACTGATAGCTTTTAACAATGAGATCCCTCTGATGCTTTAGAAGCTCTCTGTGGACCATGGCTTTTGCTGTAGGATGCGACTAACAAAATGTCAGGAAAGACCAACTAGAACAGCTGAACTTTATTTGGGGATAATCAGAGGCACTTTAAATGATGACAGGTGTGTACTGACTCCTATTTAACATGATTTTGAATGTGATTTCTTAATTCTGAATACAGCTACATCCCCAGTTATAAAAGGGTGTTCACACTTATGCAACCATATTATATTCGTTTTTTATTTTTATTTCCCTTTACCTAAAAGATTTCAGTTTGTTTTTCAATTGAGTTGTACAGTTTATAGGTCACATTAAAGGTGGAAAAAGTTCTGAAATGATTTATCTTTGTCTCATTTTTTTTACATCACAGAAACCTGACATTTTAACAGGGGTGTGTAGACTTTTTATATTCACTGTATATACCATATAGACACATATATACACATATAAACACCCAAATACACATATAAACACATACATACACATATAAACACACAAATACACATATAAACACATAAATACACATATATACACATATAAGCACATATATACACATATAAACACATAAATACACATATATACAAATATAAACACATAAAAATACATATAAACACATATATACACATATAAACACATACATACACATATATACACATATCAATATAAACACATAAATACACAGATAAACACATATAAACACATATATACCCATATAAACACATACATACACATATAAACACATACATACACATATAAACACATACATAAACATACATACACATATAAACACATACATACACATATAAACACATATAAATATAAACACATAAATACACAGATAAACACATATAAACACATATATACCCATATAAACACATACATACACATATAAACACATAAATACACATATAAACACATACATACACATATAAACACATATATGCACATATAAACACATATAAACACACATATATACACATATAAACACATATATACACATATAAACACATATATATATACATAATAACACATATAAACACATATATACACATATATACACATATAAACACACATATATACACATATAAATACATAAATACACATATAAACACATATATACACATATAAACACACAAATACACATATAAACACATACATACACATATAAATACACAAATACACATATAAACACATACATACACATATAAACACATAAATACACATATATACACATATAAGCACATATATTCACATATAAACACAGATAAACACATATATACACATATAAACACATACATAAACATATAAACACATACATACACATATAAACACATAAATACACATAAATACACATATAAACACAAATACACATATAAACACATACAAATATAAACACATAAATACACAGATAAAGACATACATACACATATGAACACATAAATACACATATATACATACACATATAAACACATAAATACACATATAAACACATACATACACATATAAACACATACATAAACATATAAACACATACACATATAAACACATAAATACACATATATACACATATAAACACATAAATACACATATATACAAATATATACACATAAATACACATATAAACACATATATACCCCCACATACACATATAAACACACAATACACATATAAAAACATACATACATATATAAACACATAAATACACATATAAGCACAAATATACACATATAAACACATAAATACACATAAAATCACATATAAACACATATATACACATATAAACACATATATACAAATATAAACACATAAATATACATATAAACACATAAATACACATATAAACACATACATACAAATATAAACACACATAAACACATAAATACACATATATACATATATAAACACATATATACACATATATACACATATAAACACATACATACACATATAAACACACATATATACACATATAAACACATACTTACACAAATAAATACACAAATACACATATAAATACATATACACATATAAACACATACATACACATATAAAGATATATATACACAAATAAACACATATAAACACACACATATATATACATAAATACACATATAAACACATACATACACATATAAACACATAAATACATATATATATATACACATATAAACACATACATACACATATAAAAACATAAACACACATATAAACACATATATACACATATAAACACATAAATACACATATAAACACATATATAAACATATAAACACACAAATACACATATAAACACATACATACATACACATATAAATACACAAATACACATATAAACACATACATACACATATAAGCACATACACATATATACACATATAAGCTCATATATACACATTTAAACACATATAAACACATAAATACACATATAAACACACATATATACACATAAATTCACATATAAACACATACAAATATAAACACATAAATACACATATAAACACATACATACAAATATAAACACATACATACACATATAAACACATATATACACATATAAACACATAAATACACATATATACACATATAAACACATACATACACACATAACCACATAAATACACATATATACAAATATAAACACATACATACACATATAAACACATAAATACACATATATATACATATAAACACATACATACACATACATACACACATAAACACATACACATATAAACACACACACACACATATATATATATATATATATATATATATATATATATATATAGTCCACATATAGAAAGTAACAGCACCACTGCATCAATATTCTTAAAGGTGAATTATTTCTTTATTGGTGATATCACAACCATTAAAACAGCGACGTTTCGGACCTACATGGTCCTTAATCATGCATGATGTGCATGATTAAGGACCATGTAGGTCCAAAACGTCGCTGTTTTAATGGTTGTGATATCACCAATAAAGAAATAATTCACCTTTAAGAATATTGATGCAGTGGTGCTGTTACTTTCTATATGTGGACTGTATCTGTTTGGGTTTTTGCTGATAGCCCATTGTAACGAGCACACAGCAAGGTAAAAAAGCTCAATAGTGCTGGACTCTATCTGTTTATTTTGTATATATATATACAGGGAGTGCAGAATTATTAGGCAAGTTGTATTTTTGAGGATTAATTTTATTATTGAACAACAACCATGTTCACAATGAACCCAAAAAACTCATTAATATCAAAGCTGAATAGTTTTGGAAGTAGTTTTTAGTTTGTTTTTAGTTAAAGCTATTTTAGGGGGATAACTGTGTGTGCAGGTGACTATTACTGTGCATACTTATTAGGCAACTTAACAAAAAACAAATATATACCCATTTCAATTATTTATTTTTACCAGTGAAACCAATATAACATCTCAACATTCACAAATATACATTTCTGACATTCAAAAACAAAACAAAAACAAATCAGTGACCAATATAGCCACCTTTCTTTGCAAGGACACTCAAAAGCCTGCCATCCATGGATTCTGTCAGTGTTTTGATCTGTTCACCATCAACATTGCGTGCAGCAGCAACCACAGCCTCCCAGACACTGTTCAGAGAGGTGTACTGTTTTCCCTCCTTGTAAATCTCACATTTGATGATGGACTACAGGTTCTCAATGGGGTTCAGATCAGGTGAACAAGGAGGCCATGTCATTAGATTTTCTTCTTTTATACCCTTTCTTGCCAGCCACGCTGTGGAGTACTTGGACGCGTGTGATGGAGCATTGTCCTGCATAAAAATCATGTTTTTCTTGAAGGATGCAGACTTCTTCCTGTACCACTGCTTGAAGAAGGTGTCTTCCAGAAATTGGCAGTAGGACTGGGAGTTGAGCTTGACTCCATCCTCAACCCGAAAAGGCCCCACAAGCTCATCTTTGATGATACCAGCCCAAACCAGTACTCCACCTCCACCTTGCTGGCGTCTGAGTCGGACTGGAGCTCTCTGCCCTTTACCAATCCAGCCACGGGCCCATCCATCTGGCCCATCAAGACTCACTCTCATTTCATCAGTCCATAAAACCTTAGAAAAATCAGTCTTGAGATATTTCTTGGCCCAGTCTTGACATTTCAGCTTGTGTGTCTTGTTCAGTGGTGGTCGTCTTTCAGCCTTTCTTACCTTGGCCATATCTCTGAGTATTGCACACCTTGTGCTTTTGGGCACTCCAGTGATGTTGCAGCTCTGAAATATGGCCAAACTGGTGGCAAGTGGCATCTTGGCAGCTGCACGCTTGACTTTTCTCAGTTCATCGGCAGTTATTTTGCGCCTTGGTTTTTCCACACGCTTCTTGCGACCCTGTTGACTATTTTGAATGAAACGCTTGATTGTTCGATGATCACGCTTCAGAAGCTTTGCAATTTTAAGAGTGCTGCATCCCTCTGCAAGATATCTCACTATTTTTTACTTTTCTGAGCCTGTCAAGTCCTTCTTTTGACCCATTTTGCCAAAGGAAAGGAAGTTGCCTAATAATTATGCACACCTGATATAGGGTGTTGATGTCATTAGACCACACCCCTTCTCATTACAGAGATGCACATCACCTAATATGCTTAATTGGTAGTAGGCTTTCAAGCCTATACAGCTTGGAGTAAGACAACATGCATAAAGAGGATGATGTGGTCAAAATACTCATTTGCCTAATAATTCTGCACACAGTGTATATATATATATATATATATATATACATAAATACACATATAAACACATAAATACACATATATACACATATAAACACATATATACACATATATACATATATAAACACGTATACACACATATATACCCATATAAACACATTCATACCCATATACACACATAAATACACATATATACACATATAAACACACATATATACACATATAAACACATATATACCCATATAAACACATAAATACACATATATACACATATAAACACATATATACACATATAAACACATATAAACACACATATATACACATATAAACACATACATACACACACATATAAACACATATTTACACATATAAACACATAAATACACATAAATACACATAAACACATATAAACACATAAATACACATATATACACATATAAAAACATATATACACATATAATCACATACATACACATATATACACAAATAAACACATATATACACATATAAACATATATATATATATATATATATATATATATACATAAATACACATATAAACACATAAATACACATACATACACATATAAATACATATATAAACACATATATCCACATATAAACACATATGTACACATATAAACACATACATACACATATAAACACATATATACACATATAAACACACAAATACATATATAAACACATACATGCACATATAAACACATAAATACACATATATACACATATAAGCACATATATACACCTTTAAACACATATAAACACATAAATACACATATAAACACACATATATACACATATAAACACATAAATACACATATATACAAATATATACACATAAATACACATGTAAACACGTAGATACACCCACATACACATATAAACACACAAATACACATATAAACACATACATACATATATAAACACATAAATACACATATAAACACATATAAACACACATATATACACATATAAACACATACATACACACACATATAAACACATATTTACACATATAAACACATAAATACACATAAATACACATAAACACATATAAACACATAAATACACATATATACACATATAAATACATATATACACATATAATCACATACATACACATATATACACAAATAAACACATATATACACATATAAACATATATATATATATATATATATATATATATATATATATATACATAAATACACATATAAACACATAAATACACATACATACACATATAAATACATATATAAACACATATATCCACATATAAACACATATGTACACATATAAACACATACATACACATATAAACACATATATACACATATAAACACACAAATACATATATAAACACATACATGCACATATAAACACATAAATACACATATATACACATATAAGCACATATATACACCTTTAAACACATATAAACACATAAATACACATATAAACACATATATATACACATACATACACATATAAACACATAAATACACATATATACAAATATATACACATAAATACACATGTAAACACATAGATACACCCACATACACATATAAACACACAAATACACATATAAACACATACATACATATATAAACACATAAATACACATAAATACACATATAAGCACATATATACACATATAAACACATAAATACACATATAAACACATAAATACACATATATACACATATAAACACATATATACACATATAAACAAATGTAAAAACGTATATACACATATAAACACATACAAATATAAACACATAAATACACATATAAACACATAAATACACATATATACACATATAAACACATATATACACATATAAACACATAAATACACATAAATACACATATAAACACATACATACACATATAAACACATAAATACACATATATACACATATAAACACATATATACACATATAAACACATAAATACACATATAAACACATACATACACATATATACACATATCAATACATATATAGACATATAAACACATACATACACATATAAACACATATATACACATATAAACACATACATACACATATATACAAATATAAACACATACATACACATATAAACACATACATAAACATATATACACAAATAAATACATATATACACATATAAACACATACATACACATATAAACACATATATACACAAATAAACAAATATATACACATATAAACACATAAATACACATATATAGACATATAAACACATATAAACACATATATATATACACATATAAACAAATATATATCCATATAAACACATAAATATATACACATATAAACACATACATACACATATAAAACATATATACACATATAAACACATATACACACACACATATAAACATATATACACATATAAACATATACATACACATATAAACACATATAAACACATACAAACGCATAAATACACATATAAACACATATAAACACATAAATATACATATATACACATATAAATACATATATACACATATAAACACATATATACACATTTATACACAAATAAACACGTATATACACATATAAACACACACACACACATATATATATATATATAGATATATATATATACATAAATACACATATAAACACATAAATACACATATATACACATATAATCACATACATACACATATATACACAAATAAACACATATATACACATATAAACATATATATATATATATATATATATATATATATATATATACATAAATACACATATAAACAAATAAATACACATACATACACATATAAATACATATATAAACACATATATCCACATATAAACACATATGTACACATATAAACACATACATACACATATAAACACATATATACACATATAAACACACAAATACATATATAAACACATACATGCACATATAAACACATAAATACACATATATACACATATAAGCACATATATACACCTTTAAACACATATAAACACATAAATACACATATAAACACACATATATACACATACATACACATATAAACACATAAATACACATATATACAAATATATACACATAAATACACATGTAAACACATAGATACACCCACATACACATATAAACACACAAATACACATATAAACACGTACATACATATATAAACACATAAATACACATAAATACACATATAAGCACATATATACACATATAAACACATAAATACACATATAAACACATAAATACACATATATACACATATAAACACATATATACACATATAAACAAATGTAAAAACGTATATACACATATAAACACATACAAATATAAACACATAAATACACATATAAACACATAAATACACATATATACACATATAAACACATATATACACATATAAACACATAAATACACATATAAACACATACATACACATATAAACACATAAATACACATATATACACATATAAACACATATATACACATATAAACACATAAATACACATATAAACATATACATAAACATATATACACATATCAATACATATATAGACATATAAACACATACATACACATATAAACACATATATACACATATAAACACATACATACACATATATACAAATATAAACACATACATACACATATAAACACATACATAAACATATATACACATATAAATACATATATACACATATAAACACATACATACACATATAAACACATATATACACAAATAAACAAATATATACACATATAAACACATAAATACACATATATAGACATATAAACACATATAAACACATATATATATACACATATAAACAAATATATATCCATATAAACACATAAATATATACACATATAAACACATACATACACATATAAAACATATATACACATATAAACACATATACACACACACATATACACATATATACACATATAAACATATACATACACATATAAACACATATAAACACATACAAATGCATAAATACACATATAAACACATATAAACACATAAATATACATATATACACATATAAATACATATATACACATATAAACACATATATACACATTTATACACAAATAAACACATATATACATATATAAACATACACACATATATATATATATATATATATATATACATAAATGCACATATAAACACATAAATACACATATATACACATATAAACACATATAAACACGTATAAACACATATATATCCATATAAACACATACATATATACACATATAAACACATACATACACATATAAAACATATATACACATATAAACACATATACACATATATACACATATAAACATATACATACACATATAAACACATACAAACTCATAAATACACATATAAACACATATAAACACATAAATATAAATATATACACATATAAATACCTATATACACATATAAACACATATATACACATTTATACACAAATAAACACATACATACACATATAAACACACACACACACATATATATATATATATACATAAATACACATATAAACACATAAATACACATATATACACATATAAACACATATAAACACGTATAAACACATATATACCCATATAAACACATTCATTCCCATATAAAGACATAAATACACATATAGACACATATAAACACATATAAATACATAAATACACATATATACCCATATAAACACATACATATAAACACATACATACACATATAAACACATATATACACATGTAAACACATATAAACACATATAAACACACATATATACACATATATACACATATAAACACATACATACACATATAAACACACATATATACACATATAAACACATACTTACACATATAAACACATATATACACATATAAATACATATACACATATAAACACATACATACACATATAAACACATATATACACAAATAAACACATATAAACACACATATATATACATAAATACACATATAAACACATACATACACATATAAACACATAAATACACATATATATATACACATATAAACACATACATACACATGTAAAAACATAAATACACATATAAACACATATATACACATATAAACACATAAATACACATATAAACACATATATACACATATAAACACACAAATACACATATAAACACATAAATACACATATAAATACACAAATACACATATAAACACATACATACACATATAAGCACATACACATATACACATATAAGCACATATATACACATATAAACACATATATACACATATAAACACATAAATACACATATATACACATATAAACACATAAATACACATATAAACACATACATAAACATATATACACATATAAATACATGTATACACATATAAACACATACATACACATATAAACACATATATACACAAATAAACAAATATATACACATATAAACACATAAATACACATATATAGATATATAAACACATATAAACACACATATATATATATATATATATATATACACATATAAACAAATATATATCCATATAAACACATAAATATATACACATATAAACACATACATACACATATAAAACATATATACACATATAAACACATATACACACACACATATACACATATATTCACATATAAACATATACATACACATATAAACACATATAAACACATACAAACGCATAAATACACATATAAACACATATAAACACATACATATACATATATACACATATAAATACATATATACACATATAAACACATATATACACATTTATACACAAATAAACACATATATACACATATAAACACATATAAACACGTATAAACACATATATATCCATATAAACACATAAATATATACACATATAAACACATACATGCACATATAAAACATATATACACATATAAACACATATACACACACACATATACACATATATACACATATAAACATATACATACACATATAAACACATACAAACTCATAAATACACATATAAACACATAGAAACACATAAATATACATATATACACATATAAATACATATATACACATATAAACACATATATACACATTTATACACAAATAAACACATATATACACATATAAACACACACACACACATATATATATATATATATATACATAAATACACATATAAACACATAAATACACATATATACACATATAAACACATATAAACACGTATACACACATATATACCCATATAAACACATTCATTCCCATATAAACACATAAATACACATATAGACACATATAAACACATATAAACACATATAAACACATAAATACACATATATACCCATATAAACACATACATATAAACACATACATACACATATAAACACATATATACACATGTAAACACATATAAACACATATAAACACACATATATACACATATAAACACATACATACACATATAAACACACATATATACACATATAAACACATACTTACACATATAAACACATATATACACATATAAATACATATACACATATAAACACATACATACACATATATACACAAATAAACACATATAAACACACATATATATATATACATAAATACACATATAAACACATACATACACATATAAACACATAAATACACATATATATATACACATATAAACACATACATACACATGTAAAAACATAAATACACATATAAACACATATATACACATATAAACACATATAAACACACAGATATACATATATAAACACATACATACACATATAAACACATATTTACACATATAAACACATAAATACACATATATACACATAAACACATATATACACATAAATACACATATATACACATATAAATACATATAAACACATATAATCACATACATACACATATATACACAAATAAACACATATATACACATATAAACACATATATATACATAAATACACATATAAACACATAAATACACATACATACACATATAAATACATATAAACACATATATACACATATAAACACATATGTACACATATAAACACATAAATACACATATAAACACATATATACACATATACACACACAAATACATATATAAACACATACATACACATATAAATACACAAATACAAATATAAACACATACATGCACATATAAACACATAAATACACATATATACACATATAAGCACATATATACACCTTTAAACACATATAAACACATAAATACACATATAAACACACATATATACACATATAAACACATATAAACACATACATACACATATAAACACATAAATACACATATATACAAATATATACACATAAATACACATATAAACACTTATATACAGCCACATACACATATAAAAACACAAATACACATATAAACACATACATACATATATAAACACATAAATACACATAAATACACATATAAGCACATATATACACATATAAACACATAAATACACATATAAACACATAAATACACATATATAAACACATATAAACACATATATACACATATAAACAAATATAAACACGTATATACACATATAAACACATACAAATATAAACACATAAATACACATATATACAAATATAAACACATAAATACAGATATAAACACATAAATACACATACATACACATATAAATACATATAAACACATATATACATATATAAACACATATGTACACATATAAACACATAAATACACATATAAACACATATATACACATATAAACACACAAATACATATATAAACACATACATACACATATAAATACACAAATACAAATATAAACACATACATGCACATATAAACACATAAATACACATATATACACATATAAGCACATATATACACCTTTAAACACATATAAACACATAAATATACATATAAACACACATATATACACATATAAACACATATAAACACATAAATACACATATATACAAATATATACACATAAATACACATATAAACACATATATACAGCCACATACACATATAAACACACAAATACACATATAAACACATACATACATATATAAACACATAAATACACATAAATACACATATAAGCACATATATACACATATAAACACATAAATACACATATAAACACATAAATACACATATATATACACATATAAACACATATATACACATATAAACAAATATAAACACGTATATACACATATAAACACATACAAATATAAACACATAAATACACATATATACAAATATAAACACATAAATACACATATAAACACATAAATACACATATATACACATATAAACACATATATACACATATAAACACATAAATACACATATAAACACATACATACACATATAAACACATAAATACACATATATACACATATAAACACATATATACACATATAAACACATAAATACACATATATACACATATATAAACATATATATACACATATAAACACATAAATGCACATATATACACATATAAACACATATATACACATATAAACACATAAATGCACATATATACAAATATAAACACATACATACACATATGTACACATATAAACACATACATACACATATATACACATATAAACACATAAACGAAAACATAAGATTTCACCATCAGGGATGAAATAAATCAGCCGTCCAATGCGCCAAGGATAAGGGTATAAAATATAACTTTTATTAGCGAATGCAGTTAAAAGTTCTCGTAACACATGTAAGTATCAATATCACAGCTAGTGAACCAGTTAGCCTCTATTCACCACTCCAACATGTTTCGTGCCTGAACCGGCACTTCGTCAGGGATAGGGTTAACTGTGATTGGTACAGTTTAAAAAGCATGCAATAGCCTATCATGAATGACTTGGATCTTTAAGCCTATCAGATCATGTGTTACTCTACACGTCATGAGCTTATTTCAGCAGTATAGGTCTGCAATCAGATAGGAAATCCTGCATGTATTAAAAATTTAACATTAGAAATTAACTCCTATACAGTAGGTGATATAAGAAAAGTGGCTTGAAATGAAACAATTTCTTAATCAAAACTTTTTATCGGTAACAATCATTGCTGTGGATCTCACTCTATTATTACAAATTCACTACTATGTTAGCAAGTATGTAACAATTGAAAAGTTGAAATACTCTTGCAAAAAAAAGGATACATATTATTTTGAGAAGTCCTAAATAATATCAACATAAGATGTTTTTGTTTTAGCAATGCGATGTCCAAACCAAGAGCCGTACTAGGGGTTATTATGTTGTTGGAAAATGTGAGTGAAACTCCGTGAACAGTGAAGTGCAATACTTATTCACTATCAAGACATAATTAATGCCTATCCACAAAAGACCAGTTTATAGTGGTGGTATCTTGATAAATAAATAACGACCATAGAATTATCTTAAGTGGTCTATGTGTTGGGACACTGATAATACATGAATTATAAAAAAGTACTAACTAAGGTAGAATGGTACTAATAATAACTTAATACAGTAATAAAGTGATAGTGCACCACCAGTGAATACATAATATGTGTAATGAGTTAATAACACTAAACAAGAAGTTACTGATTGCTTTGATAAGTTCTGCAGCATACCGTATATGATATAAATGAAAATACCAGCTGCAAGAACTATAGCAGACATCATATATTGTGTTGGCTAACTAAGGTGCTGGTACTTGTGATAAAAAGAAAAATATCTCAAACTCGTGATATGCTGTGTGGAAATTTGTTATTTATTGTTTGTGCTACTAGAAATGTGTGTATTGGATATTATATTATACCTGTCAACTATATATGAAAAACAAAACAAAAATCACATGGGTTGAGATAATATACTCTACATGTAGAACCTACCTGAGTGAGTGTGAAGAAATAAAAACTTGTGTAATATAGTGATACAAATAGATAAATTATAACATTTTACTCCCATAGTAAGCCCCCTGGTTTGGTTTTAATATTTACTGACCTGTATATCATTTTAAATCTGATTTCTCATTAATTCCTTTTGGAGCTCCTGTTTGTAAAGTGAATATCCAATATATTTCACTTTTATTTAGTCTCGTTTGTCTGTTTCCCCCTGTTATTACTTTAGGGATATGATCAATAGCTTTGAAAGAGAAGATATGGAGTGGATTAGCATTATGGGCACGAAAATGTCTTGCGATAGGTGTTTTGGGTTTCTCTTCATCAAAAGATAAGAGATGCTCTCTTATCCTATTTTTGAGCATTCTTGAAGTACTCCCAACATATTGTTTCTTACAAAGTTGACATGTTATTAGATATACAACAAATATAGAGTTACATGTGAGATTCTGTTTTATACTAAATATCTCTCCAGTTTGATTTGAAGTAAAACTAATGTCAACATCTGCATATTCACAAGATTTGCATGGTCTCGTTCCATATTTAAAACCTTTTTTTGGGGTTAACCATTAACCAAGGAATCACCTTATTATTATCAAAATGCCTTTTCAGACTATCTCCAATTGTATTAGCTTTTTTGGTACAAATTTTATATTCTCTATTATTTCACTGTCTAGTAGTTTGTCTTTATCTAGAATTGCTAGATGTTTCTTAATAATAGAACAAATTTGTTGATATTGTCTGCTATATGGTGTAGTGAATACTACTGTGTTGCTTGCAAAGTCTGAATTTTTTTAGTTCTTATCTTTTAGTAGATCAGTTCTATCCATAAATTTAACTTGTTGTGCAATATTCTCAAGCATAGTTTTGTCATAGCCCCTATCAATTAATCTCTCTGTAAGTTCCCCAGCTTGTTCTGTGCAATTTCTTTGTAATCGTATGTATTGCCCCTTAGGGATACCCTTCTTAAGATGTTCTGGGTGATGTGAGTTGGCTCTTAGGATAGTATTGCCTGACGTAGGTTTACGATAGGTCTCAGTGACAATTTTGTTTTCTGACAGTTTAAGAAAAACATCTAAAAAAGGCAATTCGGTTGCACTATTGTGTGTAAATTTTAGATTCATTTCGTTATCATTTATGTAATTCATGAATTCCTGTAGTTGTTCAATACTGCCCTTCCAAACGAGCAGCAGATCATCTATGTACCTGAAATAAGCCTTTATGTGATGTTTAAATTGATTTGTTTCAGTGAATACCTTAATAAGCTCAAAAAAACTTAAATATAGATTTGCATAAGCGGGGGCAAATTTTGCCCCCATCGCTGTGCCGCATTTTTGTACATAAAAGTTTCCCATGAATACAAAATAATTATGAGTTAGTAAGAATCCTATTGCTTCAATTAGAAATCCTATGAAGTCAACATCAAAATTAGTTAGTATTTTTAACATCTGTTGTAATGCAAAAAGACCCTGGGTATGGGGGATACAGGAATAGAGTGAAGAGACATCTATTGAGACTAATATACAATCTTTATCTAGCATTTTGAGAAGGTTTTTGGTGTCTTTAACATGCCCTGGTGTAATAGGTACAAGTGGTTGTAATAATTCATCTATATATGCTCCCAATTTTTCACCTAAAGTGCCTATACCAGATAGGATGGGCCTACCTGGAGGCTGTAGGCCTATCATATAATTTCCAACAACATAATAACCCCTAGTACGGCTCCTGGTTTGGACATCGCATTGCTAAAACAAAAACATCTTATGTTGATATTATTTAGGACTTCTCAAAATAATATGTATCCTTTTTTTTGCAAGAGTATTTCAACTTTTCAATTGTTACATACTTGCTAACATAGTAGTGAATTTGTAATAATAGAGTGAGATCCACAGCAATGATTGTTACCGATAAAAAGTTCAGATTAAGAAATCATTTAATTTCAAGCCACTTTTCTTATATCACCTACTGTATAGGAGTTAATTTCTAATGTTAAATTTTTAATACATGCAGGATTTCCTATCTGATTGCGGACCTATACTGCTGAAATAAGCTCATGACGTGTAGAGTAACACATGATCTGATAGGCTTAAAGATCCAAGTCATTCATGATAGGCTATTGCATGCTTTTTAAACTGTACCAATCACAGTTAACCCTATCCCTGATGAAGTGCCGGTTCAGGCACGAAACATGTTGGAGTGGTGAATAGAGGCTAACTGGTTCACTAGCTGTGATATTGATACTTACATGTATTACGAGAACTTTTACCTGCATTCGCTAATAAAAGTTATATTTTATACCCTTATCCTTGGCGCATTGGACGGCTGATTTATTTCATCCCTGATGGTGAAATCTTATGTTTTTGTTTACTGCTTAAGCGGATTTGGCTCATCCGCTATAACCAGCCGTTATAGTATCCTCACCTGGTCTCCCACACACATCGAATGAGCGGCCATCATCCCTTGTAAACTACAATACTGGTTCCCAAGGCGTGTTTACAAACAACATTAAGTGCCCAGCTAGGACTAAGCTGTGTGGACCTGGCAGCTGTACGCTTTATTAAACCGGGTGAGTGAATATTACAAGTACTTTGTGTGTAAGTTTTGCTGAATATAGTAATGACACAGTGAACAAATTATCACAGCGTGACGATTGTCATTACGTTACAAGAGACTTTGGTATAAAGTTGGGTGCTGTACTAACTTACTCAAACACTTATATTATACGATTTTATACAATATAAGCACTTGAAAAAATCTCAACCAATTACTCAGCATTATATCAGCATTACACATTACACTAGCTACTAAAGCCTTATACATTGTACTGATAAAGGCACTATAGGGCTATACATCAGACGTACTATTATATTTTGTATAAACACATAAATACAGTTATAAACACATATAAACACATATAAACACATACATACACATAAACACATATAAACATATATATACACATATATACACATATAAACACATATATACACATATATACACATATATACACATATAAACACATAAATTCACATATAAACACATAATTACACATATATCCACATATAAACACATAAATACACATATACACATATATCCACATATAAACACATAAATACACATATATACACATATATACACATATAAACACATAAATACACATATATACACATATAAACACATATATACACATATATACACATATATAAACACATAAATACACATATATACACATATAAACACATAAATACACATAAATACACATATACGCACATATATACACATATATACACATAAATACACATAGAAACACATAAATACACAGATATATACATATATAAACACATACATACACATATAAACACATATATACATATATAAACACATAAATACACATATATACACCTATATATACACACCACCAGCAAAAAGATTATGACTTACTACGAGCTCTGATGATGGTTAGCATTTTTTAGCAATAAAGTATTTTTTAATTAAGTTATGTACATAGTTTTATTTAGACATAATGCTATATCACACTTAATAGACTAAAGAATAGTGTAAATAAAACTTTATATGCACTGAGAAGCAAAACAATTAGGGGCCGAATTATCAATGTGCGGATGGACATGATACAATGTAGCGATCATGTCCTCCACACATCGATAAATGCTGACAGCATACGATGTCTGCATTTATCATTGCACCAGCATTGCTCTTAATTTTTGCTCTTTAAAAAGTCTATTGAAATAGCTGAAACGCGTTGAGCTATATTTTAATAATTATCTGAAGCTGCTTTTGAAGATTTCCTGTTGATGGTTTTAATAAAGGCTGACTTTTTACTGACACCTTGTGAGTATGCTCTGAGTTTGCGCCACCATATTGTTTGAAATTTGCTTCACTATTGTAAGCCTTTATTTTGGAGGTGAGAAGAGCAAGGAAACTCCAAAGAACTGGTCAGCTTCAACCCCTTTGAAGTGGTACAGCGCCGCCAATCTTGCTACATTTGTGTCTTCTGTATACGGTTTGGTAGAACCAGGGCTGGCAGTGAGCATCCAAAGGGAAGTGCTAACATTCGGCTAGATTACGTGTTGCGGTACAGCTTTTAACGCGGAAAAATGGCAATTCCAGTGTAATGGCTTGGAACACATATTACAAGGCGTGTTACTATTTTAGCCTTTAATGCAACGTCCATTCCCAACTAAAAAAATGACGTTTTCATGTGGGATTTCCATAGCGTCGGTATTACAGGTTGTGCGGTCCGGCTAAAATGCTTGCGTTACAGCCTATACCGACACAATCCATACCACCATCTGAGAGCAGTTGTTATGGATTTTGCAAAACAAAATAGTTTCACAAATGTCATAACTAAAGTGTTACAAAGCACACTAACACCCATAAACTACCTATTAAGCCCTAAACCACCGCCCTCCTGCATCGTAAACACTATTTAAATCTTAATAATCTAATCTAATAATCTAATAAAACCTAATAACCTTATCTGCCGCCCACACACATTGGGGCTATTAAATAAACTTATTAACCCCTAATCTGCCGCCCACCCACATCACCAACACTATTTAAATAAATTAGCCCCTAAACCACTGCTCCCCAACATCGCCCACACTATAATAAAGGTATTAACCTGTAAACCTTTCAGCCTCCCACATTGCCGCCACTAAATAAACCTATTAACCCTTAAACCGCCAGCCCCCCACATCGCCAACGCTATAATAAAGTATTGACCCCTAAACCTCCAGCCCACCCACATAGTAACTACTAAACTAAACCTATTAACCCCTAGACCACCGGCCCCCTTACATTGCAAAACACGAAATTAAACTATTAACCCCTAAACCTAACACCTCCCAAATTATAAAATAAAATTACAATATAACTATCTTTCAAAAAATAAAAACTTACCTGTGAAATAAAAATAAACCTAACATTAAACTATAAATTAACCTAACATTACTATTCTAATAAAATAAAAAAATACTACCAATTAAAAACCTAAATTACAAATTTAAAAAAAACCCTAACACTAACCCTAGAAAATCTACTCACGGTTCCTGAAGTCCGGACATCCATCTTCATCAGGGCGGCGAGAAGTCTTCATCCAGGCGGCAATACCTTCATCCATCTCGGGGACATCTTCTATCTTCATCCCGGTGATGCGGAGCGGAGTTATCCGAGAGCTACTGAAATCCTTTTGGCTGTTCAAATCACTAGCTCAATTGAAATGTGATGATTAACTGGAGAGTATATTTTATATTTATGTTACAAAAGGCATTGAGGATGCGCATGCATCCTCAATGGAATGTTGGCAGCGCGAGGCCCAAACAATTCACCTGGATGCAGCAAAGGCAAACGGAGCATTACAAAAAAAAAAAAATAACCGCCCACTTCAAGTATTTACCAAAAAAAAAACTAATCGGCCGCAATAACTATTAAAAAAAAAAATCTAACCGCCCGCAATAACTGTTAAACAAAAAAACTAACCGCCCGCAATTACTGATTAAATAAAAAATAACCGCCCGTCCGTAAAACAAAAATGAAAAATTACTAATAAAATTATTAACCCTTAAATCCACCAACCCGAACATCTAAAACTAACAAATAAATCTATAAACCCCTAATCCACAAATCCCCCACAAGGCATTAAACCTAATTTACCTATTAACTCCTACACCGCCAAACCCCACAACGCAAAAAGCTAATTTATTCACTAAGCCCCCTAATCTAACCAAACACCCCCTAAATTAAACCCTTCATTATATTAAAAAATAGAACATTACAATTAAATACATTTAAAAAAAAATTACATTAAAATTACAGAAAATAAAAAAACTAACATTACAAAAAAATAAACAACATATCAAAAATAAAAAAATTAAACCTACTCCCTACACCCCTTAATCTAAGAATAAACTACCAATAGCCCTTAAAAGGGCTTTTTGTAGGGCAATGCCCTAAGTGTAACAGCTTTTTTGCCTATAAAATTACTAAGCCCCCTCTAACAGTAAAACCCCCCACCCACCAACCCCCCAAAATTAAAAAAACCTAACACTAATAAACCTAAGATAACCATTGCCCCTAAAGGGGCATTTGAATGGGGCATTCAGCTCTTTTGCACTGACCTTAAAGGTACACTAAACCCAAAAATTTTCTTTCATGATTCAGATAGAAAATAAAATTTTAAACAACATTCCAATTTACTTCTATTATCTAATTTTCTTAATTATTTAGATATCTTTTGTTAAACAAATAGCAATGCACATGGGTGAGCCAATCAGATGAGGCATCTATGTGCAGCCACCAATCCGAAGCTACTGAGCCTATCTAGATATGCTTTTCAGGAAAGAATATCAAGAGAATGATGCAAATTAGATAATAGAAGTAAATTAGAAAGTTGTTTAAAATGGTATTCTCCATCTGACTCATGAAAGTAAATGTTTGGGTTTAATGTTCCTTTAAAAGGGCATTTAGCTCTTTTGAACATTGCCCAAACCCTAATCTAAAAAAAAAAAAAAACAAATAAAAAAAAAAAAACACTAAAGCCCCAAATATGTACACACAGTTTCTGAAGTCCAGGCGGAGAAGGTCTTCTTCCAGGCGGAGAATGTCTTCTTCCAGGCGGGGTGCATCAGCTTTATCCACAGCAAAGGCAGAGCGGAGATACGGAGTGGTGTTTTCAGATGTAGCTATCCTCGGAGGCGGTCATCGGCATCGGCGGTCCTCGGCATCGGCGGTGGTCATCGACGGCGACATGGAGGATCCTCTTCATGCGATCGTTCGCTGCACACTGAATTTTGAATTCAAGGTACCCCATATTTATTGGGGTACCTTGCATTCCTATTGGCTTAAGTTTTCAAAATCAGCCAATAGGATGAGAGCTACTGAAATCTTATTGGCTGATTTGAACAGTCAATAATAGGATTTCAGTAGCTCTCATCCTATTGGCTGTTTTAAAATTTCAGCCAATAAGAATGCAAGATACCCCAAATTGATTGCGGTACCTTGCATTCAATATTCAGTGTGTGGCGAACGATCGTATGAAAAGGATCCTCCACGCCGCCACCGGGGTTTTGTTTTTTTAGAGAAGGGCTTGGGCAATGTGCGAAAGAGCTAAATGCCCTTTTAAGGGCAGTGCAAAAGAGCTGGATCCCCTTTTAAGGACAATGCCCATACAAATGCCCCTTTAGGGACAATGGCTAGTTTAGGTTTATTAGTGTTATTTTTTATTTTTTGGGGGGGAGTTTGGTGGGGTTTACTGTTAGAGAGGGCTTAGTAATTTTGTAGGCAAAAAAGCTGTTATACTTAGGGCAATGCCCTACAAAAAGCCATTTTAAGGGCTATTGGTAGTCTATTCTTAGATTAAGGGGTGTTTTTATTTTGGGGGGGATTTTTTATTTTCATAGGGAGTAGGTTTAATTTTTTTATTTTGGATTGTTTTTATTATTTTTTGTAATGTTAGTCTTTTTATTTTCTGTAACTGTAGCTTGGGGGGTTGCATTTTTTCACATAGACTGCCCTCTGAGCAGGCTTATCAACTAGTAATACTATAATTATAATGCAACTGTATTTTATAACAAATATCTATTTTAAAAATATATTTATAATAAAAAATTATAAATGCATCAAGCAAGAATATCTATATTTTAATTTATATATCCAATACTTAAACTAATATTAATTATACATGGCCATGCATTTTGTTTCAAAGATTGTAGATATAATGTAGTCAGACCTTGCATTGATATTTAATATTTAAACAGTTATGCATGAATATTGCATAATGGTCTAACTATTGCATATACATTAAAATGTATTTATGTTAGCTTGTTATGTTTATTAGTGATAATATAGAGATATATGTTAATATATATGTATGTTATAGTAGTCAGTATCATTAAATTATATGTTATATAACAGGCATGCAGTTATGTATATCTATAATATTAATTATACTGTCTTTAATAAGAAATAATAAACACAACAAGCAACATTAATTACATTTTAATTTATATACAAATATTGAAACATTTTGCATTGCACACAACAATGCATTATTTAAATATTGAATATTTATATGTAGGGCCTTAGTTTTAGGTTATGTAAGATTAGGGGTCAATTTTTAAATAATATGCAGTCAAGTACAATGCATATTGTTTAAATAATTGTAGATCTTTTAAAAAGGTATTTAATGATTATTTCTATTTTAAACATAAACCTATATTTTCAAATTTATAATTATGTTTGAAATAAGAGCAAACAACTATTAAATACCTTTTTTAAAATATCTCCAATACTTTAAATAATCTACATTGTACATAACAATGCATATTTTGTCATGAAGTTGAGGTAAATGCTGCAGGACCGGCAAAACCTCTCTGTCCTATCCGGGCTCCTGTGTTGGCAGTATTAGGGACTTAGCTGGGCTTTACGGGGGGTGTAGGTTAGGTGAGAAGTAGCTGTCGGCGGTCAACTGGAGTTAGCTGGGCGGTGTAAGGGGAGTGTAGGTTAGGCGTGACAAAGGTGTAGAAGGTCAGGTGGAGTAAGCTGGGTAGTGCAGGAGGAGTGTAGGTTGGCTGTGACATAGATGTAGGCGGTTGATGGGAGGTAGCGAGGCGGAGCAGGGGGAGTGTAGTTTAGGCGTGACATAGATAGGCTTTAGGGGGAGTTAGCGAGGCGTGCTAGTGGGAGTAGCTTGAACAAATCGACACAAGATTGGTATGTTCAAAGCAGTGAAGTGCAGGTTGCGAGGAGGGTAGCAGCCATGCTTGTCTCGCCAGATGCTGAGACAACATCGCCTGAGCTAGTTAGTGTAGATAAAATTAAATTTAGGCCCTAATGGCAATATTTGAAGTGAGCCTACACTGAAACAAATTTTAGTTAAAGTTAGCGCACTGTCTGCAACATGTAGGCCCACTTCAGATAGGGCCCCACTCCACAGTAAAATGCTGCTCACCAGCATTGCTCGGACACACACCTTTTTTTTTTAGAACATTCCGTCAGACTGTGGTTTTGTTGAACATCGGGCCTAAAAGTAGACTTTGCGCAATCTAAAAATTTGATTCACTTCATTTCGATTCGTAAAAAAATTTGGTTTGAGACATTCGTAATAATTAGGTATGTGTCGGTAATTCAGTTTCAGAATTTATTCGTGTCGTTCCGAATTTTGAAATTTGGATGTATTTGAAACCATTACCGAATTATTATTAATGTCGGACCGAATCTTTATTATGGACCGAATCGTTATTTCTAAGTAATGTTCTGGCGGCTGCCGAAACAAATTATGTTAAACCGCCGCCACCGCCACCTACGCCACCACTAAATAAAGCTATTAACTCCTAAATCGCCGTCCCCCCACATCACTAACACTACCTAAACCTATTAACCCCTAAACCTCTGCCCCCCCACATCGCCAACACTAACTTAATAATGAAATAAAGTTATCAACCCCGAAACCGCAGTTCCCCGACATCACCAACACTACCTAAACCTATTAACTCCTAAACCGCCATTCCCAAATATCGCCAACACTAAATAAATCACTAAATAAATTATTAACCCCAAACCGCCGTTCCCCGACATCGCTGAAACTAACTAAAACTATTAACCCCTTAACCGCACCTCCCCACATCGCCAGCTCTACCTAAACCTATTAACCACTAAACCGTTTTTCCCCAACATCGTCAACACTAACTAAACCTATTAACCCCTAAAACGCAGTTCCCCGACATCACTGACACTAACTAAACCTATTAACCCCTAAACCGCACACCCACATCGCCAACTCTACCTAAACCTATTAACCCCTAAACTGCCATTCCCAAACATTGCCAACACTAACTAAACCTATTAACCCCTAAACCGCAGTTCCCCACATCGCCAACAATAACTAAACCTATTAACCCTAAATCGCCACCCCCCACAACGCAACAACCTAAATTAAACTATATTAACCCCTAAACCTAACCATAACCCTAACCATAACCCTAAACCTAACACCCCCTAATTTTAACATAATTTAAATAGACCTAAATTAAAGTTTAACTTATTAAGTAAATAATACCTATTTAAAACTAAATACAAAGTAACTTACCTGTGAAATAAAACCTAAGCTAGCTACACTATAACTAATAGTTATATTGTAACTAGCTTAGGTTTTATTTTTATTTGACAGGCAAGTTTGTATTTAGTTTAACTAGGTAGACTTGTTAGTAAATAGTTAATAACTATTTAATAACTACCTAGTTAAAATAAATACAAACTTACCTGTGAAATAAAACCTAACCTGCCTTACACTAAAACTAACATTACACAAATAAAACCCTACTATTACAAAAAATAACAAACAAAATTATCCAAAGCAATACAGGGCATTCAGCTCTTTTGCTGCCCATTAAAAATAATAAAAGGCTATTCTAACAACAAAAAACCCACCCCAAAAAGAAGAAAAAACATTACACAAAAAAAAAAAAAACGAATTATCAAAAATAATAACAATTATTCCTATTCTGATACCCATTTAAAAAAAAAACACCCCAAAATAAAAAACCTTATCTAGAATAAACTACCATTGCCATAAGTTAAATAGCTCTTTAACCAAGAAAAAAAATACATAGACCCACTAACATTACAACCCCCCCCCCCAAAATAAAAAACTATAAAAAAAACATCAATTATGCTTACCTGATAATTTTATTTCCATCGTGGGGAGGAGAGTCCACGGCTTCATTCAATTACTATTGGGAATTAAGAACCTGGCCACCAGGAGGAGGCAAAGACACCCCAGCCAAAGGCTTAAATACCTCCCCCACTCCCCTCATCCCCCAGTCATTCTGCCGAGGGAACAAGGAACAGTAGGAGAAATATCATGGTATAAATGGTGCCAGAAGATAAATTAAATTTAGGGACACCCACCAGAGATACAGGGGCGGGAGCCGTGGACTCTCCTCCCCACAATGGAAATAAAATTATCAGGTAAGCAAAATTTATGTTTTCCATCTAAAGGGGAGAAGAGTCCACGGCTTCATTCATTACTATTGGGAACATATACCCAAGCTCCAGAGGACACTGAATAAAAACGGGAGGGTAAAAGGCGGACCCTTAATCTGAAGGCACCAAAGCCTGTAGAACCTTTCTCCCAAAAACAGCTTCCACAGAAGCAAAAACGTCAAATTTGTAAAACTTTGTGAAAATATGCAAGGAAGACCAGTGAAGGCCCAAGAAGAAGCCACTGCTCTTTTGGAATGAGCAGTGATCCTCTGAGGAGGCATGTGTCCCGCTGTCTCATATGCCAGGCGGATCAAGCTCCTCAGCCAAAAAGACAAAGAAGTGGCAGAAGCCCTCTGACCCCTGTGCTTCCCTGAATATACGACAAAAAGAGAATTAGATTGTCTGAGATCCTTTGTAGCCTGAAAATAGAATTTCAAAACACGAACCACATCTAGATTAAGTAAGTAACCTCTCCTTAGGAGAAGAGGGCTTAGAACTCAAAGACGAAACAACTATTTCCTGATTGATGTTACAGTTAGACACCACCTTGGGGAGAAACCCCAAGCCCGTGCGAAGAACAGCCTTATCCGCATGAAACACCAGATAAGGAGGATCATGTTGTAAGGCCACCAGCTCAGAGACTCTGTGTGCCGATGCAATAGCTAACAGGAAGAGAACCTTCCAGGACAGAATCTTTATATCAAGAGAATGCATAGGTTCAAACTGAACTTTCTGCAAGACCTTAAGGACCAAGTTTAAGCTCCAAGGAGGAGCAGACTGCCTAAAGACAGGCCTGATTCGAGACAGGGCCTGAACAAAAGAACGAATGTAAGGGAGATCAGCAAGTCTCCTATGCAACAGAACAGATAAAGCCGAAATCTGACCCTTTAGGGAACTAGCGGCAAGACCCTTCTCCAAACCCTCTTGGAGAAAGGACAAAATCCTGGGTACCCTCACCTTATGCCAAGGGTATCCATGTCTCTTACACCAGGACAAGTAAGCTCTCCACACCTCATGGCGTCGAGTGACCGGCTTCCTTGCCTGAACTAGAGTGTCAATCACACTTTCAGAAAAACCTCTCTTGGCTAAGACTAAGTGTTCAATCTCCACGCAGTCAGCCTCAGAGATTCGAGATTTTGATGTAGAAAGGAACCCTGTTCCAACAGATTCCTGCGACAGGGTAACCTCCACAGCGGAGAGGATGACATCCCCACCTGATTCGCAAACCACGTCCTCCTTGGCCACAAAGGAGCAATCAGAATGGACGACGCTCTCTCCTGCTTGATACGAGCCACTACACGAGGAAGAAGCGTTAACGGAGGAAAAACATACACAAGACCAAACCCCCAGGGCACTGCTAATGCATCAATTCCGCCTGGGGGTCCCTTGACCTTGATCCATATCAGGGAAGCTTGTAATTGAGCCTTGACACCATGAGATCAATCTCCGGCGTCTCCCATCTGCGACAGATCTCCGCAAACACCTCAGGGTGAAGAGACCATTCCCCAGATGAAAGGTTTGCCTGCTGAGAAAATCCGCCTCCCAGTTGTCCACACCCAGGATGTGGATTGCTGACAGCGAACAGCTGTGGGACTCCGCCCACTCCAGAATCCAAGAAACCTCCCTCATTGCGAGGGAGCTCCCCGTACCCCCCTGGTGGTTGATGTAAGCCACCGAGGTAATGTTGTCCGTCTGGATGAAGTTGAATTCCCCCAGACGGGGGAACGCCTTCAGAGCATTGTAGATCGCTCATAGCTACAGAATATTTATTGGAAGAAGAGCCTCCAGCCGAGACCATTTTCCCTGTGCCATCTTGGCACCCCAAACAGCTCCCCATCCCGCCAGACTCGCGTCCGTGGCCACAATCTCCCAGGACGGTCTCAGGAAGGATGTTCCCATGGACAGATGATCCGGATGGATCAACCAGGAGAGGGAATTCCGAGTCCGCACATCTATGGATATCAGCTGTGACAGATCGGTATGATCGCTGTTCCACGATGGAACGGACAGGAACTTGTTTAAACATTTGAGGTCCAGAATCAGGCGGAACGTGGCATCCAGGTATAATGTGATGTGTGATCAGACTGTAAGTAATACATATGCTCCTTCTTTGGGACCACGAACAAATTTGAGTAGTACCCTAGACCCCTTTCTGCATGGGGTACTGGTACGATAACACCTAGATCGGAGAGATCCCTCATACAACCCAGAAGGCCTCTCTTTTTTCCGGCCTTGAAGACAGGTTTGACAGGAGGAATCTGCCCCTGGGCGGAGAGGACTTGAACCCTATCCTGTAACCCTGGGCGACAACCTCCAGAACCCAGAGGTCCTGAACATCCTGCAACCAGGCGTCGTAGAATAGAGACAATCTACCCCCCACTCGGTCCGCAGACCAGTCGGGGCCACCCCTTCATGCGGACTTCTTCCAAGCCTGAGCAAGCTTCCAGGCACCCTTGGGTTGGTCCGCTTTCACGGTGGGCTGTTGGCATTGTGCCTTATCCCCACGAAAGGGACGAAAAGTAGAACCCTTAGGTTTGACCTTCTTATCCTGGGGAAGGAAGGCTCCCTTGCCTCCCGTAACCGTGGATATAATCGAGTCCAGGCCTGGATCAAACAGGATTTTACCCTGAAAAGGTTAGGACAGTAACCTCGTCTTATAGGTGATGTCCGCCGACCATGATTTTAGCCACAGAGCCCTGCGTGCTAAAACATAAAAACCTGACACCTTCAGCATTCAGGCGGATAATCTGCATATTAGCGTCACAAATGAAAGAATTGGCCACCTTTAGGGCCTTAATCTTCTCCTGTACTTCCTTGAAAAGGCATCACACCAATATAACGCAGCTCCGGCAACTGAGGCGCCTGCTGGTTGAAAAACAAACCCCGTGTGTTGGAAAATCTTTCTTAACATGTTTTCTAACTTTTTATCCATGGGCTCCTTGAACGAAGAACTATCCTCTAAAGGAATCGTTGTGCGCTTAGCGAGTGTGGATATGGCCCCATCCACTTTGGGAATGGTCCCCCACAACTCTAGCTGGGCCTCCGGGACGGGGAAAAGGAAGAACCTAATCGCTCCCAGTTATTCTTTATAATGTTCACCATCTTGACAGGAACCAGGAAGGCCTGGAGCACCACCCTGTCCTTGTAAACCTTATCCAACTTAGGAATGGAGGGCTCTTCTGGAAGCTTCAGTTCCGGAACCTCCAAAGTAGCCAGTACTTACTTACATAAGAAACACAAGTTCTCCATCTTAAACTTAAAACCAGGCTCCTCCGCTGCCAGAGGTTTAGATGATATGGACTCCGACCCAGACAGGACCCCTTCCGAAGCATCGGAATGGGCCTCATCATTGTACCACCATATCGGGGCTTCCGTCAGTGATAAGTCCTGGGTCAGGCCGCTCTGAAAATCCCTACGCTTGCGCTTAGTAGAACGTGGTAAAGCATGGATCACCTTAGCAGCTGCAGTTTCGAGCTGGTTCACAAAATCAGGCAGCCAAGCAATCTCCCCCGAAGGAGTAACAGTCGGACCCTGGGGCGCTGCATGTGGGATAGTGGACGCCATTAGGGAACGCACCTCATGGGACGGAGAACCCTCAGAGGTGGACAGCTCAGTAGTGCTAGACATTCCCTTATGTTTGGAAGTCGTAGCCTTATCAAGGCATGTGGAACACAGTTGCGCAGGCTGGTCTACCAAGACCTCACAAACAACACAGGAAAAAGACTTAGTTAAAGAGGGAGTACCCTCTAACGCGTCTGAATGCTCCATAGCTTTATATTAAAGATAAGACAAGCACCTTTATAACCACCAATGGCCGGAGCACTCACCACCTCCTATGACCCGGAATACAGAAACCGCTTTGTCTCTTCCGTCAAGATCAGACCGGAAGTGAAGAAGCCCCACCCGGTCACAAGGATGTCATATGCAGGACCATCCCTGCTGAAAGGGAAAACGCGTAAAAAAAGGCCGCACAAATACCTGGAAGTGAACCTGTCAGCTCCTCAAAATGCCAGAGCCGTGTCCTCGCACATAACGCAGTAAACACACAATAAATCATATTATGTACATACCCCCCTGTTTAATAGTCCCCTTACCAGGTCACTGAAGAAGTTACAACTATGAAACGCGTTTGACCTTGTTACCTTGCTGGCGTGTATGCCTTTTAGTGTATTTCTAATAAAGGAGCTTACTATTTTTAAGCCTCAGGACTGGCGGTACTTTATTTAATATTCACCCTCTTTTTACCTACCCTTGTGTGTGCGAGGATTTGGCTGTTCTAAAGCCCTTACCAGGAATATTAACCCTCGATTCTATAAAGATAAAGACGCCACACCGTGGCCCTTTGTTATCATTAAGTATAAAAAATGAAACGATCTTACCAGAATCTACGCCGTGGAACAGGAACACGGCCCTTCAAGTGTGACAGGTGATAGCAGTGCTTCTGACACGGACTTGAGAGAAGAAAGCAATCTGTGAAACTCGTCAACGCCGATTGCTGTAGAATGGTGTCGCAAAGAAAAGCTCCCTCTGCATCTAACTTTCACCCAGGCCCTCAAGTTGAGAAGCTTAAAGGGCTACTTAAACCCATATCTCATAGCAAAGGGTAGAACCCCCCATAAGAGATCTCCGAATTTCCAGCACCTCTCTGCCACCTCCTGTGATGAAAGGCAAAGAATAACTGGGGGATGAGGGGAGTGGAGGAGGTATTTAAGCCTTTGGCTGGGGTGTCTTTGCCTCCTCCTGGTGGCAAGGTTCTTAATTCCCAATAGTAATTAAATGAAGTCGTGGACTCTCCTCCCCTTTAGTTGGAAAAACCAAATCTACCCATTGCCCTGAAAAGGACATTTGTATGGGCATTGGCCTTCAAATCAGCCAATAGGATGAGAGCTACTTAAATTCTATTGGCTGATTTGAATAGCCAATAGAATTTTAGTAGCTCTCATCCTATTGGCTGATTTAAACAGCCAATAGGATTTTAGCAGCCCTAATTCCTATTGGCTAATTCAATTTTTTCAGCCAATAGGAATGCAATTGTACCCCCAGTATAAAAGGGGTACCTTGCATTTCAATCCTCAGTGTGCAGCGGACGATCGAATGAAGGGGACCTCCAAGTTGGATCGTTGGACCTCCTCCTTGGCCCTCTGCCTTGGACCTTCGCCTGGACCTCCGCCTCCGTGCATCGATTGCTCCACCTCCGTGGGGATGATGAAGATGCCGGTCCCGCGATGGATGAAGATGGAGCTGCCTGGATGAAGATGGAGCCGCCAGGATGAAGAATATCCTTCAAGCGGGACTTCAGCAACTGTGAGTACCTAAAGAGAGGTTAGTGTTAGGTTTTATTCAGGTGGGTTTTTTTTTAGATTTGGGAATTTCATAATAGAGCTAAATACCCTTTTCAGGGCAAGCAAAAGAGCTAAATGCCCTTTTAAGGGCAATGCCCATACAAATGCCATTTTCAGGGCAATGGGTAGATTAGGTTTTATTATAGTTTTTTTTATTTTCTGGGTTTGGGGGAGTGGGGGTTTATAATGTTAGTGGGTCTTTGTATTTTTTTTCCCAGGTAAAAGAGCTGTTTAACTTAGGGCAATGCCCTACAAAAGGCCCTTTTAAGGGCCATTGGTAGTTTATTATAGATTAGGTTTTTTATTTTGGGGTGTTTTTTTTAAATGGGGATTAGAATAGGAATAATTGTTATTAATTTTGATAATTCGTTTGTTATTTTGTGTAATGTTTTTTTCTTCTTTTTGGGGTGGGTTTTTTGTTATTAGAATAGCCTTTTATTATTTTTAATGGGCAGCAAAAGAGCTGAATGCCCTTTAAAGGGCAATGGTTAGATTAGGTTTTACTTTATTTTTATTTTGTGGGTTTGGGGGTGGGGGTTTGTAATGTAAGTGGGTCTTAGTAATTTTTTCCAGGTAAAAGAGCTGTTTAACTTAGGGCAATGCCCTACAAAAGGCCCTTTTAAGGGCCATTGGTAGTTTATTATAGATTAGGGTTTTTTATTTTGGGGTGGAGTTTTTTTGTTAAACAGGGTATTAGTATAGGAATAATTTTTATTGTTTTGGATAATTTCATTTGTTATTTTTTGTAATTTTAGTGTTTTTATTTTTTGTAATAGTAGGGTTTTATTTTTGTAATGTTAGGTTTTAGTGTAAGGCAGCTTAGGTTTTATTTCACAGGTAAGTTTGTATTTATTTTAACTAGGTAGTTATTAAATAGTTAATAACTATTTACTAACTAGTCTACCTAGTTAAAATAAATACAAACTTACCTGTCAAATAAAAATAAAACCTAATATAGCTAATATAACTATAATTATATTGTAGCTAGCTTAGGTTTTATTTCACAGGTAATTTACTTTCGGCTAGATTTAGAGATCTGCGGCCAAAGGGGTGCGTTAGCTACGCGTGTATTTTCCCCCCTCACCTTTTAAATACCGCTGGTATTTAGAGTTCACAGAAGGGCTGCGTTAGGCTCCAAAAAGGGAGCGTAGAGCATAATTTACCGCCACTGCAACTCTCAATACCAGCGGTGCACGATTCCCCCATAGGAAACAATGGATGGGGCCGTTTGAGCTGAAAAAAAACCTAACACCTGCAAAAAAGCAGCGTTCAGCTCCTAACGTAGCCCCATTGTTTCCTATGGGGAAACACTTCCTAAGTCTGCACCTAACACCCTAACATGTACCCCGAGTCTAAACACCCCTAGCCTTACACTTATTAACCCCTAATCTGCTGCCCCCGCTATCGCTGACCCCTGCATATTATTTTTAACCCCTAATCTGCCGCTCCGTACACCGCCGCAACCTACGTTATCCCTATGAACCCCTAATCTGCTGCCCCTAACCCCCGCCAACCCCTATATTATATTTATTACCCCCTAATCTGCCCCCCCCCAACGTCGCCGCTACCTACCTACAATTATTAAGCCCTAATCTGCCGACCAGACCTCACCGCTACTCTAATAAATGTATTAACCCCTAAAGCTAAGTCTAACCCTAACCCTAACACCCCCCTAAGTTAAATATAATTTTTATCTAACGTAATAAAATAAATCTTATTAAATAAATTATTCCTATTTAAAGCTAAATACTTACCTGTAAAATAAACCCTAATATAGCTACAATATAAATAATAATTACATTGTAGCTATTTTAGGATTAATATTTATTT
This sequence comes from Bombina bombina, assembly GCF_027579735.1. Taxonomy (NCBI): domain Eukaryota; kingdom Metazoa; phylum Chordata; class Amphibia; order Anura; family Bombinatoridae; genus Bombina; species Bombina bombina. Next base: position 635,047,441 of record NC_069505.1, on the reverse strand, counting down.
TACAGGCAACTTTGTATTTATTTTAACCAGGTACAATAGCTATTAAATAGTTAATAACTATTTAATAGCTACCTAGTTAAAATAATTACAAAATTACCTGTAAAATAAATCCTAACCTAAGTTACAATTAAACCTAACACTACACTATCAATAAATTAATTAAATACAAATACCTACAAATAAATACAAATAAATACACTAACTAAAGTACAAAAAATAAAAAAAGAACTAAGTTACAAAAAATAAAAAAATAATTTACAAACATTATAAAAATATTACAACAATTTTAAGCTAATTACACCTACTCTAAGCCCCCTAATAAAATAACAAAGCCCCCCAAAATAAAAAAATGCCCTACCCTATTCTAAAATAAAAATTGAAAAGCTCTTTTACCTTACCAGCCCTTAAAAGGGCCTTTTGTGGGGCATGCCCCAAAGAATTCTGCTCTTTTGCCTGTAAAAAAAAACATACAATACCCCCCCCCAACATTACAACCCACCACCCACATACCCCTAATCTAACCCAAACCCCCCTTAAATAAACCTAACACTAAGCCCCTGAAGATCTTCCTACCTTATCTTCACCACGCCGGGTATCACCGATCCGTCCAGAAGAGGGTCCGAAGTCTTCCTCCTATCCGGGCGATGTCTTCATCCAAGCGGGGGCTGAAGAGGTCCATCATCCGGCTGAAGTCTTCATCCAAGCGGGGGCTGAAGAGGTCCATCATCCGGCTGAAGTCTTCTATCAAGCGGCATCTTCAATCTTCTTTCTTCCGGCTCCATCTTCATCCCACCGACGCGGAACATAGTTCCTCCACGACGAACTCCCGACGAATGAAGATTCCTTTAAGGGAAGTCATCCAAGATGGCGTCCCTCGAATTCCGATTGGCTGATAGGATTCTATCAGCCAATCGGAATTAAGGTAGGAAAATTCTGATTGGCTGATGGAATCAGCCAATCAGATTCAAGTTCAATCCGATTGGCTGATCCAATCAGCCAATCAGATTGAGCTCGCATTCTATATCAGCCAATAGAATGCGAGCTCAATCTGATTGGCTGATTGGATCAGCCAATCGGATTGAACTTGAATCTGATTGGCTGATTCCATCAGCCAATCAGAATTTTCCTACCTTAATTCCGATTGGCTGATAGAATCCTATCAGCCAATCGGAATTTGAGGGACGCCATCTTGGATGACGTCCCTTAAAGGAACCTTCATTCGTAGGGAGTTCGTCGTGGAGGAAGGATGTTCCGCGTCGGCGGGATGAAGATGGAGCCGGAAGAAAGAAGATTGAAGATGCTGCTTGATAGAAGACTTCAGCCGGATGATGGACCTCTTCAGCCCCCGCTTGGATGAAGACATCGCCCGGAGGAAGGCTTCGGACCCTCTTCTGGACGGATCGGTGATACCTGGCGTGGTGAAGATAAGGTAGGAAGATCTTCAGGGGCTTAGTGTTAGGTTTATTTAAGGGGGGTTTGGGTTAGATTAGGGGTATGTGGGTGGTGGGTTGTAATGTTGGGGGGATATTGTATGTTTTTTTTTACAGGCAAAAGAGCAGAATTCTTTGGGGCATGCCCCGCAAAAGGCCCTTTTAAGGGCTGGTAAGGTAAAAGAGCTTTTCAATTTTTATTTTAGAATAGGGTAGGGCATTTTTTTATTTTGGGGGGCTTTGTTATTTTATTAGGGGGCTTAGAGTAGGTGTAATTAGCTTAAAATTGTTTTAATATTTTTATAATGTTTGTAAATTATTTTTTTATTTTTTGTAACAGTTCTTTTTTTATTTTTTGTAACTTAGTTCTTTTTTTATTTTTTGTACTTTAGTTAGTGTATTTATTTGTATTTATTTGTAGGTATTTGTATTTAATTAATTTATTGATAGTGTAGTGTTAGGTTTAATTGTAACTTAGGTTAGGATTTATTTTACAGGTAATTTTGTCATTATTTTAACTAGGTAGCTATTAAATAGTTATTAACTATTTAATAGCTATTGTACCTGGTTAAAATAAATACAAAGTTGCCTGTAAAATAAATATTAATCCTAAAATAGCTACAATATAATTATTCGTTATATTGTAGCTATATTAGGGTTTATTTTACAGGTAAGTATTTAGCTTTAAATAGGAATAATTTATTTAATAAGATTTATTTTATTTCGTTAGATAAAAATTATATTTAACTTAGGGGGGTGTTAGGGTTAGGGTTAGACTTAGCTTTAGGGGTTAATACATTTATTAGAGTAGCGGTGAGGTCCGTTCGGCAGATTAGGGGTTAATAATTGTAGGTAGGTAGCGGCGACGTTGGGGGGGCAGATTAGGGGTTAATAAATATTATGTAGGTGTCGGCGGTGTTAGGGGCAGCAGATTATGGGTACATAGGGATAATGTAGGTTGCGGCGGTGTGCGGTCGGCAGATTAGGGGTTAAAAAATTTAATAGAGTGGCGGCGATGTGGGGTGGCCTCGGTTTAGGGGTACATAGGTAGTTTATGGGTGTTAGTGTACTTTAGAGCTTTATGAACCGGCGTTAGCCCAGAAAGCTCTTAACTCCTGGCTTTTCTCTGCGGCTGGAGTTTTGTCGTTAGATTTCTAACGCTCACTTCAGCCAAGACTCTAAATACCGGCGTTAGAAAGATCCCATTGAAAAGATAGGATACGCAATTGGCGTAGGGGGATCTGCGGTATGGAAAAGTCGCGTCTGGAAAGTGAGCGTTAGACCCTTTCCTGACTGACTCTAAATACCAGCGGGCGGCCAAAAGCAGCGTTAGGACCCCCTAATGCTGGTTTTGATGGCTAACGCAGAACTCTAAATCTAGGCGTTTGTATTTAGTTTTAAATAGGTATTATTTAGCTAATAATTTAAACTTTAATTTAGGTCTGTTTAATTATGTTAAAGTTAGGGGGTGTTAGGTTTATGGTTATGGTTAGGGTTATGGTTAGGTTTAAAGTTAGGGGGTGTTAGGTTTAGGATTTAATGTAGTTTAATTTAGGTTGTTGCGATGTGGGGGCCGGTGGTTTAGGGGTTAATAGGTTTAGCTAGTATTGGCAATGTTTGGGAACAGCGGTTTAGGGGTTAATAGCTTTAGTTAGTGTTGGCAATGTTTTGAAACGGCGGTTTAGGGGTTAATAGGTTTAGTTAGTGTTGGCGAGTAGGGGGAGGGTGCGGTTTAGGGGTTAATAGCTTTATTTAGTGGTGGCGATGGGGGGGATACGGTTTAGGGGTAAATAGGTTTAGTTCATGTCGGCGATGTTTCGGAACGGCGGTTTAGGGGTTAATAGTTTAGTTAGTGATGGCGATGTGTGGGGGTGCGGTTTAGGGGTTAATAGCTTTAATTCATGCTGGCGATGTTTCGGGACGGTGGTTTAGGGGTTAATAAGTTTAGAAAATTCAGAAACTAATTTATTAATTTTTGGAATTTTTAAGGGATGTGCCAAAATTCGTCCGAATTCAGAATTTTACCGAAACGAAACGCACATGTCTACCTAAAAGTGCTATTGCATTGTCTTGTTATCATGCATTTGCTGTTTATACTACTATATTGTATGTACTGGTCCCTTAAATTGTGACCTCTTGTCACATACAATTTATTGGAATAAACAGAGCTTCTGCCATCTCTGTATATGGGCCTATTTATATAAAGTAATCATGTCACCTCTCAAGCGCCTTTTTCTAGAGAAAACCGACCCAGTTTGCTTAACCTCTCTGGTTTGGCTAACCTCTCGGTTTGGCTAATCTCTTTGGTTTGGCTAACCTCTCGGTTTGGCTAACCTCTCTGGTTTGGCTAAAATTTCTGGTTTGGCTAACCTCTCGGTTTGGCTAACCTCTCTGGTTTGGTTAATCTCTCTGGTTTAGCTAACCTCTCGGTTTGGCTAACCTCTCTGGTTTGGCTAATCTCTCTGGTTTGGCTAACCTCTCTGGTTTGGTTAATCTCTCTGGTTTGGCTAACCTCTCGGTTTGGCTAACCTCTCTGGTTTGGCTAATCTCTCTGGTTTGGCTAACCTCTCTGGTTTGGCTAATCTCTCGGTTTAGCTAACCTCTCTGGTTTGGCTAACCTCTCTGGTTTGGCTAACCTCTCTGGTTTGGCTAAACTACAGCGGTAAAGGAAACTATTTGCCAAACACTAATAAATAGAGAATCAAATTGTTACCTGTACACACTCGTCCTCTCTTTTCATGGCCAAAGATTTAATATCTATTTCTTCTTCTTCTTTCTTTATTTTCACGTGTTCTGCAACATCAAAAGCTTATTTGAAGGGAAAGTCAAGTCCAAAAAATGATTCATGATTTTAAACAACTTTCCAATTTACTTTTATCACCAATTTTGCTTTGTTCTCTTGGTATTCTTAGTTGAAAGCTAAACCTAGGAGGTTCATATGCTAATTTCTTAGACCTTGAAGACCACCTCTGCATTTGACAGTTTTTCCCCACTAGAGGGCGTTAGTTCATGTGTTTCATATAGATAACATTGAGCTCATGCACGTGAATTTACAGAGGAGTGAGCACTGATTGGCTAAAATGCAAGTCTGCAGTCTGTAGAAGCTTAGATACAAGATAATCAGAGGTAAAAACAAAATGTATGCTTACCTGATAAATGTCTTTCTTTCCGGGCATGGAGAGTCCATGATTTCATTCGAATTAATAGTGGGAATTCAACTCCTGGCCAGCAAGAGGAGGCAAAGAGCATCCCAGCAGAGCTATTAAGTGTCACTTCCCTTATCCATAAACCCCAGTCATTCAGCTGAAGGAAAATGGAGAAAGAAGATAACACAAAGGTATAGTGGTGCCTGAGGTTTGTACCAAAAAATTAACGTCTTTAATATAAAAAGGGTGGGTCGTGGACTCTCCATGCCCGAAAAGAACGAAATGTATCAGGTAAGCATACATTTTGTTTTCTTTCCTATGGCATGGAGAGTCCATAATTTAATTCCAATTACTAGTGGGAACCAATACCCAAGCTAGAGGACACAGAATGAGAGGGAAGGAGAACAAGACAGGCTGACCTAAACAGAAGGCACCACAGCTAGAAAAACTGCTCTCCCAAAACAGAGGCAAAAATATAAAATTTGTAGAATTTAGAAAAAGTATGCAAAGAGGACCAAATGACTGCCTTGCAGATTTGCTCCACAGATGCTTAATTTTATGAAAACCCAGGAAGAATAAACAGCCCTAGTGGAATGAGACGCAATTCTCCCAAGAAGCTGTGGACCAGCTGACTCCAATGCTGATCAGAAAACACTGCTCAACCAGAGAGAAAGAGCAGTAGAAGTGGACTTCTGACCTTTATGATTACCAGTGAAAAAAACTAACAGAACAGAAGACTGCCAAACATCTTTAGTTGCTTGTAGATAAAATCTTTGAGCACGCACGGCATCCCAGTCGAGTATAGATGTTCCTACTGAGAAGAAGGATTCGGACAAAAAGAAGGAACATTAATTTCTTGATTGATGTTGTGATCTGATACCACTTAGGAAGAAAACTCAATGTAGAACGAAGGACCACCTTATCCATATAAAAAGTAGATAAGAGGATTACACTGAAAATGCTGAAAACTCTGAAACTCTATGAGCAGACGAAATAGCAAGAAGAAACCAAACTTCCCAGTATAACAACATACTATCAACTGCATGCATAGGCTCAAACGGAGCCTGCTGCAGAAATATAAGAACAAGATTAAGGCTCCAAGGAGGAGCAACAAGAAAAAAACACAGGCCTGATTCAGACCAAGGCCTGCACAAAAGATTGAACATCTTTTGTGCAAAAATATAGACTGACCCCTCCAAGTACTGACTGTTAAACCTCTCTCCAGGCCATCCTGAAGAAGAGACACAATTTGTGGTACCCTTATACTGTTCCAAGAGTAAAAACTCCTCAATACACACCAATAAAAGTATTTAGTCATACCGTATGGTAAATCTTGAGAGTAACAGGATTGCAAGCCTGCAGTATGGCATCAATGACCATCTCAAAAAACCACGCCTAGCTAAGACTAGACAGTCAATCTCCAAGCAGCAGAGAAACTAGATGTGAGAGGAGGAAGGAATCCCAATTAGAAGGTCCTTCCACAAAAGCAACCTACAAGGATGAGGAAAGACATCCTCCCCAGATTAAAACCCAAAACTCCCTGTGGATTCAATCCCAAGACCTCCTGCATGCAAAGCAGGGAAGATAACCAAGCAAAAGCGGACTATACCACGGACCAGGTCCTGCAAGGTCAGGCAGGAGAATTAGAAACACTGATGACATCTCCTGCTAGATACGAGCAATAACTCGAGCAAACAAAGTGGACAGATATTTCACACTGAAAATCCAAGTCACCGCCAGAGCATCTAGCAGAGCGGCCATTGGATCTCTTGATCCAGAACCATACCTAGGAAGCTTGGCGATTACAAGAGATGCAAAAGAGGTTCACATGACACAATTAGTACTTCAAGTCTGCTGGTAGGCAGACTCCCCTTTACTCCATAGCATTGTGTACACACAGACCTTAAGCCTAGCTAGGGAAAGTACAAGATTACAAACCCTCCCAAGGTGCGAATCCTTTAGATGCAACTTCGGATCCCCCCACCTGAGGGATACCATTGAGAATGCCTCCGGGTGGAGAGCTCAGTCCCCGGAATGAAGGATCTGCCTGCTCAAAAGATCCACTTCCAAGAGGTCCAACCCTGGGATGTGGATGGAAGAGATGAGACAAACGTGAGACTCCATCCACTTGAAAAAGCTAACGAAATTCGAGATCCTCCCTGGTGGAAGATGTATGCCACTGAGGAGAAGATGTCTAATAGGAATCTGATAAACCGGACCCAACCTAGATGAGGCCAGGCTGATAGAGCTCTCAACTCTAAGAGGTTTATAAGAAAAGATTCCTCTTGATGCGTTCGAGGACTCCAAATTGCTCCCCAGCCCCAATGGCTGGCATCTTTGGTATCAATTATCCCTGATGTTCTCAGGAAGCATGACCCTTGAGACAGATGGTCCTGAGAAAACCACCAAGATAAAGAATGTCTAGATACGGAGACTAGAACTATACCCTGCAAAAGATCCAAGTGGATTCCGATCCTTTGACTGAGTTTAAACAATCAAAGGGAATAATATCCATGGAGGCAATCATTAAACCAATTACCTCCATATACTGAGCCACTGATGGACGTATAGAGGACAGAAGAGACATGCAAGAGCAAGGAAATTGGATTTTTTTGACAACTCAAAAAATCCTCATGTACAGAGAGTCTATACTCATACCCAAGAAACACATCTTGGTGAGTGGCACCAGGGAACCCTGTTCAGATTCACTTCCCACCCATGGGAATATAGAATAGATAAAAGCATCTCAGAATGAGATCTTATTACTAAAAGGATGGCGACTGAACCAGGAAGTCGTCCAGGTTAGGAGCCACCACTATTCCTTGAAATCTAACCACCGCCACAAAGATCCCTAGAACCTTTGTAAAGATTCAAGGATCTGTAGCAAGGTCAAAAGAAAAACAACACACCTGAAAGTGTTTGACTAGAAAGGTAAAAACCGCAGGGATAGATGACGTACCCTGTTAATAGGAGCATAAAGATATGCGTCCTTCATGTCTATGGAAGTCAAGAACTGACCCTCCTGAATCAAGTGTAGAATGGAACTAGGTTGAGACAGCTGAAGTCTAACATGGGTTGGGAAGATCCCTCCTCCTTGGGGATCAGAAAAAAAATCCTAGACCCTGTTCCACCACGGGAACTGGAACCATCAGTCCCCGAGAAGATAGGTCCTTTACGCAGATTAAGAAAACCTCTCTCTTCACCTAGATAACCTAAAACAGGATAAATCTGCCCTGGGGGCACCAGACTCCCAGTACAGGAATCTGGGACCTTGTGGATCCGTCAATAGAAGGAAAGACTTCCCCCTACCATAACTAATATTGTATTGGGTCGGCCCCTTCATGCTGACATAGATCAGAGGAAAGATTATCAGATTGCTTCCCTTGATTCCAAGCTTGACCAGATCTTTATGAAGTTCTGGATTGCTCCGGCTTGGAAAAAGAAGAGGAAGACTCCTGTCCCTAGAAATTACGAAAGGAACACAAATATAAAATATAAAATCTTGGACCAAATATGATGTCACAGACATTTCAGAATCCCTTATATGGAAGAGATTATGAAAAAGAGCTCAATATACCACAAAAGGAAAACATAAAGTAAACCTATAAGAGTTGTAAGAGCATCCAAGAATATATATATGAATCATGTGGAACAAAGATGTTACAGGCAGATGAGAAGAAACATGAAACAATACATGTTTAATATATACTTATGAGACAGATCTTCAGTCATGAAAAAGATACCAGTATGCACAGAATAAAATATCCCATACAGAAACCTAGGGATTTGTTAACTGTAAACTTTTATTGCTGAATATAGATGCAATAAAGAATAATAGATATAGCTGATATAGTGTGGAAAAAACATTACATTAACCCATACAACACAAACTTTCTGTGGAGCTCTGGACATAACCTTGTATCTTTTCCCACAGCTGTGGGAAATACAGACTGTCTGCAAGTAGCTCTGTGACTCACAGATCTCAAGCCACATCCAAATTAAGTCCTTAACTATGCATTACAGAGCATATCCATAAATGATTTTATATAAAAACTTGCACTATGTGAAGGCATGTCGCTAAACCCCTAAATAAATTGGGATATAAAATTTTACACCTAAGCGCAACTTTACACACAAGTGTGCCAATAATCTGGTTTGCAGCGAAAAAATTAATCCATTCGCTTCTGAAATCAAGGAGCTAACATTATTGTTAGATATGAATGCGTCCTAAATGTCCCCAGGCTGAGAAACATGTCTCAAACTACAGAGCGACTTATTACAACTGTCAACACGGACCGAAGGTCTGGCAGCTTCCTGCTCTTCACACAGATAGAGGCCTGGAGCGCTGAGATCCGATCCTATAGACAAGGTGCACAATAACTCACAGCTAACAGTAAGCCATTAAGACCTACAAAGGCAATGCAGCTACCATGCAGTCGTTATCCTCTAAATCCTCTTAGAGGGCCTACTATGTATTACCCTGCCCAGAGGGATCCTGTCCCTTTAGATTACCAACATATGACGCATAGAGCAACTCCAAATAACAGACTCAATCTACTACCTTAGAATCCCTTATAAGGATATCTGTTTGTGTCTATTTAATGACGCAGTGCGGCCATAACCCAGTTGAAGGAAAAAACATTTTAACCCCACCGCTGCTGGTAGAATAAAAAATGTGTTTAAACACTCTCCTAAATAAAAGGGAAATTGTTTTGCAATATCCTTAACATATAAAAATGCATAGCAGGGCACCCTGTACTAGACATAATCCCATAATAAGGGATTAACAAAAGCAAGTGCATTTTACAAACTCCCTTATCGTAAGTCCCTCTCTATCTTTCCTGCAGGGATCTGGTCAGTCACAAACAACATATATGTTCCTATGCCTGACAAACAGACCCTGCAAGGATATTAAGAGAACCATAACTCATCAATTTAAACAGGCACCATACAGCCTGGGTCTTACTGTGTAAAACTTACCACTTATTAGGCAAAAGAAGCGGCAAATATTATCCCTTACACTGGCTGTAGACCAGTTAACTGCTCAGCCACAACATATCTCAACTAGAAGATATGTATGAAAAACAGAGACCCTACGTGAGGGTAGCAGGTCCCACAAGGTCCCCTATTATACTCCATTTCTTCCTAATTGGAAAGAGTCCACAGCTGCATTCATTACTTTTGGGAAAATAAGTACCTGGCCACCAAGAGGAGGCAAAGACACCCCAGCCAAAGGCTTAAATACTCCTCCCACTTCCCTCATCCCCCAGTCATTCTTTGCCATTCGTCCGAGGAGGTTGGCAGAGAAGTGTCAGATTTTTTGTTTTGGTCTCTTATGGAGGGTAGTAATCTTTGACATGGGACAGGAGTTTTAAGTAATCCTGTCAGTCTCTCAGTGAGGGCTTGGATGAAGGTTAGAGTCCAGAGATGCAGGGAGAGAAACCATCCTGACTTGTGTTAACAGCTCCTCAAGCAATCAGCGTTGTCTAACGTCTCTCCGCTGCCTGCTTTCTTCTCTCAAGTCCATGGCGGAGGCGATGCTACTATCCGTCACACTTGAAGGGCCGTGTTCCTGTTCCACAGCGTAGATTCCGGTAAGATCGTTTCATTTTATTTGTTTCATGAATGTACTGTATTACAAGTGTTTTCCCAAGAGGGACTATCTTTAAAAACATAAGGGTCTCAGTGAAGTACCTTTTCGTATCTTGAAACATAAAGGCCTTTGGAAGTGACGCAACTTTATGGTTGGGCGCGCTTTTTTGGACTGGACGGTTCACCTTGTGAACGGGCATGATTACGTTCGGTCTTCCATTTCCGCATTCCTGACCGTGTGGCGACTGAGAAATTCTTGTCCGCAGGGGTCTGGTAATAGGAGGTGGAGAGTGCCCCAGTCATTGTGGGTGTCAAGTGCCATTTTTTGTTTTTTTTCTTATAGTTCATATTTTCATATACTGCATCCAGTTATGGAGGATTCTGATGCTGAGACCATTCAATTTTCAAACTCAGTTATGGAGGATTCTGATACTGAGACTGTTCTACTTTCAGATTCAGATCCTTCGCCCGGTGAAGAATCCGGACTGGCCTCGTTGACACCTGTCAATTAGTTATGTTCTGTATGCCGTACTAGAGCGCCTTGTTCCTCGGGGGATTCAAGGGCCAGCTGAGCCATCCGCCTCTGGGGGTCCTGTCCTCCAAGAGGCGAGATCCCTAACGCTACATAATTCTACACATGCGGGTAACCCAGTTTCTGATTATTCCTCCATGCAGGGCGGATGGTTCTCCCCGGAGTTTGGGGCACATTTTCGCTTCCACATACTTTTGGCGATTGTTTGTCTGCAGAGTCCAGATGTTTATGCACGGGTATTCCACCTTGGACTGTACAGTTCACTGTGGGTGCAACTGTCCCTGAGTGTTGTGCCTTTCGTTACAGAATTGCGTGCCTTCGCATGTTACTCAGACATGTTTTTCAGTTATTGAACGACCCTATCTTTATCGGATATGGGAATACTCAGTCTGCTTCTTCGAATGGCGTACCTCATTAGAGACATGGGGATGATGTAATCTCCTGATTGTCCATGTATTGAGATCTTTCCCAGTTTTTGGAAGATCCTGCGGTTAGGCGTGTGTCTTCTTGGGCGTTAACCTACGGGTTGCCTTGTATTTTTTTTCATCCGATAGGATGTCCTTTTATTTTTTGCTTGTCTCTTTCCTTCGGGAATGTTCTGGGATCGATACTCTTTGTTACTTCTGTGGAAGTTTGTTTGAGGAAATGTTAGTCCTATGTTTGTCTGTTTTCCTTCTTCCTCTCTGAGGGAGGATTTATGCGGCTTGACGATTAGGACCCAGATTGCAGGCTGGTCCTGTTTGGGTTCAGTTCTGTCTGGTAGCTGTTCAGACACGTGGCGACGCTCTGCTTGGCTGGTCCGGTAGAGGCGCCGAGTGCTCATGTTATCAACTAAGCATTCTAGAGGACCGGTGGGTCCATGAAGCAGAAAGGATTGTCTCAGTTCCGCTGCGTCTCTCTCTCTCTTGTGTCTGGGGTTGTCAGACCCTAGAGTTCCTTACCCATGTAGTGGAGGGTTGGAGGGCTTTGCGCCCTCTTGCCGCCGAGTTGGGCGGTTTGGCCTTTTTTCTTTTGAGGCCCTGGAAATTGTCCTTTCTGGAATTAGTTCTCAACAGCAAGTAGTTTAATGGGTAGTTCAGCTGCATTGCAGTGGATGGGTTGCAGAATGTGACCAGCTGCAGCTATTGCACATTGACTGTGTACTGTCTAGCTGTTTTTATGAGACCTTTTGGTCTTCCTCCATTGTCTCCATGTGGGTTAGGTCTCCTTTTAGGGACCTGGGTTCCCCTCCGGGAGATGGTTGTTCTCTGTTAGGGACACTGAACGTGGTCTCCTTGGGCTCTGCTCGGAGCTGGGGATGCTGTGCATCCTTTTCTCTCTGTGATACTCTGATTGTATGGAGGTGATGCGGAGCCCAGCCTTTGCTCAAGTGATTATGGCCTTGAGGTATCCCCTTGCTTGTTGTCATGCGGCTGTTTGAGAGCCTATGGGCTCTAGTGTCATTGTACGACTTCTAACGCCTAAGCTCCATTGGAGCATTGGAATTTGGCATGATGTGGTCTCTTCCTTGGGTCGGAACTTGCGAGTTATCTCGTTATCTGGGTTGATCTGGATATTGCATTAATTTCTCCCTGTGGTCTGGTTTTATATATCAGACGGGGTGTTAAGTTCTCGGATATTGTTTGTTTAAACAATTGGAGGCTCGGACCTGTTTTCTCCCTGGTGTTTCCGGTTGATGAGGCTTCGCTCAGTGTTTCTCTTGTGGAGTTGTTGCTGGACTTTTTGGCTCTAGGGCTGTTATGGGGTTCCCCAGTTCTTGAGAACTTGAGCTATGTCCTTTTACTCTGACTAATTGACCTGGTCATGGTTGGCCAGGTTCTCTGAGTGCCGATGCTCATTGGGCTTGACTTAGCCTTTATGGTTGGTTTCCCTTGGTCAGCTTGCTGTAGTAACCTTATGGATCCACTACTCTGCAGGCGAATGGGTTTGCAGTGTCACTGCTGCAGCTATTGCACATTGGATGTGTGTTAGCAAGCTAATTCCTTAGGGGGATTCCTTCCAAGTTCATCTGCGTTGGAGATTGATCTCTCCTTTAGCATGTGGCTTCGAGTCTTGTGGGCAGGTGCTCTGCTATTTTGGCCCCATCCCTTTTCTTAGGGTGGGGGGCTTATTCTCCTTCTTATGGAGGTGTAGTCCCTTTTCTTAGGGTTTCTCCTGTATTCAGGAGGTTGGAACTGAGAGTTAACCTTTCAGAGAGGGGTGTCGTCTGTTTCTAAGGAGTCGGGTTGGCACCCATGCTCTATATGGATGGCTGTGGCCATTCTTCCGCTCGTTTTTAAGCTGGTGTTGGGGTTCTTTTATTCCCCTGTTTCAGACTTGCCAATGCTTGGGCTGGTCCAGCTGGGAGTGAATTCTAAGAAGCGTTGTCATCTTCAGGATCTAAGTTTGCATAGTAGCTAGCTCCCTGGGCTTACAAGCAGAAGGTCCTGGGTTACCATACACCTTCGGGTTCTGGGTGTAACCTCTCTCTCTCTTGGGGGTGCAGTGGGCCTCGTTGAGGTTATGTGCTTCACCTTTTGGAGCCCTGTGTGTAGGTCTGGCGGCTTTGATTGCCTACATTGTGCCCTCTGTCTGGGAGTTCTTCTTTTGCAATCTGTTCTCTTGCTGGCCGCTTTTTACTTCTTAGCAAGTATTCTTCTGTGTCATCCTGATGATGGCTGCGTGTTCTTGACTCAGGGGTTTTTGTCTGGGTCTGTTACACATTCTTTTTTGTCTGAATACTTTAGTATTCTTAGTTCTGACAATGTAGGAGTCTGTCGTCAGTTGTATTTAGGTGCCTTTGCACGATGTTGAGAGAAAGGTTTCTCTGTTTTGATGCCCGGCCCTAAACCTCTGGTTTCTGCTTGGTCTAGGTGTAGCCTCCCCTTGTCTGTCAGGACCAATTTGGGTCTTTGTGAGCTGTGCTTGCTATTGGGGGTTTTCCTTTTATGGATTTTGTGGTGACCTTTCGGTTTCCCTTTGGTTCTTCCTTGCCCTATCCCTTGGGGAGTTTAGGTTGGTGTTACCCTCAGTAGTGAAGGGTGAGTGGTGAGGGACCACCTGTTGGGCAACGGTGTCTCCTGGAGGACTGTTGGCTCAGTTGAGTCTGATTTTGCGGTCTCTAGCTAGGCTTCTGGACTATCTGTGGGTCAGAGTCCTTGGGGCCTTTAATTTTCAAGTTTTCTCGGCTTCGGACGAAGCAGGGGTTTTGGGTAGTGGTTTCAGGCTTGGTGCCCTCAGAATGGGCCGCCTATTGTATCCTCCCGTTTTGGCATTCAGTGTCCTCTTTAGCTTGGGTATTATTTTCCCAAAAGTAATAAATGCACCTGTGGACTCTTTCCAATTAGGAAGAAAAACATAAATTATGCTTACCTGATAATTTCCTTTTCTTCCATTAGAAATAGTCCACAGCTTCCCACCCGTTTTCCTAAGTGGGGCGTCTTTTTATTCGTCTGGCACCTTTTTTCACCCTGATATTTCTTCTACTGTTCATTGTTCCTCTGCAGAATGACTGGGGGATGAGGGAAGTGGGATAAGTATTTAAGCCTTTGGCTGGGGTGTCTTTGCCTCCTTCTGGTGGCCAGGTTCGTATTTTCCCAAAAGTAATGAATGCAGCTGGGAACTCTTTCCAACGGAAGAAAAGGAAATTATCATGTAAGCATAATTTATGTTTTTTTTCTTGTAGAAATAAATATAAAAGGACTTACCATCCAGGGTTTTCTGCCATGGAGCAGTCACAGCAGCTCCAAGTGTGTCAGCCTCATACAGCCGCTGACAGGGACCTGAAGATTCAGGGAAAAAAACAGAGTAAGCAACGCTGGTTTTCTATAAAGCGGTAGAATTAGTGTTACAATTTAAGCAAAGACCACCTTGATGCCTTCTAACTGCTATAAGCCACCATTACTCTTACTAAAGAGATTGACATGGACACAGCTTGACTCCAATCCTTGCTTACAGGGAAAAGTACCCATAAAAGGATTAAATCTTTTCAGACACCATCTTCGCACATCCTTCTGTGATAGAAGCAAAGAGAATGACTGGAGATTATGGGAAAGGTAAGTGAAACTTAACAGCTCTGCTGGGGTGCTCCTTGACTCCTCCTGCTGGCCAGGAGTTGAATTCCGAATAGTAAATGGAATGAAATCGTGGACTCTCCATGCCATAGGAAATAAAATTATATTATTATAAATGTGTTGTTTATGCCAAACTGGGGAATGGGTAATTAAGGGATTATCTATCTTAAAAGAACAACCTGCACGTGTTATCTACTGTATCATATATGTATTACTTACAGTCTGATCATACAGTCACATTATACCTGCACGTGTTATGTCTATATCACATATGTATTACTTACAGTCTGATCATACAGTCACATTATACCTGCACGTGTTATGTTCTGTATCACTTATGTATTACTTACAGTCTGATCACACATCACATTATACCTGCACGTGTTATGTTCTGTATCACATACGTATTACTTACAGTCTGATCACACATCACATTATACCTGCACGTGTTATGTTCTGTATCACATATGTATTACTTACAGTCTAATTACACATCACATTATACCTGCACGTGTTATGTTCTGTATCACATATGTATTACTTACAGTCTGATCACACATCACATTATACCTGAACGTGTTATGTTCTGTATCACATATGTATTACTTACAGTCTGATCACACATCACATTATACCTGAACGTGTTATGTTCTGTATCACATATGTATTACTTACAGTCTAATTACACAGTCACATTATACCTACACGTGTTATGTTCTGTATAACATATGTATTACTTACAGTCTGATCACACATCACATTATACCTGCACGTGTTATGTACCGTATCACATATGTATTACTTACAGTCTGATCATACAATCACATTGTCACAGACCAAAGGCTACAGGAGCACAAGTTCTTTGTAGAAGCTCCTGGTTTAGCTCTTGTTAGTAAAACATGTCCCCAGACCTGCAGACTCCAGTGAGCCTATTCCTATTATTGATAAGGGAAAGTTTACATGCTCAGGGCAGGGTTGGGTGCTGCTCTGTTTGCACAGCAGCTTAAGAATCCCTATTTTGCTATCCAGATTCCAAAAGGGGGATTGTCCTTGGCCCTGTATAAATATGTGTCTTTTGTTTAATAAAGATTTTCTCCTCATTTTTCTCCCATAATCGGTCTTGTCTGATTCTTGGGGTAAATTGCTAAGGTTTGGTGGTTCCAGTCTTTAGGGAGCAGTGTCTGGTGGACCTACACAAGTGGGGTATCCTGGAAGTCCGTCACATTGGTGGCAGCGGTGCGATTGCTTCCTTATACCTGGAGCATCCAAACCACCACAAAGATAAATATCAGATGGAGATTTGCTACAATAATCTGAATTGGACTTCTCTAAAAGACATGCTTGAAGCATGAGGACAGACAACCAGCGGAAAAACAAAGGCTGCCCTAATAGCAGAGCTCATGGAGGGCGATAGAGACCAAGTACAGACCCAGGAGCTAGTGGGGAGGAATGCAGAGCTGAGCGATCTCCAGAAGGATATTCAGTGGAGGATAGCTCTGTACGGCAGTACACCCCCTCCGGAGGTGATCACCCAGATAATCGCAGACGCAACCCGTTTAAGGATGCTGGAAATCCAACGAGTCAATGGGGAACTGGCCCCTGTTGACAGTGGGAGTAGAAAGCAGTTGTCCTATGCAGCATTTCATTCCTTCCAGGAGGAGATTGACGATACCTGCAGGTCTTTGAGACACAGGGGTTGATTTATGAAGCAGCGGACCTGAAAAACCGCTGCTCCTTAACTCGTCCGCCACTTCTGAGGCAACGGACAGCAATCGTCCCAATCAGATAGGATTGTGATGATTGACACCCCCTGCTAGCGGCCGTGAAGTTGCAGGGGGTGCCATTGCACAAGCATTTCACAAGGAATGCTTGTGCAATAATATATGCCAACAGTGTATGCTGTCTGCATTTATTAATGTAAGGTGGACATGATCCGCTACATCGGATCATGTCCGCCCACATCTTAATAAATCAGCCCCACAGTGCGAACTGCAGGGAGTCGATGAGGGGGACTGGGTAACTCTTCTCCTCAGCAAGTTGTCTAGTCGGGCATTAGATGCCTTTGAGACCATCCCTACGAAGGACCCGAAAGATTATGACCGGGTCAAAGAAAGGCTGCTGGCCTGGTATGATTTCACCCCGGAGCCCCACGACTCAAGTTCATCAGCCTTCGGAAGAAAGAGGGACAACCCTATACAGAGTTGGAGCATCAGATGTCCCGGTCCATGGATGCCTGGTTTGCCGAATGTCAGGCGATCATGTTGACAGAGGCTGACCAGCTAATTCTTTTAAAACAGTTATGTTATGAACAGATACCTCCAGAGGTTCGGGACTGGGCTAAGGGCCGCAAACCATTGACCGTGGACCAGGCAGTGGTTGTGGCAGACCAGTATGTTGTTCAATGGACTCATAGACGCATCCTTTTCAGAGACCAACCAGCCCAGCTGTTTTCCGCCCTTCAGCTCCAGCCCCTATGCTTAGGAAGACAGGACCAAGGTGTTTTGGCTGTGACCAGGTGGGGCATCTAAGGACCAACTGTCCCAGTAGTGGCTAACAGACCCCCTGGCATCGAGCCCCATCGGGCCCCCCCAGAGCAGCAGCTCATTGTTTAGAAGCCCCTCTCTCAGGACATGCAAGACATTGGGGGGAATAATAATTTGGGACCCTACATGAGGTAGAGTCCGTCCAAGCTGCCTCGACGGACAATCATCAACACCACCGACAAGCAGTGAGGGTTAATGGGTGGCCTACCTAGGGCTTGCACAATAGCAGCACCACTATCACCTAGTACAACCTCGGTTGGTCACCACAGAAGAAAACACTGATTGGGCTATTGCAGTATGGATTTGGGGAGCTGGTGCCCGAGATGTCGAGGTTGGAGTGATGTAAGAGTTACCAGCGGATGTGCTGCTCGGAAATTACTTGGGTCATCTCTCTTCCTCGTTCAGGGTGGATAGTGTACCCGCAACTTGTGCCATAACTACCCGACAGCAGGCGAATAGAATCAGTACCCAGGTAAAGTTATTAGTCTATCAGTCCCAATAGTGAAAGTCTGTGATAAAATCAGTGTCCAATCCTAAAATGTTGATGTGCAAAAAAGGCGATATGTGCAAAAAAGCTACAAAAAAAGCCACAGAAATTTGAGGTAAGAACCATCAAAAATTAAAAAATTCAAAACAAGTTAAAAACTAGTGGAAAAAAAAGTAAAAAAGTGGTTAAAATGCTTACCATGTACTGTCAACGCATTTCGGCCCTTTCATAGGCCTTTATCAAGGCTAAATATGGTGAATAATGGAAGTCTATTTATATTGTGTATCATCCAATAGTTTGCCAATTGTTTAGCACCAAAAATTATATTGGGTCCTTATGTGATGACATATTTCCTGTTAGTTAAGTCTCAAGTTTACACCGGAAGTGACCCCTTGATTGTCATTCCCTCCGGTTTAGTTATGTAGTGGCTTATTCCACTTCATGCCCATATATATATATATATATATATATATATATATATATATATATGGTATAATGATATTTATATTAAATCTTTTTACAAACATTTTATAAGCTTAACAGATTTCTCTCGTTGTGTATCGCTATCTTAGTCTTATTGACGTGGGCGGAAGTGAAGTTTATCTCAAATGCGTCACTTCCGTTCTGACCTCATACATATATAGTGTGTACATAGTACATAAATACTATCGCCTAGATTTAGAGTTTTGCGTTAGAAGGGGTGCGTTAGCTACGCGTGGTTTTTTTCCCCCGCACCTTTTAAACAACGCTGGTATTTAGAGTTCTCAGAAGGGCTGCGTTAGGCTCCAAAAAGGGAGCATACAGGCATATTTACCGCCACTGCAACTCTCAATACCAGCGTTGCTTACGGACGCGGCCAGCTTCAAAAACGTGTTCGTGCACGATTCCCCCATAGGAAACAATGGGGCAATTTGAGCTGGAAAAAAACCTAACACCTGCAAAAAAGCAGCGTTCAGCTCCTAACGCAGCCCCATTGTTTCCTATGGGGAAACACTTCCTAAGTCTGCACCTAACACCCTAACATGTACCCCGAGTCTAAACACCCCTAACCTTCCACTTATTAACCCCTAATCTACCGCCCCCGCTATCGCTGACCCCTGCATATTATTTTTAACCCCTAATCTGCCGCTCCGTACACCGCCGCAACCTACGTTATCCCTATGTACCCCTAATCTGCTGCCCCTAACATCGCCGACCCCTATATTATATTTATTAACCCCTAATCTGCCCTCCCTAACATCGCCGACACCTAACTTCAAGTATTAACCCCTAATCTGCCGACCGGACCTCGCCGCTACTCTAATAAATGTATTAACCCCTAAAGCTAAGTCTAACCCTAACACTAACACCCCCCTAAGTTAAATATAATTTAAATCTAACGAAATAAAATAAATCTTATTAAATAAATTAATCCTATTTAAAGCTAAATACTTACCTGTAAAATAAACCCTAATATAGCTACAATATAAATAATAATTACATTGTAGCTATTTTAGGATTAATATTTATTTTACAGGCAACTTTGTATTTATTTTAACCAGGTACAATAGCTATTAAATAGTTAATAACTATTTAATAGTTACCTAGTTAAAATAATTACAAAATGACCTGTAAAATAAATCCTAACCTAAGTTACAATTAAACCTAACACTACACTATAAATAAATAAATTAAATAAACTATCTACAATTAAATCAACTAAACTAAATTACAAAAAAACAAACACTAAATTACAAAAAAAAACATACAATACCCCCCCAACATTACAACCCACCACCCACATACCCCTAATCTAACCCAAACCCCCCTTAAAAAAACCTAACACTAAGCCCCTGAAGATCTTCCTACCTTATCTTCACCACGCCGGGTATCACCGATCCGTCCAGAAGAGGGTCCGACGAATGAAGGTTCCTTTAAGTGACGTCATCCAAGATGGCGTCCCTCAAATTCCGATTGGCTGATAGAACAGCCAATAGAATGCAAGCTCAATCTGATTGGCTGATTGGATCAGCCAATACGATTGAACTTGAATCTGATTGGCTGATTCAATCAGCCAATCAGATTTTTCCTACCTTAATTCCGATTGGCTGAGAGAATCCTATCAGCCAATCGGAATTCGAGGGACGCCATCTTGGATGACGTCACTTAAAGGAACCTTCATTCGTCGGGAGTCGCCGGAAGAAGAGGATGGATCCGCGTTGGCTGCTTCAAGATGGTCCCGCTCCACGCCGGATGGAAGAAGATAGAAGATACCGCCTGGATGAAGATGTCTACCGGTCCGAATGCCCTCTTCTTGCCGGATAGGATGAAGACTTCGGACCCTCTTCTGGACCTCTTCTTGCCGGATAGGATGAAGACTTCGGACCCTCTTCTGGATGGATCGGTGATACCCGGCGTGGTGAAGACAAGGTAGGAAGATCTTCAGGGGCTTAGTGTTAGGTTTTTTAAGGGGGGTTTGGGTTAGATTAGGGGTATGTGGGTGGTGGGTTGTAATGTTGGGGGGGTGTATTGTATGTTTATTTAAATGGAAAAGAGCTGTTTTCTTTGGGGCATGCCCCGCAAAAGGCCCTTTTAAGGGCTGGTAAGGTAAAAACATAATTTATGCTTACCTGATAAATTTATTTCTCTTGTAGTGTGTTCAGTCCACGGGTCATCCATTACTTATGGGATATATTCTCCTTCCCAACAGGAAGTTGCAAGAGGATCACCCAAGCAGAGCTGCTATATAGCTCCTCCCCTCACATGTCATATCCAGTCATTCGACCGAAACAAGACGAGAAAGGAGAAACTATAGGGTGCAGTGGTGACTGGAGTTTTAATTAAAATTTAGAACTGCCTCAAAAAAGACAGGGCGGGCCGTGGACTGAACACACTACAAGAGAAATAAATTTATCAGGTAAGCATAAATTATGTTTTCTCTTGTTAAGTGTGTTCAGTCCACGGGTCATCCATTACTTATGGGATACCAATACCAAAGCTAAAGTACACGGATGAAGGGAGGGACAATGCAGGAACATTAAACAGAAGGAACCACTGCCTGTAGAACCTTTCTCCCAAAAACAGCCTCCGAAGAAGCAAAAGTGTCAAATTTGTAAAATTTTGAAAAGGTATGAAGTGAAGACCAAGTTGCAGCCTTGCAAATCTGTTCAACAGAGGCCTCATTCTTAAAGGCCCAGGTGGAAGCCACAGCTCTAGTGGAATGAGCTGTAATTCTTTCAGGGGGCTGCTGTCCAGCAGTCTCATAGGCTAAACGTATTATGCTACGAAGCCAAAAAGAGAGAGAGGTGGCCGAAGCCTTTTGACCTCTCCTCTGTCCAGAATAAACGACAAACAGAGAAGAAGTTTGCCGAAAATCTTTAGTTGCCTGTAAGTAGAACTTCAGGGCACGGACCACGTCCAGATTATGCAAAAGACGTTCCTTCTTTGAAGAAGGATTAGGACATAATGATGGAACAACAATCTCTTGATTGATATTTCTGTTAGAAACTACCTTAGGTAAAAACCCAGGTTTAGTACGCAGAACTACCTTGTCTGAATGAAAAATCAGATAAGGAGAATCACAATGTAAGGCAGATAACTCAGAGACTCTTTGAGCCGAGGAAATAGCCATCAAAAACAGAACTTTCCAAGATAACAGCTTAATATCAATGGAATGAAGGGGTTCAAACGGAACACCTTGGAGAACTTTAAGAACTAAGTTTAAGCTCCACGGCGGAGCAACAGTCTTAAACACAGGCTTAATCCCAGCTAAAGCCTGACAAAAAGCCTGAACGTCTGGAACTTCTGCCAGACGTTTGTGTAAAAGAATAGACAGAGCAGAAATCTGTCCCTTTAACGAACTAGCGGATAAACCCTTTTCTAAACCCTCTTGTAGAAAAGACAATATCCTAGGAATACTAACTTTACTCCATGAGTAACTCTTGGATTCACACCAATATAAATATTTACGCCATATCTTATGGTAAATTTTTCTGGTAACAGGTTTCCGAGCCTGTATTAATGTATCAATAACCGACTCCGAGAAACCACGCTTTGATAGAATTAAGCGTTCAATCTCCATGCAGTCAGCCTCAGAGAAATTAGGCTTGGATGGTTGAAAGGACCCTGAATTAGAAGGTCCTGCCTCAGAGGCAGAGACCATGGTGGACAGGACGACATGTCCACTAGGTCTGCATACCAGGTCCTGCGTGGCCACGCAGGCGCTATCAGAATCACCGATGCTCTCTCCTGTTTGATCTTGGCAATCAGTTGAGGCAGCAACGGAAACGGTGGAAACACATAAGCCATGTTGAAAACCCAAGGGGCTGCTAGTGCATCTATCAGCACCGCTCCCGGGTCCCTGGACCTGGATCCGTAACAAGGAAGCTTGGCGTTCTGGCGAGATGCCATGAGATCCAGTTCCGGTTCGCCCCAATGAAGAATCAGTTGAGCAAATACCTCCGGGTGAAGTTCCCACTCCCCCGGATGAAAGGTCTGGCGACTTAGAAAGTCCGCCTCCCAGTTCTCCACGCCTGGGATGTAGATCGCTGACAGGTGGCAAGAGTGAGACTCTGCCCAGCGAATTATCTTCGAGACTTCTAACATCGCTAGGGAACTCCTGGTTCCCCCTTGATGGTTGATGTAAGCCACAGTCGTGATGTTGTCCGACTGAAATCTGATGAACCTCAGTGTTGCTAACTGAGGCCAAGCTAGAAGAGCATTGAATATTGCTCTTAATTCCAGAATGTTGATTGGGAGGAGTTTCTCCTCCTGAGTCCACGATCCCTGAGCCTTCAGGGAGTTCCAGACTGCGCCCCAGCCTAGTAGGCTGGCATCTGTTGTTACAATCGTCCAATCTGGCCTGCGAAAAGTCATTCCTTTGGACAGATGAAACCCGAGACAACCACCAGAGAAGAGAATCTCTGGCCTCCTGGTCCAGATTTAGTAGAGGGGACAGATCTGAGTAATCCCCATTCCACTGACTTAGCATGCATAATTGCAGCGGTCTGAGATGCAGGCGCAAATGGCACTATGTCCATTGCCGCAACCATTACGCCGATTACTTCCATGCACTGAGCTACTGATGGGCTTGGAATGGAATGAAGGACACGGCAAGCATTTAGAATTTTTGATAACCTGGATTCCGTCAGGTAAATCTTCATCTCTACAGAATCTATAAGAGTCCCTAGAAAGGGAACCTTTGTGAGTGGTAATAGAGAACTCTTTTCCATGTTCACTTTCCACCCATGCGACCTCAGAAATGCTAGAACTATCTCTGTATGAGACTTTGCATTTTGAAAACTTGACGCTTGTATCAGAATGTCGTCTAGGTACGGAGCCACCGCTATGCCTCGCAGTCTTAGCACCGCCAGAAGCAAAATAATTTCTTTACCGGTAAAGACTGACTTTTATTTAAAGTAACATCAATACAATTGGTACACATATTTCTATTGGGCTCCACATTGGCTTTTAAACATAATGAACAAGCAGATTCATCTGTATCAGACATGTTTAAACAGACTAGCAATGAGACTAGCAAGCTTGGAAAATACCTTCAATAAGTTTTCAAGCAATATAAAAAACGCTGCTGCGCTTTTAAACACACAAAAAAACTGTCACAGTTGAAATAACAATGAACTAATTCAGTGCCCCAAAAGATTTATCACCAAAGTACCTCACAAAACGATTAACATGCCAGTAAACGTTTTAAAAACAAACATTTCAAATGTTATGTAAAGTTATCACTAAGCCTGCTACCAGTCGCTGCTACTGCAGTTAAGGCTCATACATTATTTCAGTATTAACAGTATTTTTTCAGTCAAATTCTATTCCCTAGAAAATAACTCTACTGCGCATACATTTACCAGCCTGATACCAGTCGCTACTACTGCATTTAAGGCTGTACTTACATCATATGGGTATCAGCAGTGTTTTCTTAGTCAATTCCATTCCTAGAAAATATTTTACTGCACATACCTCATTTGCAGGGGACCCCGCATGCTATTCCCTTTTCTGAAGTTACCCCACTCCTCAGAATGTGCGAGAACAGCCAGTGGATCTTAGTTACGTCTGCTAAGATCATAGAAAACGCAGGCAGATTCTTCTTCTAAATACTGCCTGAGAGAAAAAACAGCACACTCCGGTGCCATTTAAAATAACAAACTTTTGATTGTAGAATAATTAAGTAAAAAACTCCTAACTCCTCTCACGACCTCCTTCTTTGTTGAGAGTTGCAAGAGAATGACTGGATATGACATGTGAGGGGAGGAGCTATATAGCAGCTCTGCTTGGGTGATCCTCTTGCAACTTCCTGTTGGGAAGGAGAATATATCCCATAAGTAATGGATGACCCGTGGACTGAACACACTTAACAAGAGAAAGAGCTGTTAAATTTTTATTTTAGAATAGGGTAGGGCATTTTTTTATTTTGGGGGGCTTTGTTATTTTTTTAGGGGGCTTAGAGTAGGTGTAATTAGTTTAAAATTCTTGTAATCTTTTTTTATTTTTTGTAATTTAGTGTTTGGTTTTTTTTGGAATTTAGTTTAGTTGATTTAATTGTAGATAATTGTAGATAGTTTATTTAATTAATTTATTGATAGTGTAGTGTTAGGTTTAATTGTAGATAATTGTAGGTATTGTATTTAATTAATTTATTGATAGTGTAGTGTTAGGTTTAATTGTAGATAATTGTAGGTATTGTATTTAATTAATTTATTGATAGTGTAGTGTTAGGTTTAATTGTAGATAATTGTAGGTATTGTATTTAATTAATTTATTGATAGTGTAGTGTTAGGTTTAATTGTAACTTAGGTTAGGATTTATTTTACAGGTAATTTTTTAATTATTTTAACTAGGTAACTATTAAATAGTTATTAACTATTTAATAGCTATTGTACCTGGTTAAAATAAATACAAAGTTGCCTGTAAAATAAATATTAATCCTAAAATAGCTACAATGTAATTATAATTTATATTGTAGCTATATTAGGGTTTATTTTACAGGTAAGTATTTAGCTTTAAATATGATTAATTTATTTAATAAGAAATAATTTATTTTGTTAGATTTAAATTATATTTAACTTAGGGGGGTGTTAGTGTTAGGGTTAGACTTAGCTTTAGGGGTTAATCCATTTATTAGAATAGCGGTGAGGTCTGGTCAGCAGATTAGGGGTTAATAATTGTAGGTAGGTGGCGGCGACGTTGGGGGCGGCAGATTAGGGGTTAATAAATATAATATAGGGGTCGGCGATGTTAGGGGCAGCAGATTATGGGTACATAGGGATAAAGTAGGTTGCGGCGGTGTACGGAGCGGCAGATTAGGGGTTAAAAATAATATGCAGGGGTCAGCGATAGCGGGGGCGGCAGATGAGGGTTAATAAGAGTAAGGTTAGGGGTGTTTAGACTCGGGGTTCATGTTAGGGTGTTAGGTGCAGACTTAGAAACTGTTTCCCCATAGGAAACAATGGGGCTGCATTAGGAGCTGAACGCTGCTTTTTTGCAGGTGTTAGGTTTTTTTTCAGCTCAAACTGCCCCATTGTTTCCTATGGGGGAATCGTGCACGAGCACGTTTTTGAAGCTGGCCAGGTCCGTAAACACAGCTGGTATTGAGAGTTGCAGTGGCGGTAAATATGCCTGTACGCTCCCTTTTTGGAGCCTAACGCAGCCCTTCTGAGAACTCTCAATACCAGCGTTATTTAAAAGGTGCGGGGAAAAAAAGCACGAGTAGCTAACGCACCCCTTTGGCCGCAGAACTCTAAATCTAGGCGTTAGTGTTTTTTTTTTTGTAATTTAGTTTAGTTGATTTAATTGTAGATAATTGTAGATAGTTTATTTAATTAATTTATTGATAGTGTAGTGTTAGGTTTAATTGTAACTTAGGTTAGGATTTATTTTACAGGTAATTTTGTAATTATTTTAACTAGGTAACTATTTAATAGCTATTGTACCTGGTTAAAATAAATACAAAGTTGCCTGTAAAATAAATATTAATCCTAAAATAGCTACAATGTAATTATTAATTATATTGTAGCTATCTTAGGGTTTATTTTACAGGTAAGTATTTAGCTTTAAATAGGATTAATTTATTTAATAAGATTTATTTTATTTCGTTAGATTTAAATTATATTTAACTTAGGGGGGTGTTAGTGTTAGGGTTAGACTTAGCTTTAGGGGTTAATACATTTATTAGAGTAGCGGCGAGGTCCGGTCGGCAGATTAGGGGTTAATACTAGAAGTTAGGTGTCGGCGATGTTAGGGAGGGCAGATTAGGGGTTAATACTATTTATTATAGAGTTTTTGAGTCGGGAGTGAGGCGGATTAGGGGTTAATACTATTTATTATAGAGTTTTTGAGTCGGGAGTGAGGCGGATTAGGGGTTAATACATTTATTATAGTAGCGGTGAGGTCCGGTCGGCAGATTAGGGGTTAATAAGTGTAGTTAGGGGGGCAGATTAGGGGTTAATAAATATTATGTAGGTGTCGACGATGTTAGGGGCAGCATATTATGGGTACATAGGGATAATGTAGGTTGCGGCAGTGTGCGGTCGGCAGATTAGGGGTTAAAAAATTTAATAGAGTGGCGGCGATGTGGGGGGACCTCGGTTTAGGGGTTCATAGGTAGTTTATGGGTGTTAGTGTACTGTAGAGCACAGTAGTTAAGAGCTTTATGAACCGGCGTTAGCCCATAAAGCTCTTAACTCCTGACTTCATTCTGCGGCTGGAGTTTTGTCGTTAGAGTTCTAACGCTCACTTCAGCCAAGACTCTAAATACCAGTGTTAGAAAGATCCCATTGAAAAGATAGGATACGCAATTGACGTAAGGGGATCTGCGGTATGGAAAAGTTGCGGCTGGAAAGTGAGCGTTAGACCCTTACCTACAAGAGTCTAAATACCAGCGGAACTCTAAATCTAGGCGTATATTTTTGAGGTAGGTCTATATAATGTTCCTATGCAAATCCTCTCGAACCCCTATAATAATCTCCCAATTTCACATTTCAAAAGGATATTGTTGGCATCGCCGTACCTAATTTCACTAGGAAGTGTATAATTACGTCACTTCCGTCTTAGCTTCATGGACTTCTGTTGAAAGACTATGTTTCCGGAAGTGGCGCACGACACAATCAACGTCACTTCCATCTTAGCATCATGTGTTTATGTTTTTATTCAAAGCATGTGCTACCGTTGCAAATAATGCACATTCGTTATTGGGGATGAGATCTAAACGAAGGGGTAGGTAAGGAATCATGTATAATGTTATTTAAAATCATGCATAATGTTATAAAAAAATGTTATTTAAAATTGTTAATCAAAATAGGTAAACTAGATACACAGACAAAAGTTATATATACAAAATTTATTGAACGATAGTGGCAAACTATTTATATTTGCATATGTTGGGAAATGTTTTTAGAAAATGTTTTCACATCCTGCTTGAATAGAACATAAATATAGACTACAATTACATAAAAGCATATAAAAATGGATGTAGTCTATATAAACAAAATGCAATTATCTAAAAATATCTTGTCTAGATATATCCTGTCTAAAAATAACACAAAATAAAATGTGATTGTATACAGACGTCTATAAATGGATGCAGTCGATCTAAAAATAGATCAATAAATAAATATAGATGGATACATTAGTATAAAGATATCGTGTTTAAAAATATCATATCTAAAAATACATGCAAATGGATACAGTTTATCTGAAAATGACACGGAGTGGAATATAATTGAGGTTAGGTGAAATCAATCATTGTAGCTAATTCTTATAGGCTAAATATATATAGATAATACGTTAATATTAGGCCCTTCAGTTTGTGGATCTTGTATGTTTCCCTCTGTGTACTGCATTAGGTATTTTGCTCTCACCAACTATTTTAGAATGGTTCAATAGTTATGAGTGGTTCATTATTTTATCCAATATATCCTATATTTATGTTGTTTTTGACGAAGATTCTTTATATTGTAGATTTTGCCATGTTATAATATTTCACCTTACAGACTAGACATATATTATACTCATGCTAGACATATTTCATTCACACCCCATGGGGGGGGGGGGGGGTTCTATTATATCTACTCACCACTATACACATATATTTTTTTTATCATCCTCATAGTTAGATATACTACCAGTAGATCACTAGGATCTACTTGGTGGATCACATGTGCACCATAGATTATTATTTATCTGGTCATTGATATATAGTTTGTAATTATTCTCATATTTACACATAGGTCTTTATTATTGTCACAATATGGTATTATTTTATTTTTATTTGGGTTTATTTATAGGCTCAAGTATGGGTTTAGGTTTTGGGCAGTTAACTTTAGATTTGTATTTTCTTATATTGGTTACTTACCTGTATATTATATTTCACTATAAGAACCGTATTTTTGTCAATAAGAATTGTATTTCACATATCTATTGGGATATACTATTATTTGTTATATTATGTCTGTTTATATTTGCATCAGTCATCATTTAGATGATTTTTGTTTTTATGTATCGTATTATAGTCCCCTATTAATTATTAATGTGGTATACATAACAAATGTGAATTGAGGGTCTCTTCATACTCTACAGGGAGTGCAGAATTATTAGGCAAGTTGTATTTTTGAGGATTAATTTTATTATTGAACAACAACCATGTTCTCAATGAACCCAAAAAACTCATTAATATCAAAGCTGAATAGTTTTGGAAGTAGTTTTTAGTTTGTTTTTAGTTATAGCTATTTTAGGGGGATATCTGTGTGTGCAGGTGACTATTACTGTGCATAATTATTAGGCAACTTAACAAAAAACAAATATATACCCATTTCAATTATTTATTTTTACCAGTGAAACCAATATAACATCTCAACATTCAAAAATATACATTTCTGACATTCAAAAACAAAACAAAAACAAATCAGTGACCAATATAGCCACCTTTCTTTGCAAGGACACTCAAAAGCCTGCCATCCATGGATTCTGTCAGTGTTTTGATCTGTTCACCATCAACATTGCGTGCAGCAGCAACTACAGCCTCCCAGACACTGTTCAGAGAGGTGTACTGTTTTCCCTCCTTGTAAATCTCACATTTGATGATGGACCACAGGTTCTCAATGGGGTTCAGATCAGGTGAACAAGGAGGCCATGTCATTAGATTTTCTTCTTTTATACCCTTTCTTGCCAGCCACGCTGTGGAGTACTTGGACGCGTGTGATGGAGCATTGTCCTGCATGAAAATCATGTTTTTCTTGAAGGATGCAGACTTCTTCCTGTACCACTGCTTGAAGAAGGTGTCTTCCAGAAACTGGCAGTAGGACTGGGAGTTGAGCTTGACTCCATCCTCAACCCGAAAAGGCCCCACAAGCTCATCTTTGATGATACCAGCCCAAACCAGTACTCCACCTCCACCTTGCTGGCGTCTGAGTCGGACTGGAGCTCTCTGCCCTTTACCAATCCAGCCACGGGCCCATCCATCTGGCCCATCAAGACTCACTCTCATTTCATCAGTCCATAAAACCTTAGAAAAATCAGTCTTGAGATATTTCTTGGCCCAGTCTTGACGTTTCAGCTTGTGTGTCTTGTTCAGTGGTGGTCGTCTTTCAGCCTTTCTTACCTTGGCCATGTCTCTGAGTATTGCACACCTTGTGCTTTTGGGCACTCCAGTGATGTTGCAGCTCTGAAATATGGCCAAACTGGTGGCAAGTGGCATCTTGGCAGCTGCACGCTTGACTTTTCTCAGTTCATGGGCAGTTATTTTGCGCCTTGGTTTTTCCACATGCTTCTTGCGACCCTGTTGACTATTTTGAATGAAACGCTTGATTGTTCGATGATCACGCTTCAGAAGCTTTGCAATTTTAAGAGTGCTGCATCCCTCTGCAAGATATCTCACTATTTTTGACTTTTCTGAGCCTGTCAAGTCCTTCTTTTGACCCATTTTGCCAAAGGAAAGGAAGTTGCCTAATAATTATGCACACCTGATATAGGGTGTTGATGTCATTAGACCACACCCCTTCTCATTACAGAGATGCACATCACCTAATATGCTTAATTGGTAGTAGGTTTTCGAGCCTATACAGCTTGGAGTAAGACAACATGCATAAAGAGGATGATGTGGTCAAAATACTCATTTGCCTAATAATTCTGCACTCCCTGTATATCATATTCATGACTTAATATATATTTTTGGTTGTTGTTATGTTTAGCGAGATAATAACTTAGTTTTGTGCATGAATTAATCACATATAATTGTTGAGTATACTATTATTCCTCATGTTTATTAGACCCACTGGCATGTGATTGGCTCACGGTGCCGACCATATAGTCCAATGGCAATTGCCACCCAGGGGGGCATTTGGCCTCCTGAATACTGTATTGGTCTAACTCTATTAAGTGTGGGCACTTGCGTATTTGACAGCGATTGGATTTCGATGCTGGTAGAGTGATCTAATAGGGTGCCAATTTTCAGGAGGTGTATCATTATTATTATTATGCACCAGATAGATTGCTGTTTTGGATATATATTTGATATATGCTTGGGATATAATTGTGCTCTATATCCTTAACACTTAAGACCAAATATATACCTGTTGACTCCAAATATCATATGTTTAGTGAGCATTTCTTTATGTGTACTGGTACACTGTTGTATTATTGGTTCACAGTGCCATTCCCTGAGTCCAATGGCACTCGCCACTCTAGCAAGCGTGTGCCTGAATGACAAATCAGATTGGTTTAATATAATTAGACATAAACAATGATTTATTTACATCGATTGGATCTTGGGGCCGGCTCAGTGATCCAATAGGGTGTTAATTATCGGTAGGTGTATCAACACTCATGCACTTGATAGACTGTTTTAGGTGATTATATGTAATATATATAGTTCCCTTATTCCTAATGGATTTGATAAATGTTGTGTATTTTCTTGATCGATATACTAGGTACCATCACACACTATTGTGTGATTGGTTCACATTACCGGTACCTTTGTCCAATAATATGTCATCCTGATCCTTGGATTGGCAATACTCATAAGCATGGCATGTTTGCTAATTACATTGGCAGTGATTAGATACTCGTACCGGTCAGTGACCTAATAGGGTGTGAAAAAATGGTGGGTGTGTCAACACCCACACACATGATTGGTGATTTGTAGGTAAGAGTAATACAACCTGATGAAATGGCACATTCACTGAGAAACACGTTGCTGTGCTCCTTAGTGTTTTAATTGTTTTTAAAATAAAGCACTTTTTATCCGTACCTTGCTCTTGTTCTTTGATATCGTGGTGACGATTTGGAGGACGTGCTCTGCACTTTGCGGCTAGAACAGCTGCGTATCAGAGTGGATTGAGTCAGCCAAGTGGCTCTGAAGCCTCAGTCTGCTGATTATTGCACTGGATGTGCACCTTGGCTTGTGAGTATATAGCTGTATTTGTCTTCTGTTCTATCGATAGTGTTTTTGTTATTACATCATCAGGCGCCTCTTTTTTTCCTCTCACTCAGGATCCTGTTTGCTGACTATCTATTCCACAAGAGAGCTGCCTAACAGTTGCTACCTGATACTTTTGTTGGGTCATCAAGCAAATAAACAACAAACACAAAGAAATCATGAAGTTACGCTCATATTTGATCACCAGTGGTTGGACAACTGGTTTGTTTTTGTTTTGGACTCACTTATCACAGAAAATAGACTGCTAATTTGCACTTCATTATTAATTGTTTTGTTCTGTTTTCTCATTTAGAGTCACAAATCATTTATTCCCTTTTTTATTTTTACTTTTACTGTTATCATTATTTTTTTAACTTTTAACCATCTTTTTATTTATATTCAATATATAATCATTATTTATTGCACATTATTTATAGTTGCACATATATATATATATTTGAAACTCCATATTTTCATGATATAATACATCTTTGTACAAACACTTTTAGGGTTGGCGCACCCTTTACATTCAGTATTTTTATAGATTGTAATTGTTCCCAGCTTATCAGCTTATATAAAAATAGGTTGTTTAAAACAGGTTTGAATAAAAAACAATGTGTAAAAAAAAACAAGTATATGTAAAAGAAAACAAGTTTATGTTAAAAACGAGTATATGTAAAAAGCAAGGATGTTGAGTCACATTGATAGTCATATAACCTGGCTTTAAGCTAGTATGAGCATACATGCAAAGGGCTAAGGGAATATATCTATAGTGTGTCCTCATGTGTCCTCATATATTAAGGCTATGTGTTAGATCTTCCTTGTTGTTTAAACCTTTTGGGTAGAGACAATGTAAATTGAAGATCCATTTGGATTCAGCAATTATTAACTTTTTTTCAAAATCTCCTCTCCAATTTGGAGTGACTTTCTGAATGCCCATATATCTAAAATCTTTATTGTTACCTCAGTGTTTGGTTGTCAAATGTTTATATAGAGCGGTTTCAGTATTTTTATTTTTAATCTGTGTGAGATGTTCCCTAATTCTGTCTTTTAGTTGTCTGGAAGTCTGACCAACATATTGTAGGCCACAGCTACACTGAATAATGTAGATCACCCCTTTACTCTGACATCTTAATAGATCCTTGATTTCATATTTAACGTTTGTGTTGTGAGAAATAATTTTATTTATTTTTTTGTGCCATTTTTACAAGCTTGGGCAAGGAAAAATCCCCTGATGTTTCTACCATATCTGTCACTGGTTCCATGTTTCATCAACCTCGGTATACTAGGTGACAATGTGTTTTTGAGATTGGTGGTCTTCCTATATATAAATCTTGGTTGTAAAGTTAATTTCTCTCCTATGACATCATCATTTTTGAGTAGTGACCACTGTTTCCTTATAATTCTCTCAATTATGGATCTATTTTCACTATATTCTGTTATAAAAGGTATAGTCAATATTGTGTCTTCGGGGTTCATGTTTGTCTTTCTTTTGTAAGTTAATACATTCTTAAGATCAGTATGCCTAACCTCTTCTATGTTGGTATCTAATATATCCTCTTGATATCCTCTCTCTAGAAATCTGTTCTTAAGGACTAGTGCTTGTTCCTCCCATTTTGTGGGATTTGAACAGTTCTTTTTAATTCTTAAAAGTTGACCTTTTGGTATATTAGACTTCCAGTTTTGATGATGACAGCTGTTTTGATGGATGTAATTGTTACAGTCCACTTTTTTTGAAGAAAGTGGATGTCTCTACTCTACCATTTATGACTTTGATTTTGAGATCTAAAAAGGTAATCAGGTTCTTGCTATACTCATATGTGAATTGTAGGTTATGAGTGTTATTGTTCATTATTTCTATGGTGTATTTTAAATCTTCTATTGATCCCTTCCATATTTTAAAAATATCGTCAATATATCTTTGATATAGGACCAGGTCCACGCACTCTGGGCAGGAATCCCCAAAAATTAGTTCCCATCTACCCATATACAAATTTGCATAACTGGGAGCAAACCTGGTCCCCATAGCAGTCCCACAAAGTTGTCTGTAATATTTCCCATTATCGTTAAAATAATTGTGGGTTAAGATATATTGTATACTATCTATGATGAAATCTCTTTGGGGTTTTGGTACACTTGGATCTTTGTTGTATATCTCCTCTATTTCCCTGAAACCTACTGTCAGGTGTACTAAATTAATGGTATTGTTGTCTCTCTTTCCATACTTCCCCTGAATCGTCATGATAGTTTGACCCATATGGGACACTGATTCCACCCTCATTAGGGGCATTCGCTACATTACTATAGGACAGTGTTTTTCAACCAGTGTGCCGTGGCACACTAGTGTGCCGTGAGAGATCCTCAGGTGTGCCGCGGCAAACTGACAACAGTGCGGGGGTGTCCCTCTTTCAAATTTTGAAATATTGGGAGGTATGTGACATTCTCATCAGGCATCATTTACAACCATGACATTGACATTCATTCACAGACAATCATTACGATTGTGAATGAATGTCAATATGTCATGTAGGAGGCATGGCATGACAGCACAGTACAGTGTGTGTGTATATATATATATATATATATATATACACACTGTATATATATCCTGTATTAGGCTACAATGTGTGATTTTGTAAAATTTTGGGATGGTGGTGTGCCACAGGATTTTTTAATGTAAAAAAGTGTGCCACGGCAAAAAAAAAGGTTGCAAATCACTGCTATAGGATACATTTCTGTTTTGGACCACTTCTCATGTGATTGTTGAGACCATTGTCTCTATGATGATTGTTGAGGCTATTATCTCTATAGTAATTAGTGTGATTTCTCTGGCCTCTCCTATGCGGGAATCTGGGATGTTGTCGTTTATGATTGTATGTGACCTTTGTCCAAATTTCCTCATTCGTTGAGTTCGCTTCTTCATTTATACCTTTATGGGTATCCATTTCCTCATCTACATTTTGGTCTATGTTTTGTATTTGATCTTTATTTCTGATTCTAATTCTTTATTCATTTTTTTTCGATTTCTTATTTGTGATATCTTCTCTAACCGTGTTAACCTTTTTTTTTTCTCTCTGACAGGTCATGGAATTCAGATATGAATCCATCTGGACCTAGAAGATTGTCTTCATTGATCTTGATATCTATATCTATGTGCTTCAAGATAGATTCTCTATAATCAATAATTAGTTGCATGAGTTGTTTAGAGTTATCTACCAAAATGTTGGTCCATTTCTCTATGAATTTGGGGTCATCTAATTTAAAAGCAGATTCTTTCTTAGTGACTAACCCTTTCTGGATTATGTTAAACTCCAAACATTTCTTTAGAAAAAAGATCTCCACTTTGTATTTCACCTCTGTTATAAGTAATTTTTCAACATTTTTCAAAATGGATAGGATGTCTATTGACTCTGTCTCATCTGGACTACAATCATTAGTTATGTGATGTACATCTGATGTTATCTCTTTCCTGATAGATTTAGTTATCTCCATATTGTATGGGTGTTATAAGAAACAGATCTCAATAGATCTCTAAAAAGAGTTGATATTACAGATAAAAATGGTAATAGGTATTAGAAATAGAAATACCAGGTGCTCAGGTTAGATGCTAGGACACAAAGTTAAATTGAGTAAATAGTTAACCCAGCGCTTGGTGTATTGCTGCCTGAAAACTCCTAAAATGGGGTACCTAGCCACCCTAGAGGAAGTAATATAAACAGAGTGTGAATAGGAGCGCCTAGGGAAAGGCTAGGCAGAAAATATATATGTGGAATGTATTTGATGTTGCAAATTTATTTATTTATTTATAAAATATTTTACCAGGAAGGATACATTGAGATTTCTCTCGTTTTCAAGTATGTCCTGGGTCCACAAAACATTGCATTGATACAATAGGGTACAATAAAATTCAAAAACAATAATAATAATACACAATATATGCAAAAAATTTACATAGAACAGGTAGGAAATATATAATCAACCATGACAGGTGCATTCTGTTTTGAGATATGTCTTAAGTCAAAGTCTATATAAAATGTATTTATTCTAAAACAAAAAGTGCATTAACAAACTGTAACAGTATTACAATATACAACATGGATCCATGTGGCACAAGGAGCTCAAAAAAGAACAGTTTACACAATAAAAACAACAATAATAATAAAAACAATTAAAGTGGTTCCTTGGTTATGGCGTGGACCACGTTAATGGTATTAGTCTATTAGTCCCAATAGTGAAAGTCTGTGATAAAATCTGTATCGAATCCTAAAATGATGATGTGCAAAAAAATGATGGTGATGTGCAAAAAAGGTGATATGTGCAAAAAAGCTACAAAAAAAGCCACAGAAATTCGGGGCAAGAACCCTCAAAAATTAAAAAATTCAAAACACAACATCACGGGTATTTCCTTGGGTCGGGACGTATATAAGCTCTCATTGTTCGCCGATGACATCCTTTTTACCCTGACTAACCCTGAAATATCGATCCCCCATCTCCTGACAGAACTTTCCACTTTTAACAGTCTCACAAACTTCTTGTTAAACCAGAATAAATCCAAAATGTTGGGCTTCAACTTACCAGAGCGCATAGCTTTATTAATTAAAAATAGTTGCCCCTTCAAGTAATGTAGCGGGACAATGAAATACCTAGGTATCTACTTACCCGATTCTTTTGACAAGATATTCCATACGAACTATCTCCATCCTGGAAATTATTTACAAGATACTACATTGCTGGTATCTAATTTCCAGAAGACTGCACCACCTGTTCCCCAAAACCAGCAATAGATGCTGGAGGTGCGGACATGTAGGGAGTAGTATGGGGCACATGTGGTGGTGGTGCTCGCGACTTGATCACTATTGGTATATCATCATTCATGAAGTTGAACATATTTTGCGGGTAAATATTACCCCAGACCCCCAGATTTGGTTGTTAAATAGATCTGTCCAATTACCCTCTAAATACCTAATTCCCTTAATTTAGATTTTTGCTAATAGTGTTAAGATCTTCATAGCGAGGACATGGAAGTCTAAAGACATTCCGACCCTGGCAATGTGGAGAAACAAAGTCAAAGAGTTGTTGGAGCTAGAGGAGTACACCACATATAAAAATGGCAATATAGAATGCTTTCTTATGCTGCAAACATTGTGGGATAAATACAATAAAAATTTTGTGAGCCTTTCAAACATTGATGAGAACTAGCTGTAGACCCTCTGGCAAAATCTTCACTATTAAACCATAGCTAATACTTATAGATTAAAGATATATTGTTAGGTACCTATAGCATTCATACTCAACATTACTGTCTATATTGTGACATGGTATTTGATGCAAACCGATGTGACTTTTTACTGATACGCTGTTTAATTTGTTTTATTCAAAAATTTGTGAGTCTGTTCCAATGACTTGTAATTGTAATTCTTGATGTTCCAAGAATGTGATTTTGTGGAGCGATTGTTGTAATATATGAACAGATTCCTCTCAATAAAAAGATTTTTTTTTTTAAAAACTGGTGGGAAAAAAAGTAAAATAAGTTTAAAAGTGTACAAAAAGGGATAAAAATGGAATGGAAAAATCGATTAAACAAAGATATATGTGAAATTAAAGTTCCATTGGAAGAAATAAGTGAAGGGGAATCCAATTTGGGAGAATGCTGTTTTTTTTCAAAGAAGATCCTCCTGTGTGTAGTGCTATAAAAACCTGAAATCAAAAAAGTACAATAGTGCAAAAACGCTAAGGGCTATTTGCATGTAAAAGAAATAGGCTTACCATATACTGTCAATGCGTTTCGGCCCTTTCATAGGCCTTTATCAAGACTAAATATGGTGTATAATGGCAGTCTATTTATATTGTGTATCATCCAATAGTTTGCCAATTGTTTTAGCGCCAAAAATTCTATTTAGGCCTTATGTGATGACATATTTCCTGTTAGTTAAGTCTCATGTTTACACCGGAAGTGACCCCTTGATTGTCATTCCTTCCGGTTTAGTTATGTAGTTGGCTTATTCCACATATACATATACTTGCCTTTTTTACACATATTCGGCTAGATTACGAGTTTTGCGTAAGAGTTAAAAAGCAGCGTTAGAAGGTCCTAACGCTGCTTTTTAATGGCCGCAGGTATTACGAGTCTTGCGGGTACAGGGGCAACGCTCACTTTTTTGCCCCAACTTGGCAATACCGAAAATCCACTTACGCCTATAGCATATCCTATATTTTCAATGGGACTTGCCTAACGCCGATATTACGAGTCTGTCCTGGGAGGCAAAAAAGTGAGCGGTAGAACCTTACCCGCAATATCACTAATGCATTTTAAAGTCAGTAGTTAAGAGTTTTATGCTACAAAGCTGTAGCATAAAACTCCTAACTAAAGTGCTCAAAAGTACATTAACACCCATAAACTACCTATTAACCCCTAAACCACCAATAACCACCAATAAACACCAATAAACATATTAACCCCTAAACTGCCGCACTCCCGCTTTCCCGCCACAATAATAAACATATTAACCCCTAAACCGCCGCACTCCCGCATCGCCGCCACTATAATAAAATTATTAACCCCTAATCTTACGCCCCCAACCTCGTCGCCACTAAACTAAATGTATTAACCCCTAAACCTAAGTCTAACCCTAACCCTAACACCCCCTAACATAAATATAATTTAAATAAATCTAAATAAAATTACAATCATTAACTAAATTATTGCTATTTAAAAATAAATAATTACCTGTAAAATAAACCTAAGATAGATACAATATAACTAATAGTTACATTTGTATCTATCTTATGGTTTATTTTTATTTTACAGGCAACTTTGTATTTATTTTAACTAGGTAGAATAGTTATTAAATAGTTATTAACTATTTAATAACTCCCTAGCTAAAAGAAATACAAAAGTACCTGTAAAATAAACCCTAACCTAAGTTACACTAACACCTAACACTACAATACAATTAAATAAATTAACTAAATTAAATACAATTAAATACAATTACCTAAATTACATTAAATTAGCTAAAGTACCAAAACAAACAAACACTAAATTACAGAAAATAATAAACCAATTACAAGAATTTTAAACTAATTACACCTAATCTTATCCCAGTAACAAAATAAAAAGCCCCCCCAAAATAAAAAAGCCCTACCCTACCCTAAATTACAAATAGCCCTGAAAATGGCCTTTTGCGGGGCATTGCCCCAAAGAAATCAGCTCTTTTACCTGTTAAAAAAAAATACATATCTCCCCAACATTAAAACCCACCACCCACACAACCAACACTACTCTAAAACCCACCCAATACCCCCTTAAAAAACCTAACACTAACCCCTTGAAGATCACCTTACCGGGAGAAGTCTTCACCCAACTGGGCCGAAGTCCTCAACGAATCCGGGAGAAGTCTTCACCCAACCGGGCCGAACTCCTCAACGAATCCGGGAGAAGTCTTCACCCAACCAGGCCAAAGTCCTCAACGAATCCGGGAGAAGTCTTCACCCAACCGGGCCGAAGTCCTCAACGAATCCGGTCGAAGTGGTCCTCCAGATGGGCAGAAGTCTTTATCCAGATGGCATCTTCTATCTTCATCCATCCGGAGCGGAGCCGGTCCATCTTCAAAACATCCGGCGCGGAGCATCCTCTTTCATCGACGGCGAACACTGAATGAAGGTTCGTTTAAGGTACGTCATCCAAGATGGCGTCCCTTCAATTCCGATTGGCTGATTCTATCAGCCAATCAGAATTAAGGTAGAAAAAATCCTATTGGCTGATGGAATCAGACAATAGGATTGAAGTTCAATCATATTGGCTAATCCAATCAGCCAATAGGATTGATCTTGCATTCTATTGGCTGATTGGAACAGCCAATAGAATGCAAGCTCAATCCTATTGGCTGATTGGATCAGCCAATTGTCAGGTAATATTACCTATTTCACTTGCACTCATTCACTCCACATCACCTATAATGTTATACACTTATATGCTTTCATTCTGCACCACTTGTAATTTTGCTAACATTATTTGCTATCTGTTCTGCTTGTCTTCACAGCCTGTGTTTCACAAGTCGCTTCCTGTTTTCTGACCACAATGCTCAGAGCTGACACATGACCTATATGTTGCATACATTATTCTCTGTAACCACAAACGGTCATTTTCCTGTCACCTTACTACAACACATATTATGTTATGTTATGCTAAGTACCAAATAAGGCTATAAGGCTATAAGGATATTTGCTTAGCCAATAGTATTTTGTTACGTATGGGATGCCTGCGTGCACCCATGGCTATATAACTCATTGTTGTACCCATAATAAATGAGCACTTGCTAATGACAACTGTCTGAGGTGTTATTCTCTGCAAGTGTTCCCGGAATTCTGAAGATCCCTGTTTTTGCCAAGACTCAGCATCCAAAAGTATTTCCCTCGGAGAATCCCTTGCCCTACAATCTGGTGTCAGAGAGTGGAATGTGGCTCGGCGCTCCCAATCGGGGTAAGTGATTTTGTCTATAAATTGTGACTTAATATTTGCCCTGGTGGGGGGCCCATCTACTTATTTAGGGGGAATAGTCTGTGGTAGACCCTGGGGTGGGTAAAGTGTCTGTGGGAGACCTCCGGAGTAAAAGTAAAGCTATAATTTGGCCCCCTGAAGTCTTGGCTAAACCAGTATCTCACTGCTTGCTATTTGTGTTATATATTTTTCTTGTCTCATTGTTGTTATTCTATTATAAGTACATATAGACGCAGGTGCAAGACGTCCCACGTACCGTGTTACACTGCGGTGATAGCCAGTGGCGCCTGTGTCTGATGTTCACTATCGCTTACTATTGTAACTGCTGTGTTATTTGTGCTGTATATATTGTACTCTTCATTGCTGTTACCCTATTATAAGGACATAGAGACACACTAGGTAAAACCTGTGTCCTATGTTCACTATCGCATACCATTTCCTGTACTATATGTATTGTATATTTTATTGCTGCTACTCTATTATAAGGACATAGGGACTTGGATGCAAGACGCCCCATTCACTCTGTGGATGATAGCCAGTGGCATCAGAGTCCTGTGTCTACTATCGCATGAGCTAGTGGAGACAACAACCAACTTTAAGTGCCGATACTCATCCAAACTAACAGTTTTGAAGACTACACATAACTGTGTATGAAACAGCTGTTGTTAGTGACAGATTAGTTGGGACTTGTCTCCATTAGACGCTAAATCCTATTGACTGTGTGTGTGAAAAATAACCGGCCACATTCACCCCACAGACGTGACAATCGACCTCCACAACACAGAATACAATGGCCATAGGGAGGCCCGGAGGGAGGCACCCTACTCTTACCCAAGGTTACATCGCATTACTATCGTGAGCCCTATGTTACCCTTAACATAGAAGGCACCGAATTACGATTCCTCGTGGATACGGGAGCAACTTGCTCCACTAGCATGGGTGATTCATATGATGGACCCTTGCAAGAGTCTAGTCCCTCTGTGGGAATCACTGGTGTGCCCATTCCTACCTTCCGCACTCCACTCCTCACAGTCCAAATCCCCGACTCTCCCGACACGCTGTCCCACTCATTCCACGTCATCCATGGTTGCCCCCTAAATCTCCTGGGTCAAGATTTGATGGGTAAACTGGGAATAATGATGACTATCTCCCGGAACGGTGGTATGACTGTCGACTTTGGCACAAGCGAATCAGGGGAATTGCCCCAGGACTCGCTGTCGCCGGAGACAGCCCAGTTGGTCGGTGAACTGCACCGCCTTATCGACTATAACCTACCCTCGTCCACAGATTTGAACACTCTCTTTGACCGTTTTCCTCATACCCTATGGTCCACCGGTCCTTATGACACGGGGACCATTGACTGCACCCCATATAGGGCATCTTTGCGTGAAGACTGCTCCCCAGTTTTCAACAAACACAATACCCTATTAGTGACGACAAACTAGACGGCATAGACCCCATGATTAACACATTCCTAGAGAAGGGTATTCTCAAATATACCGTCTCTCCGTACAACACTCCCATTAACCCCCTGCCTAAGCCGGCCGGTGGTTACCATTTTATTCAAGAATTTTTATCTAAAAAGCTCCCCGTTCCTGTGCAGGGTATGCCTACATGCCTGCGATCCCTCGCAGCGTGTGCCATGGCCGTTGAGATGTGCGAACCTATAACACTGGGACACCCCCTCATCCTCAATACCTCCCATCAGGTTCTGCACCTCCTTAATAACCTCCAGACGCAACACATGACTGCCCAAAGACTTAGTGGTTATGAAATACTGCTTACCAGTACTTCTGAGCTAACCATTAAGTACTGTGCAACTAACTCAGGCCCTGCTTCCATACTTAAGGTCCTGTTATCCTCTGACATACCACAATCTGACCTCCCCCTTCATGACTGTATTGCACTCATCCACTCTAGCACAATCCCCCGTCCTGATCTTCGGGACACCCTTTTCCCAGGGGCCCCTGAAGTTTTTGTAGACGGGTCCTGTAGCTGCCCAGGTGACCACACATATCTTTCAGGGTATGCAGTAGTCCAACTTCCCGACATTATACTTGAGTCCGGTCCTGTCATGCATAACTCTGCCCAGGCAGCTGAACTAATAGCTCTCACTCGTGCCTGTGAACTGTTTGCTGATACCTCTGTAAATATCTATACCGACTCCAGATATGCCTTTGGGGTGGTACATGATTTCGGCATGATTTGGAAACAAAGAGGTTTCAAGTCCACTGATGGTAAGGGTATCAGTCAAACCACTCTCATCACCGCACTCTTACAAGCCATCCTCCTCCCAAAAGAGATAGCCGTCATACACTGCCGCGCACACACTAACATTAGCAATCCTGTTGCTAGAGGTAATGTACTAGCTGACACAGTAGCCAAACAAGCAGCACGAATATCCCCATTGCAAGACCATGTTTACCCCGTCCTCGTCGCACCATCCTTGGTCGACAACGTACTCACCTCCTCCCGCCAGCAATTCGCCACCACCTCTGATATAAAATATTGGGTCTCCCAGAAACTCAAATTAAACCCCCAAGGGTTTTATTCGAAAGAGAGGAAGGGTGGGACAATCATTGGCATTCCCGAAGCCAGTGCACCCATTTTTATTTCACAAGCCCATGGTGTAAGTCACCTGAGCATCCACAACACTCTAGCTTTAATAAAGCCTTACTTCTGCATACAAAACCTACAGTTACATGTACAATCCTACATAGATCGCTGCATCACTTGTCTCCAAACCAAACACAACAACAAACCTGCAAAACATGACCACCTAACACCACCAGCCGCACCCTTCACTCACCTGCAGATAGACTTCACACACATCCCTAAAACAGGAACCAAACAGTTCTACCTATTGGTCATAGTTGACCAATTTTCTCGCTGGCCTGAAGCCTTCCCTACTACTAGGGAAGACGCAAAAATAGTTGTTAAATACCTTTGCACTGACGTCATTCCCTGATTTGGCTGCCCCCTGCAGATTAACTCAGACAATGGCCCTGCCTTTGTTAGCAAGGTATTGCAGGAATTGGTATCTCACCTACAGATGAAATGGAAGTTTCACATACCATATCACCCCCAGAGTTCAGGGGTGGTAGAAAGAATGAACCGGACCATTAAGGAAAAACTCCTTAAGGCCACGGGAAGGGAATTGGTCAAATGGCAGGATCATCTACCTGCAGTATTAGCTGAGGTACGAATGTCCCCAAGCAAGTCCACTCAGCTGTCCCCTTTTGAAATATTAATGGGTCAACCGTTCCCCACCCCCTGGGCCAGGACCCCACACATAGTCACTGGTGATTTAGACTTAATTAGAGAACGATATGTACATGAACTAATCTCTGTTTTGAATGGCAACTATAGTGATGTGGCTTCTCGTTTTCCTCTTCCCTCACAGGAACCAACCCACAGTTTCAAGGTCAGAGACACAGTGTGCATCAGACAGCTGAATAAAGCAAAGAAAGGAGGATTTCCATACGACCCACCTACCGAAGTCGTGGCCATCACCTGTACTGCCGTTCTCACGGCCCAAGAGCCCATCTGGATCCATGCATCTAGGGTAAAGCTCTGTCCAAAGAGGGGTGAAGTTGGCTGTCTAGTCCCTTCTGAAACATCTATACCGCCTATACAGGACGACCCAGGATAACAGTTGTGCCTTAAGAGGGGTGAAGTGTTCACAAAGTCCCTTCTGTAACACCTATATCATCCTCAGCTGCCAGTCCAGAGAGGGGTGAAGTTAGTTGCATAGTCCCTCCTGTAACACCTGTATTGTCTTCAGCAATAAGTCCAAAGAGGGGTGAAGTTGGTCGTATAGTCCCTTCTGTAACACCTATACCTTCTGGAGCAGCGGAACCAACACCATGATTGTCCCCAGTATCGTATGCCAGGTCTATGTCGCCCTGTGCATCATATGTGCCTTGCTTATTATACCAGCCTGGCTTTTTGGCACATGCCAAGACCCACCCTCTGAACATGGCCCTTTGGCCCACTTCTGCATGACCCTGATTGGAGCAAACCCCTCAAACTCAACGACCCCGCCAGCTCCACCTGCCCCAGCTATCCGTAGGACCAGGAGGTCCACCTCCGTTAAGTTTACCACGGTCTACACCAATGGGCGCACTCAGGTTGCA
Source organism: Bombina bombina (assembly GCF_027579735.1). Lineage (NCBI taxonomy): Eukaryota > Metazoa > Chordata > Amphibia > Anura > Bombinatoridae > Bombina > Bombina bombina. The sequence goes on along the minus strand of NC_069505.1, from coordinate 635,003,618 downwards.
CCCGCTCAGGATCGCCTGCTGTTACCACACTATGGTTTAACTCATCAAATACACATGTGGCCAGTTACACCTTTGATTATTGCGACATCCAGCGTGACCATTGGTCTACTCGGGAGGGATGTAGGCAAGGCCCTGAATGGCAATGTCACCGTTATAACTTTTATGCAAGCTCTATATATATGTGTGTTGTAGATGATTACTGGGGAAATCAATGTAGTTCTTGGGGGGCTGTGGGTTGGAATACTCCACCCACCCGGGAATGGGGGTACAAACCTCAGTCAGCAATGTATAGGAAAGATAAGAATGGTGTATCCCTCCTTACTAGAATGACCCTATCTAAGTCCAGTACCTGTTCTATCACAGGCAAAACCGGAACTAATATGAAACTTACCCTCACCATAGAAAACCCTAACCCTAATGACACAGGTACCTATTACCTTTCGGCTTGGCAACAAGGGATTAACTCACCCAACACAGGCGCCTGCTTTCACATTAAAGATATGTTTAACTCCTCTGAGTGGTCCAATATTGTGTCATCTCTTGTGGTCCAATATTGTGTCATAAAACAGACCCCCTCTTCCAACGAACCATGGTTGCCATGGCTGACCTGTCACCAAGGGATACTATGGCCATAGAAACAGGTTACTCAGACCGAAATCTCTGATTAGAATGGATGACCTTTTCAGCCAAACAATATAATAAATCAAATTGTTATGTCTGTGGTAATGCCCGCCCTCACCTAGGTACCGTCCCCCTTAACATTCCCACTAGTGCCGAGGCATGTTTTCTCAGCCTCTATACCAATACTTCAACTAACCATTCAGCCTGTACCACCTGGAAACGGGAATACCCCATCCTTACAAAGGTCCCACATCCAGGTGAAGGCATTACTTTATACCCTGGTGATTACACCTGCTACCGAGGCCAAAGTAAGGGCAGATTTTTGGGTAACTTTACATCTAACTACTGCTCTCACTATAGTACACTCACCAATCAACATCATACTCAGTCCTTAGGTGACATATATTGGATTTATGGGGACATGAAAATTTGATTAGAAGGAAAGTGTTCTGGGGAATGTGCTCTAGCAAAAGTTATTATGCCTCTCCATATTTTAGGTGAAAATAACACAGACACACATACTCACCCCACCTCCTCTCACCGTACACGAAGAGAGGCTATCCCAGGTAGCTTTGACCCCCATATATATATATATATATATATAGATGCCATTGGTGTTCCTAGAGGGGTCCCAGATGAATTTAAGGCCCGTGACCAGGTCAAAGCTTGCTTTGAATACATCTTTCCAATCATAACCGTCAATAAGAACGTTGACTGGATCAATTACATATTTTATAACCAACAACGTTTTGTTAACTTCACCACAGATGCACTTAAAGGGCCACTGTAAGTAAATATTTTCTATGCCTGTTACTAACTAACTACCCCAAATACGCTTTTTATCAATAGCATTTCATTAACATATCTCTACCATATATCAGAAATCTTGTCTGCAAATTTAATTGTTTTCCAAACCCACTCCGTGGGTATCCTTTGCTCTGTACCAATCCGTTTACAATACCTAGGTTTCAAAATGGCGCTTTAAAGACAAAGTTATTGGTTTAAGTATTTTGAACATGCAGTGCTGAAAATAGTGGGCAGGATAACGTGACATCATCGGCGAATAAAAGATATAACTTTAAGAACATTATGAAACTTTGTTTTGGAGAAAATATAGGTCAGTAGGTTTTAATTAATGTTTATTAACTTTAATATGTTAGTTGTTTAGCTTAAAAATTATAACAGAAAGTAATCCTTTAAGGGCATAGCTGACCAACTTGGCCCGACCTCTTACATGACTTTCCAAAACCGTATGGCCCTAGATATGCTCTTAGCCGAAAAGGGGGGTGTTTATAAGGTTCTTGATCCTCAAACTGGTGGATCTTGTTGCACCTATATCCCTGATAATACAGGCCCCACAGGGAAAGTCACGCTTGCTATTAAGAAATTAGAAGAATTATCTATTGAATTAAAGAAAAACTCTGGCATTGATAACTCCTGGGATAAATTCTTCACTGGTTTAGGTCTTTTAGATTGGCTCAAAAATATTGGTACCATTATTGTTTATATTGCTCTCTTTATTCTTTTTTGCTATTGTGGTTTTAAAATATTTGTTTCATGCATTGCTAAATGTGCTGCAACGCCTGCCGCTTCTAATCCCCATTGTCCACAATACCTGTACGTTCACCCTTCCACACATGCCTCTGCCCCATACCTCCATGTCCCAGTCCATCCTAGATACTAGTCCTAAGGTAGTCATTGTTATGACTAAAGAGGGGAATTGTCAGGTAATATTACCTATTTCACATGCACTCATTCACTCCACATCACCTATAATGTTATACACTTATATGCTTTCATTCTGCACCACTTGTAATTTTGCTAACATTATTTGCTATCTGTTCTGCTTATCTTCACAGCCTGTGTTTCACAAGTCGCTTCCTGTTTTCTGACCACAATGCTCAGAGCTAAGACACATGACCTATATGTTGCCTACATTATTCTCTGTAACCACAAACGGTCATTTTCCGGTCACCTTCCTACAACACATATTATGTTATGTTATGTTATGCTAAGTACCAAATAAGGCTATAAGGATATTTGCTTAGCCAATAGTATTTTGTTACGTATGGGATGCCTGCGTGCACCCATGGCTATATAACTCATTGTTGTACCCATAATAAATGAGCACTTGCTAATGACAACTGTCTGAGGTGTTATTCTCTGCAAGTGTTCCCGGAATTCCGAAGATCCCTGTTTTTGCCAAGACTCAGCATCCAAAAGTATTTCACTGGGAGAATCCCTTGCCCTACATCAGTAGGATTGAACTTCAATCCTATTGGCTGATTCCATCAGCCAATAGGATTTTTTCTACCTTAATTTCGATTGGCTGATTGAATTCTATCAGCCAATCTGAATTGAAGGGACGCCATCTTGGATGACGTACCTTAAACGAACCTTCATTCAGTGTTTGCTGTCGATGGAAGAGGAGCCACCAGATGTTTTGAAGATGGACCCGCTCCGCTCTGGATGGATGAAGATAGAAGATGCCGTCTGGATGAAGACTTCTGCCCATCTGGAGGACCACTTTGACCGGATTTGTTGAGGACTTCGGCCCGGTTGGGTGAAGACTTCTCCCAGATTCGTTGAGGACTTCGGCCCAGTTGGGTGAAGACTTCTCACGGTAAAGTGATCTTCAAGGGGTTAGTGTTAGGTTTTTGTAAGGGGGTATTGGGTGGGTTTAAGAGTAGGGTTGGTTGTGTGGGTGGTGGGTTTTAATGTTGGGAGGGATTTGTATTTGTTTACAGTTAAAAGAGCAGATTTCTTTGGGGCAATGCCCCGCAAAAGGCCCTTTTAAGGGCTATTTGTAATTTAGGGTAGGGTAGGGCTTTTTTTTATTTTGGGGGGGGCTTTTTTATTTTGTTACTGGGATTAGATTAGGTGTAATTAGTTTATTATTTTCTGTAATTTAGTGTTTGTTTGTTTTGGTACTTTAGCTTATTTAATGTAATTTAGGTAATTGTATTTAATTTTATTTAATTTAGTTAATTTATTTAATTGTAGTGTAGTGTTAGGTGTTAGTGTTACTTAGGTTAGGTTTTATTTTACAGGTACTTTTGTATTTCTTTTAGCTAGGGAGTTATTAAATAGTAAATAACTATTTAATAACTATTCTGCCTAGTTAAAATAAATACAAAGTTGCCTGTAAAATAAAAATAAACCATAAGATAGATACAAATGTAACTATTAGTTATATTGTAGCTATCTTAGGTTTATTTTATAGGTAAGTATTTAGTTTTGAATAGGAATAATTTAGTTAATGATAGTAATTTTATTTAGATTTATTTAAAGTATATTTAAGTTAGGGGGTGTTAGGGTTAGGGTTAGACTTAGATTTAGTTGAAAATATTTTTATTAAAGATTTTCCAGTTAATCAATAAACAGCATATAGATTACCAGTGTGAGACAAATTACAAGTTGTCGTTCTCTTGCATATCAATAACATACATTCTTTTAATCAAGTCTAACTTCAAGTATCTAAACATATTCCATTAACCGTTACACATCTATGTCAAATATAGGTAGATATGTTAAGAAAAGTTTTTTCCCAAAAGTTCCTAAGGTTCTCAGGTCTCTCAGGTCTCAGCTCTCCACCGCCACTTCTACAAACATGGAAGTCAATGAACCCAGCCATCTATGTCCCAACTCGACCTCTACTTTCATGATACATAAAAATGGTTCCCATTGTGCAATAAAACTATCCCTAGTGTCCAGAGTCTCAGCAACCATACTAGCCATATTGTAGTGATAAGTTATTTTATTATAAATAACTGAAAAGTCTGGCGGGTGGGCCTTCCAGTGTTGAGCTAGGCATATTCGTACTATTGTGCAAATAATCATCACTAGCTTATGGGATTTTTATGAGATCTGAGGTAACTTAAAATGTAATAGAGCGTGTTCAGGTTTGAGTATGATCTGTGTTTGGAAAATGGAGCTTAATAAGTTAGAGGTCAGAGACCAAACTTTGTTTACTTTGGTACATTGCCACCACATATGGATGAATGTTCCTCTCTCTCCGCAATTTCTATAGCATAGGTGTTGGGATTGATTTTCTCCTGCAGTAAATCTAGTTGGATGGAGATACCACCGAAACGCCACCTTTATAAAGTTTTCCCTAAGCATAGCATTTTGTGAAAAGGCGAGGCCTCTATGTAGGTTATCACACCAAGTTTCATGGTTCCAGGACTCGCCTAGATCCTGTTCCCACTTCAACATGAGCGGGGACTTTGTTAGGGAGAGTTGATTTTTGAGAAATTTGTACAAGTTAGCAATCAGACCTGAATTATGCTCTCTATTTAGGCATAGTGACTCAATGGGATTATTGAGTGGAAACTTGAAATTACTAAAAATTTCTTGGGCTCTTGATTTTAATTGTAGATAGTGGAACCATATATTCTTATCCTCAGGGTCTAATTCCTTGTATTGTAGATAGGACATTACATTATTGTCTATTAAGATATCTGCTATTCTGTATAGGCCTTTGTTGGCCCATTTTGATTGCACTACTGAGCTAATAGAAGATTGAGGTATAACTAGCGGGGTAGCCTTGAATCTATCCTAAATAAGCTTATATTTTGTGGTCATCACTTTCCATATATGTAGGGTATGGGAAATTGTTATTAATTTATTTTGCCATGGGTGCTTAAAACTTTTGGGGGCCCATAGAAGGCTTGGTAAGTATGTGGTGTCTAGAACATCCGCCTCAATATTAACCCAAGGAGCCTTGTGATCAACTTTAAACCACATTGATGTTTGAGCTAGCCTAGCCGCTTGGTAATAAGTAACCAAGTCCGGTACCCCTACTCCCCCACCTCTCCTATGAGCACATAAGGTCTTCTTATTTATTCTGGCTTTCTTGCCCTGCCAAATGAAACGCACTAAGTCGCCCTGCAGGGCGTGTAGTTCTGATAATGGAATCAAGACAGGTAGTGATCGGAATAGATAAAGCAATTTCGGAAGTCATTTTGGCAGAGACAATTCTACCAAATAAAGAAATCTTAAATTTAGACCATTTTGCAATGAGGTTTCTGATATGTTTGAACATAGGGATGTAGTTGGCTTGGTATAATGTATAAATATCCAGTGGGAGATTAATCCCTAGGTATTTAAGTGTTTTGGGTACCCATTTAAATGAAAAATTGAGCTCCAAAAGTTTTTTTGTGTGTAAAGGTAATTTAATTCCCAAAGCTTCGCACTTATCTCGGTTTATTTTGTACCCTGATAAGCTACTGAAATCTTGTATAATAGAATACAGGGGTGGCAGTGACAAGAGAGAGAGATAAAATGACGTCATCCGCAAATAGCGATATTTTGTATTCATTATGTCCTGCTATAATTCCCGAGATATTTATATCTTCTCTGATTTTAACTGCTAGGGGCTCTATGCAAAGAGCGAATAAGAGGGGCGAGAGGGGGCATCCCTGCCTTGTACCATTATTGATATGTATCGGGTTGGACTGGTAGCCTGCAAGCTTAACAAAGGCAGTAGGGAGAGAGTATAAGGTAGACAGGGCCTTGCAGAATTCGCCCTGGATACCAGTTTTGTTCAAAACCGCAAACATATAGTCCCATCCTATTCTGTCGAACGCCTTCTCTGCGTCCAAATATAGGAACAGAGAAGGCGTTACTGAGACATTGGCTATATTGATTAAATTGATTATTTTACGGTGTTATCTGGGGCTTCCCTGTCCTGAACAAATCCAATCTGATCTGTGTGGATTAGGCGTTTGAGAATGGGGTTTAGACGGTTAGCGAAAATTTTAGTTAGGATCTTAATATCTTGGTTTATTAAAGATATTGGTCTATAATTTTGGCAATGTTGCTTATTTTTTCCCGGTTTTGGTATGACAGCGATTCTGGCCATCAGCATCTCTTTAGGAATGGGATTGCCCTGCATGATAGAATTAAAAATTATGGTCATTAGGGGGATCAGAACCTCTTGCAGGGATTTATAAAAAATCCCAGAAAATCCGTCTGGACCTGGTGTTTTGGAGCTTTTAAGATTTTTAATGGATGCCCTAACTTCTGCCTGGGTGATTGGAGAATTCAAAGATTCACATTCATCGTCAGAAACCTGTGCAAGCTTACATTGCCCTAAAAAGTTATCAAGTTCTAATGATTTGTCCTTACCCCTGTCTGGGTTGGGGAGGTTGTAAAGTTTATTATAAAATTCGGCAAACTTATTAGCTATGCATTGAGGATCGTTAGTGAACATGCCATCTTGACTTTGCAATTGTGGTACTGAGGAAATCTTAGCTAGTTCTTTTAGTTTGTTAGCTAACATCCTATCCGGCTTATTACTATGGATGTAATAATGAGTGTCTATGACTTTTTATGGACCTACAGGCCTCCCTATCTAAGAGATGGTTTATCTCGTCATTTTTAGCTCTAAGATGTTTAATATTCTTTTTGTTTGGGTGGGTCACTGTGAGAGTCCTAAGTATACTAGCCTCACGTTGCAGTTGTGAGAGTTTGATTTTGTTTTGTTTATTCCTTTTGCCTACCTCAGCAATTAAAAATACCCTGATGTATGATTTCAGAGCTCCCCAGGTGAATAGGGGATTAGCAGTACTATTCTCATTTAGTGAAATAAAGTCAGTTATCTGTTGGGAAAGTCGCTGTGCTATTATTTTGTCTTGTAACAGTCCAGGATTCAGAGTCCATGACTTGACTCTATTAGGGTTTAGTACTCCTGTCAGTGTGGTTTCGACTATTGAATGGTCCGACCATGGGCAATTAATAATAGAAGCGTATGCTAAGAGGGGCATCAAAATTTGACTTATAAAAATATAGTCCAGTCTGGAATGTGTGTTGTGTACAGGTGAAAAATAGGTATAATCTTTGGTATGATTGTGTAGGGCTCTCCAACTATCAATAAGGTTGTGGTCTTCTATAAAGTCTTTTAGGATGGTCTGTGAAGATCGAGCTCTAGGTAGACTCAAGCCCTGAGTTGTACGGTCCATTTTCTGATCTAAGTTTTTCTGGTGTAAGTTTGAAGTCTCCCCCTATGATCATCTTATATTTCCTCCAAGAGGTTAGTAGTTTGCTAATTTTAGCCATATAGGTTGCTTGATGCTCGTTGGGTGCGTATATGTTAATAATTATGACTGGGGTATTTTGAATTAATCCTCTCAATAGGATATACCTCCCATCCTTATCAATTAATACCTCTTCCTCCTTAAAGTTTAATGTTGATTGGATCAAAATCGTAACCCCTGCCTTTTTTTATTACTAACTGCATGATATTGGATTGGGTATATCTTGTCCCAATATTTTGGGGTAAATGATTTGGTAAAATGTGTTTCTTGGATCAGGACAATCTGTGCATTCCGAGACTTGTAAGTGGATAGTGCTTTCTTTCTTTTAATATTAGAGTCTCTAGCATTGTGTGATAATATGGTTACCGACATCTAAACGTGAGAGAAAAGGTGTAGGCAATTTGAGAAATCAGACTACAATATCTAAAGAACAGCAGCGCAGACCCCTGAGAGTTGTGCGGTGGAGATCTGAGACTTACCCCCAACTGAAAGTGTTTGGACGCCTGAGGCCCTCTTGCCAAGCGTATTCCAATCTGTTGTGGAGAAATTATAGCTGCAACCTTTAACGTGGAATCATCTACCTGAGAACAATAATAGAATGTTAACGAATCTAACAACTTCATAACTGAAATTAACTGGTTTAAGTGGATAGAGTTAAAGAAATGTACTAAACTGAACATAATGTTATTAACATTTCAAGTTTGGGTGTTCGAGTGAGGTATCAAAGGTGAGTAACCATTATAATTTTAAACAGAAGAGAGAGGAAAATAAACTTTCCCTTAACTTACAATTGATGGATACCATTCACTGTAGCAACGACACAATAAACACTGAAAGAACATAAAGAGGAGGAAAGTAAAAGGGGGGATAGGGAGGGCAAAAGAAGAGGAAGGTGTGGGAGGGAGAGAGGGGTATGGGAAGGGGAGAGGAAGGGTGAGGAGAAAGGGCTCAAGGGTGAAAAGGCATAAGAGGGGCATAAAAAGGGGCATAACTCCTGAGTAACAATAAGTATTTTGTAATAAGACAAATGTTTTCAGCAAAAGAAACTTTGTAGACCTCTGGAACTGAGCAAAGAGTAAGAGTCAGTAGGCGGAAAACTGCCAAAGATGAAAGCACAACAGGTGCCAAGGTGGGCTCCGTAGGGCCAGGTTAGACCAGCAGTTTCAATGATCATTTGCTGATATCAAAAATCAGAGAATTGAACAAAAAGTCTCAGTTCTTCAGGGTGGAGGTGATGCTTCCCGCAGGGGGGCAGCAGGGTCATTGGTTGTGCTAAAGTTTGTCTTAGATTTCTTGGATTTCTTGGCTTTGCCCACCGGCGTCCATTCACGTTGGAAAGATTTCTGTTGAGAATTTGAGGTCGTTGGGGCTGACGGAGGCTCAAATGGGATTTGAAGGCGTTGCAGGGTCATCATTCCTTCTTCCAATGTGGAGCAAGAGTGGCTTACGTTTTGGTGGGAGAATACTAATCTGAAAGGAAAGTTCCAACGATATTTAATTTGTGCTTTTGAGAGAGCCGCAGTGATCGGTCTGAGCTCCCTGCGTTTTCTCAATGTAGTAGGAGCTATGTCAGCAAATATCTGAATAGGGTGACTTTCAAAGGAAAGATTCTGGTGTGTTCTGGCTGCATTGACGATAAGTTCCTTAACATGATAATAATGGAGTTTAAGTATGACATCTCTTGCTGAGAATTGTTGAGGTTTAGTTAGGGCTCTATGCACTCTGTCCATAATGAAGAGATCAGGGTCCACCTCAGGGACAAGCTGCTTGAAAAGGTTCACCATTGTAGTCTGTAACTCTTTATAGGATTCTGGTAGATTTCTGATACGTAGATTAGATCTGCGGGATCTGTTCTCCAGATCCTCGATCCTCTAGTTTGGCAATGTAGCTAGCTTGATCTGATAGTGTTGCATGGATTATTGGGATCTCCTCTGAGATGTTATCTGTCCTCTCTTCAAGTTCTGCTGTCTGGCTACCAATGTCTCAGATCAAAAAGAGCGGTTTTGAGCTCTTCCTGGAGTAAAGATTTTATCTGTGATAATAGTGCGATGTTCTGAGAGTCCGCTATGTTGGAGCCAGCAGCCTCAGAAGTATTTAAAAGAGCATTTTCACTTGTGTTAAGGTTGCTTAGCTCTTGTTGCTTCTGTTTTTGCTGTGACTTATTCAGGCATTCTTTAACTGTCTGTGTTTTGTTTTTCATCTTGAGTAAGGAGATTATTATGCAAGCAGAAAATACTTTTGAGCTGTGGAGGCAGGAGGCAAAGCGTTAACTCAGGAGTTAGGGGGATAATAAAAAATGATCATGTAAGCCGTTGCTACAAAAGAAGTAATGTTAAAGTCTCATGATGTTTAGCAGCAAAGAAGTGGGAGCCTCACTCATGTCACCCAAGCATACACATACATCTCTTCCGTGCCGCATGGTGAGGCTTAATGGCTGTATTTCAAATTGAGTGAGGAGTTGCTCCTAAGTCCACTGACTGCAGACCGTAATTTTCTGTCTCTAGTCAGCTCCCAAGAAGGAGTAAAGCAGCTCTCCTAATTAGGCTAAAGGGAGATTATGAGTACTTTCTTCTTATATTATTGGGTCTTTTTATAGGAGCGTATAAAATTAGTGCAGGTTTGCTATGACTTCATAACATGTGGGTAATACACTATAAGGTCTCTGTATATGCTTCCAACAGCCTTACACCGTGATATAGGTTAGCAGGGAGGGTACATCATAATAGGTGCCTGGGAGCTGAAAATGGCGTCTGTTCCCACCAACAGGAAAAATAAAGTATAGCACTATGGTATCTGGGTCTCCCAGCCAATATAATGTGACACTCTGATGTCCCAAGCTCCCACAAATTCTTTATAAGTAAAGTCCAGTGAGTCTGAGCCTTACGTGGCAGAATGCCTTTAACTAGGTGCAGAGAAGCTGTTGCGCATAGCAAATAAGGCCGCTTAATGGCGTATTTGTCATGCCTGTTTTAAAGTAAGCAGCGGTTCCACCTAAATGAGAGTGTCCCCAGTTGTGCAAAAGTCTGTAAATGTAGCGACTAACAAGTCGTCTGGCTTACCACACCGCGGGAGCGGAGCCCCGACCCTCCGGCGGTCATATTAGAATCCAAGGCCTGTCTGCATTAATACAACTGGTGCGGCAAAAGATCTCAGTTAACACATGCCATCCGGACCTGGGTGTAGAGGTCTTAAGTGTCCAGTCTCCCTTGTGTGTGAAATGCAGTGGAAATAGACCTGTAGTGCCAGTTGTTTTAACCAGAACACTGGAGCTCAGAAAATATGCCGGTTAGACTTAGATTTAAGGGTTAATAAGTTTAATATAGTGGTGACGACGTTGGGGACGGAAGATTAGGGGTTAATAAGTGTAAAATTAGGGGTGTTTAGACTAGGGGTTCATGTTAGGGTGTTAGGTGTAAACATAACTTATGTTTCCCCATAGGAATCAATGGGGCTGCGTTAGGAGCTGTACGCTGCTTTATTGCAGGTGTTAGGTTTTTTTTAAGCCGGCTCTCCCCATTGATTCCTATGGGGAAATCGTGCACGAGCACGTTCAGCCAGCTCACCGCTGACTTAAGCAGTGCTGGTATTGAAGTGAGATGTGGAGCACAATTTTTGCTAACGCCGGGTTGATGAAAACCCGTAATACCAGCGCTGAGGGTAAGTGAGCGGTGAGCATGAACTGCTCGTTAGACCCGCAGCCCTGTTAACGCAAAACTCGTAATCCGGCTTATTGTTTTTTATTCAAACCTGTTTTTAAACTAACCTATTTTTATATAATATTAACTAGGGCTAGGTGATATGGGGGGGGAAAACGTGATTGCGATTTAATCGCGATTTTATTAAAAATTACTATAACACCTTCATTTTTCAATAAAACGTTTATGTAACGCTACAGAATCTTACTGTACATGTTTCTCAATGTCCAATACACTCTTGGAGCATAAAAACACAAACCACAAAATAGTTAAAATAAAATTAGCTACCTGTGCTGTCACTGCTGTGGTTACAATTCACTTCACAATACATCCTACAAGCAACCTTTAATGAACATTTATAAATAAAATATAATGTAATCAAACTCAATGTTAAGTGTCACAGAAGTTTAAAAAAAAGTCAGTAAGACACTTTAAAGTTTTTTTTACAATAATCACTTTATTGCTTCGAGCTGTCCCACCACCATACCATCGCTTGACCACCGCAACACCACTGCCACACAACTCACAGATGACTCCCACACACTCTTCAATCTCTTCCAAAATGACCGTTTCGCAGGCATTCTCAGGTCCGCCCACAGTCGCAAACTGGTCTGCCTCTCATCCTCCCTCTCTGCCTCCATTTTCATTAAGATCTGAAGATTTTTTTTTTATTTTTTTTTCCAAATAGCTTTATTGAATGAACAGACATAGTGTTACAGCATCCATAGTTTCAACATATAACAATACATTCAGCATATCATGTGCAATATGTCGTCAAAACTAAAAAGGAACATTTTTAACGATTACAAAGTTATTATTTAACAACAGAACATCTGTCCATCATTGTCATATGAATTAAATGCATCAAATACTCATCAATGTTAAACTTTCCAGGCTGAATGCACCCATTCGGTGCAGCTGCACACAGTAGAGCCCTACAGGATGGTGGTGTTCAACTTAATGTATCATGTAGCGGCTAGTTATGTAACTGAAGCATTCAGCCTAGTGTGGACTTTGAGGGCGTGGGAGGAGTGGGGGGGGTAAGGGGGACAAATAGATAGGGCGGGTAAAAAGGAGGAGAAAGAAGAAGAAAAAAAAAAAACTATAACACCGACAACGGCACCAGACCATCCCTATCACTCAACACAAGACAGACATCGATTATCCAACGGGGGTTTCAATTAGTTATAGGCTCCTACCCTCCCATATTAGGGTCATATACTCATGTGTTTCAGTCTTCCCAGTCTTAAGGTAATGATACCTTTCCAAGTTTAGTAAGTCCCGAATCTCCACCCTCCATTCCTCCAGATTTGGTGTCTGCAATGATTTCCAGTGTCTCGGTATTAGTCCCTTAGCCCCATTTAACATTAGGAGAAACAAGTGGCGTTTGGCCTCCATGGCTATTTTTGGGAGTTCAAGATAAATCAGGTATTTAGGGTTGGGTGGGAGAATAATCTGAAGAAGTCTGCCAGCTTCGCGGAATATGCTCGCCCAAAAGGGCTGTATTAGGGGGCAATGCCACCATATATGTAGTATGGAACCTTCCTCTCCGCAGCCCCTCCAGCACTCCCCACCCGCATGGGGGTAGATCTTTTTCAATCTCTGTGGGGTGAGGTACCACCTGCTCAGAAACTTAAAATGCATTTCCTGGAGTCTCGCCGATACTGAGGCGCGTCTTGCTTTGTTAAATATGGGTTGCCAAATTTTTGCACTGGGCTCAATACCCAAGTTGGTCTGCCAAGCAGTCACGTATGAGGGCAACACCTCCCCACCTCCCTCCGCAATTAGTTTATATAAGATAGAAATCAAGTGTTGCGGCAGGGTCTCCGACGTGCATAAAGTTTCAAAGTGGGTTTTCTGTCTGCATAGGGAGTCCCTATCTCCGAGGCTATTGACAAAGTGGTTCAGCTGAGCCACTCTGAACCACGAGGAGAAAAGATCACCATCCCATTCAGCTAGCTCCATCTGTGTTTTGACTCTACCGCGCGTTAACGCGTTAGATATGGCGGCTTCTGACAGCCGATAAGACGAACCAGAAGAGTATGCTTTATTCGCGATGCCATTGTCTGGGTTTTCACGGACTGACATCACCGGAGAGACCGCCGTGGAAATCTGATTGCCCACTTTGAGTGATTTATCCCAGCTCTGTAGTACATCCCCAATCAGGGGGTACTGAGCCACCCAGATAGGGCGGTGATTAGGGCTAATCCATGCAAGCGCACCGACGTTTCCTCTCCGGAGAATCTCCCTGTCTAAGCCTATCCATGCTTTGTTGGAGTAAGATAGCTTTGAAGTAATCACTTAGATGCGGAACACCTGCCCCTCCTCTGGACCTGGGGAGATACATTGTTCTTTTATGTATCCTCGGCTTCTGACCTCTCCATATATATGCTTCTATTGCCGATTGTATTTGATGAATTATATGGCCTGCTGAGGCCAAAGGGATCGCCTGCATGATATACAATACTCTCGGCAAAATATTCATTTTTGTGACGTGTATACGTCCCATCCATGAGATGGTCTTGTTCTTCCACGTCTCAAAGTCCCGAATGATGTCATCTCTAATGCTTTTATAATTTACATTGACTATCTCCTTGACTGAGGAGGCCAGAATGATGCCCAGGTACTTCAGGTGTTTTGTTGCTATTTTCAGGGGGCAGCGGTAGCCACATGTAGCAAAGCTATCGTGTGGCATGGAGATATTCAGAATCTCAGATTTCTCAAGATTAAGTGAGAAATCCGAAACACGGCCATACATCTCAAATTCTTCCAATGAGGCCTGCAGGGATCTTGCATTGTCGGCCAGGGTGAGTAGAACGTCGTCGGCATACATTGCCAACTTGTGCTCCAACCCTCCGGTCCGGATGCCGATGATGTCATGGTTAGCTCGGATATGACCTGCCAAGACCTCCATAACTAGAGCAAAGAGCAGGGGTGACAGAGGACACCCCTGCCTTGTACCATTGGTGATGAGGAAGGACTCCGATAGCAAGCCGTTCACTCTTACCCTAGCGTTGGGATTGGAGTACAGGGAAAGGACCAAATTAAGAAAGCGCGCTCCTATACCCAAGTCTCCTAATGTGCGTCTCATGAAGGTCCAATTTACCCTATCAAAGGCTTTCTCCGCGTCCGTTGATACCAGGATCAACGGAGCGGAGTTGGCCCGTGCGTAAGATATCAGCTGGACAACCCGAAGGGTATTGTCCCGAGCCTCCCGGGCCGGGACAAATCCCACTTGATCTGTGCTGTCCAGTTGGGGGAGATATTTTTTGAGACGGTTCGACAGGACCTTGGCCAATATCTTTACATCACAGTTAAGTAAAGAGATAGGTCTATAGCTGCTGGGTTGGTTTTCGGGTTTACCGGGTTTTGGAATAGCCGTAATAAAGGCTTCCAACATTGAGCGCAATAGTACTGGGGTCTCGGCTAGTTGGTTAAACATTTGGAGCAGATGTGGCACCAAAATATCCGCAAATTTTTTATAATAGCGTGTCCCAAACCCGTCTGGGCCAGGGCTTTTTCCCACCGGGAGGCCCCTAATGGCAACCAGGATCTCCTCGGGGGTGAAAGGTGCATCAAGTTGTTCTGCCTCCACTACAGTCAAACATGGCAGATCGGCTCCCGAGATGTAATCCAAAATCTCTTGCTCAGAGACCGGCCCATCCTCAGGATCCCCCCGTCCATCCGCAGAGGTGTGTAGGTTATATAAGGCTTTGTAGAAGCTCCCAAACGCGTTAGCGATGGACTGGCTGTCATTATGTTTCCTGCCTGTCCCATCGACTATCTCATGTACATATGAGCGCAGCCGTTTTCTAGCGAGAGCACGAGCCAACCACTTACCCGCCTTATTACTGTGTTCAAAGTACTGCTGGCGCAGAATAAGCACTTTTTTGTGCTGTTCCTTCTGTAAATGGCTCAACAAGGCAGCTCTGGCAGCCACCAGACTCTTTTGTTTCTCCCGATTATCGGGCTGTTCTTTGTGAGCTGATTCTGTCAGGGCAACTTGAGCCAACAGGTCATTATAAGCATTCCTGTTGGTTCTGCGTAGCATCGCACTGTGCCTCATCAGCAAGCCCCTGGCAACGCACTTGTGGGCCTCCCAGACGATCTGGTTGTCCATAGTCTCATCTGTATTGAGACGGAAGTACTCCTCGATGCCCCCATGTAGTTTTTGGATAAAAAGTCTGTCATCCAACAGACATTCATCCAATCTCCAAATATAGGGTATTATCGGGGCATTGAGCCATTCAATTACACACCTAACTGGCGCATGATCCGACCACGTGATCGGACTAATGGAACAGCTCGTTGTGACCACAAGGCCCGCCGGATCAGTGAAGAGATAGTCAATCCTCGTGTACTTTTTGTGAGGATGCGAGTAAAAGGTATAATTTTTATCTGTTGGATGGAGAGTCCGCCAGATATCGTGGAGGGCCAATTCTTTAAAGGATCGAACCAAGTGCTTAAGCACCCTATGGGGAGCGCTGGAAAGGCCGTCCGAGGTGTCCAGAGCAGGGTTCAGAGAGACATTAAAATCACCCCCTACATACAGTGTCCCCTTCTGCAACGCCAAGAGTTTAAGTGCTATGTTTTTAAAAAATAAGTCTTGTGCTCTGTTTGGGAAATAAAGATTTGCCAAGGTAATGGGTCTTCCATAGAGTGTGCCTGTCAATATTATGTACCTCCCATTGGGGTCTCTCAATGTCTGCTCAAGTTGAAATGGTACAGAATGAGAAAACAGTATCCCAACTCCGTTTTTTTTTAAAAGGTCCGGAGGCAAAATGGGCTACTGGGTACTGTTTGCTGAACCACTAGGGTTCTCTCAATTTCGAAAAGTGCGTTTCCTGAATGAATATTATGTTACCACCCAGTCTATGCAAGTCTCGAATAACAATTGAACGTTTCTCCGGGCTGTTGAGGCCCTTAGCATTTACTGTAATAAGATCGAGGGCATGAGTCTGGCTCCGGGGGCCCATGCTGAGGAAAAAAAAAGGGGGAAAAGGGAGGGTGAGGGGGGAGAAAGGATTACGTAGAGGGGGGTAAGGTTTATATGATAGTGAGAGAGTTATAGAGGGCGAACAGAGGAATAGAGGAATATAGATATTGAGATATGAAAAAAGATCCTCAAGTAACCTAGAGAGCTGGAGTCAAAGCTCCTCACTGCTGTCACAGTTGGGTCTAAGGATTAGAGGTGGTACAAAAAGGAAAGGCAGTCTATAGCAACAATATAAGAAAACAATAGGAGGTAGTAACCTCAGCGCTCCTATGAAGGATGATAATGAAAGTGGTGAACTTTGTAGATAAAGTAACCCGAAAACATTACATACATTCATTGTCAGAACTTGCATTTGAACTAAAAGTGGATACCAGTAAAAACAAACAACAAGGCATGGCACACATTGGAACATATTGAACAACATTGGAATCCCGACCCACAAGTCTGTTACACACACAGACTAAAAGTGTGTGTGTGGTCATGTTTACCCTCCCGCCCTCTTTTTTTATTTTATTTTTTTATTATCCCAATATATAATGATGCTAGGCTGACTGTAATTAGAGATACCCCGCTCCATTAGTCTGTTGTAGCCAATTTTCTCGTTGGCCTACTTGAAAAAGAAATCTGCTACATTTATAGGAATAACATGGCAGTCATTAGTTCCACTATTGTGGGTGAGCTCAGTTAGGGAACAGGGCATCCAATCAGTCACAGGATCTTTCTACCTTATCGGCAACTGCCACAAAGCGATAAAATATGGTAATTTAAGCTCTAGCGGTCAGTTAGGCAAGACTATGTATATTCTTAGTGTAGGATAAATATCTAAGCAACAGTTATAAGGATGGGTAGGTATATATTTTTTTTTAAACTTATCTGTCCAGAAGAACAGCTGGGCTGCTGTAGTCGGGCACTCAGTTATCTTTTCTTCAGGAGTCTTCTGGGCAGGGCGGGATGTGTCTGTGAGTCAGGACCCCGCCTGTCCCCAAATTTGGTTGATAGAAGTGGTCAGTTGCCACTCAGTCTTCGTCAGGTCCGGGCTGTGGTGGTGGCACTGCAGCTCCTGGTGGTTTTATCTGTAGGTCGAAGGCCTGGTTGAAAGTAGGGAGGTCGGCCGGTGATCTGAAGATTGCCGAGGTACCATCTTTAGAGGCAATGATGCGGGTAGGGAATCCCCACCTGTATTGGATTTGTCTATCCTTGAGTATAGAGGTGATGTAGCGTAGGTCCCTCCGCTTCTGGAGGGTTGCTGGACACAGATCTGTGTAGACTTGGATTTCTGAGCCCTCAAAGGAGAGGGGGTGTTTATTTCTGGAATGTTGTAAGATGTCCTCTTTGTCTTTATAGGATAACAGCTTAATGATAATGTCCCTAGGTGGGGCTCTGGCTGGTGGCTTGGGCCTGAGGGCACGGTGTGCTCTTTCAACAGGGATTTCCGCTGCGTTAGGTGAATTTTTGAGGAATTTGAATAGCTCCTGTACATAGTGACCTATGTTAGACGGGATCACATTTTCGGTACCCCACGGAGCCTCAGGTTATTACGCCTGCTCCTATTTTCAAGATCTTCAATTCTATCAGTGAGGTTTTGTACTGTAGCGTCCTGCGACTGTATACAGCTTGCCTGATGTTGAAGGTCTGATCTTATAACTTCTTGCACCTCCTCCATTTGAGAGACCCTGTGGTCGACAGCAGTGATGTCTTTCTTTAACTCGCCAAACAATAGTTTCACATCCAGCATAGCCTCCTTAATATCATTCTTGGACGAAAGTTGTCTAATGTCCTCTTTGGTAACATAGCTGTTTAACAAGGGGTCCAGATTGGATGTCTGTACCGCTGCTGTTTGTCTGCTGGGTTCAGCGGTATCTCTATTAGCATTTGGGACTGTATCTGCTGCAATAAGATATTTTTCCATATTGGAGGTCTGGGACCCTTTAAGGGGCTTAGAAACACGTCTATTAGCCATATTAAGGGTTTATGAAGTAGCAGGGGTCTGCTCCCACCTTCACTCAATTTTGTCTGCAGGGAGAATGGCTCAAGTAAATAAATACAAACAGGTGCTAATGGTCTTTTTAGCTCCTAGGCTGGGGTGTTTGCTCCAGAGCCCTCCCTTAAGTCAAATGTAATGCGCTGTTTTAAATTAATTGAGGCAGTTTTTAACTTTTGTTTTGTTTTAAAAGGGTACTTTTATTAGTGGCTGCTCGTCTATTATACCTGCTATATCTTTGTTCAGTTATATCAAAGCAGGCCCCAGGGTTCCCCCCATGTGCTCACCCGTTATTTTACTGCAGGTCACCAGGCCGGATCCCAGGTCAGCTGCTTCACCGATGTTGTCTGATCCTCCGCCCCTGCTATGAAGCCCAAAGCCTCCTCACCCGGTCCTTGCTCTGTATGTTGGTGAGTCTCCCTGTTAGGAAATTGACAGCTGTTCTGGGTCTAGTGTAGGTGGCTGGCAAACGGAAACTGTGCTCCGGTGCAGGTGCGGTTTAAAATGCTTACCGCAGCAGGATGGCCGCCAGATCCGTGTTTCCCGGTGAGACTCACAGCTGTGACAAGTCACCGGTCGAGCGTGTGGTCTGCAGCAGTATTCACACTATGTTAGAGCAAATTAGCAGTTTGATTGCGGCTGGTTTCACACCGCTCCGTTTTAGGCCTCACTGCGCACCTCTCCACATTGTAGCCTCCGGTTCAACGGACAGGTCCCAGGAGTGAAGATCCGTATCCACTCAGTTCTTAGGGGTAGTATTTAATTTTATAGGGGTTCCGACTGGCTGTGCGTTACTTTAACTGCTCATAGGATTACTGAGGCTTCAGAGCTAATTCAAAATGCGGCCATCAGCTAGCGCGGCCAAGCTCCGCCCCCAAGATCTGAAGATTTTTTTGATTTTTTTTTTTAAATTGCATACTCCTGTGGTTTTAAAACCGCGGCGATTAATCGTGGTTTAAAACCGCAACCGTGAAAAATTATGCAGCCCTAATATTAACGTATCATCTATATATATTTAGCCTATAAGAATAAGGTACAATGATTGATTTCACCTAACCTCAATTATTTTCCACTCTGTGTCATTTTCAGATAAACTGTATCCATTTGCATGTATTTTTAGATATGATATTTTTAGACACGATATCTTTATACTAATGTATCCATCTATATTTATTTATTGATCTATTTTTAGATCGACTCCATCCATTTATAGACGTCTGTATACAACCACCTAATTTTTGTATATATAACTTTTGTCTATGTATCTAGTTTACATATTTTGATTAACAATTTTAAATAACATTTTTTATAACATTATGCATGATTTTAAATAACATTATACATGATTCCTAACCTACCCCTTCGTTTAGATCTCATCCCCAATAACGAATATGCATTATTTGCAACGGTAGCACATGCTTTGAATTAAAACATAAACGCATGATGCTAAGATGGAAGTGACGTTGATTGTGTCGTGCGCCACTTCCGGAAACATACGCCTAGATTTAGAGTTTTGTCGGTAAAGACCCGAGGTGCTAACGCTGCTTTTTTTCCCAGCGCACCCTTAAGACAACACTGGTATTTAGAGTTGTCTGAGTGGCTGCGTTAGGCTCAGAAAAGGGAGCGTTGAGCATAATTTACCTTCCCTTCAACTCTCAATACCAGCGTTGCCTACGGTAGCGGTAAGCTGGAAAAACGTGCTCGTGCACGATATCCCCATAGGAAACAATGGGGCTGAGCTGGCTGAAAAAAAACCTAACACCTGCAAAAAAGCAGCGTTCAGCTCCTAGCGCAGCCCCATTGTTTCCTATGGGGAAACACTCTCTAAGTCTACACCTAACACCCTAACATGAACCCCGAGTCTAAACACCCCTAACCTTACACTTATTAACCCCTAATCTGCCAACCGGACCTCGCCGCCACTATAATAAATGTATTAACCCCTAAACCGCCGCACATCCGCCACGCAAACACTATAATAAATTTTATAAACCCCTAATCTGCCCTCCCTAACATCGACGCCACCTACCTACAATTATTAACCCCTAATCTCCCGCCCGCAATGTCACCGCTACTATAATAAAGTTATTAACCCCTAAACCTAACTCTAACCCTAACACCCCCCTAAATTAAATATAATTTTAATTAAACTAAATAATATTCCTATAATTAAATAAATTATTCCTATTTAAAACTAAATACTTACCTATAAAATAAACCCTAATATAGATACAATATAACTAATAGTTACATTGTAGCAATTTTAGGATTTATATTTATTTTACAGGCAACTTTGTATTTATTTTAACTAGGTACAATAGCTATTAAATAGTTAATAACTATTTAATAGCTACCTATTTAAAATAAGTACAAAATTACCTGTAAAATAAATCCTAACCTAAGTTACAAATACACCTAACACTACACTATCATTAAATTAATTAAATAAATTACCTACAATTAGCTAAACCAAAATACAATTAAACTAATCAATAATACAATAAAAAACAAACACTAAATTACAAAAAATAAAAAAAATATTACAAGAAGTTTAAACTAATTACACCTAATCTAAGCCCCCTAATAAAATAAAAAAAGCCCCCCAAAATAAAAAAATGCCCTACCCTATTCTAAATTACAAAAGTAATCAGCTCTTTTACCAGCCCTTAAAAGGACTTTTTGCGGGGCATTGCGCCAAAGTAATCAGCTCTTTTACCTGTAAAAAAAAATACAGCCCCCCCCCCAACATTAAAACCCACCACCCACATACCCCTACTCAAACCCACCCAAACCCCCCTTAAAAAAACCTAACGCTAACCCCCTGAAGATCTCCCTACCTTGAGTCGTCTTCACCCAACCGGGCCGAAATCTTCATCCATGGTGCGCAGAGGAGGTCCTTCATCCGGTAGAAGTCTTCATCCAGGCGGCGTCTTCAATCTTCATCTATCCGGAGAGGAGCCATCTTCCAAGGAGCCGACGCTGAGCCATCCTCTTCATCCGGAGTCTTCGTACACAGTGACGGTACCTTTAAGTGACGTCATCCAAGATGGCGTCCCTTCAATTCCGATTGGCTGATAGGATTCTATCAGCCAATCAGAATTAAGGTCAGAAAAATCTGATTGGCTGATTCAATCAGCCAATCAGATTGAAGTTCAATCCGATTGGCTGATCCAATCAGCCAATCGTATTGAGCTCGCATTCTATTGGCTGATTGGATTGAATCAGCCAATCATATTTTTCCGACCTTAATTCCGATTGGCTGATAGAATCCTATCAGCCAAACGAAATTGAAGGGACGCCATCTTGGATGACGTCACTTAAAGGTACCATCATTGTGTACGAAGACTCCGGATGAAGAGGATGGCTCCTTGTCGGCTCCTTGGAAGATGGCTCCGCTCTGCTCCGGATGGATGAAGATTGAAGACGTCGCATGGATAAAGACTTCTACCGGATGAAGGACCTCCTCTGCGCACCTTGGATGAAGATTTCGGCCCGGTTGGGTGAAGATGACTCAAGGTAGGGAGATCTTCAGGGGGTTAGCGTTAGGTTTTTTAAGGGGGGTTTGGGTGGGTTAGAGTAGGGGGGGTATGTGGGTGGTGGGTTTTAATGTTGGGGGGGTTGTATTTTTTTTTACAGGTAAAAGAGCTGATTACTTTGGGGCAATGCCCCGCAAAAAGCCCTTTTAAGGGCTGGTAAAAGAGCTGATTTTTTTTGTAATTTAGAATAGGGTAGGGCATTTTTTTATTTTGGGGGGCTTTTTTATTTTATTAGGGGGCTTAGATTAGGTGTAATTAGTTTAAACTTCTTGTAATATTTTTTTATTTTTTGTAATTTAGTGTTTGTTTTTTTATTGTATTATAGATTAGTTTAATTGTATTTTAGTTTAGCTAATTGTAGGTAATTTATTTAATTAATTTAATGATAGTGTAGTGTTAGGTATATTTGTAACTTAGGTTAGGATTTATTTTACAGATAATTGTGTACTTATTTTAAATAGGTAGCTATTAAATAGTTATTAACTATTTAATAGCTATTGTACCTAGTTAAAATAAATACAAAGTTGCCTGTAAAATAAATATAAATCCTAAAATAGCTACAATGTAACTATTAGTTATATTGTATCTACATTAGGGTTTATTTTCTAGGTAAGTATTTAGTTTTAAATAGGAATAATTTATTTAATTATAGGAATATTATTTTGTTTAATTAAAATTATATTTAACTTAGGGGGGGTGTTAGGGTTAGAGTTAGGTTTAGGGGTTAATAACTTTATTATAGTAGCGGCGATGTTGCAGGCGGGAGATTAGGGTTTAATAATTGTAGGTAGGTGGCGGCGATGTTAGGGAGGGCAGATTAGGGGTTAATAAAATGTATTATAGTGTTTGCGAGGCGGAAGTGCGGCGGTTTAGGGGTTAATACATTTATTATAGTGGCGGTGAGGTCCGGTCGGCAGATTAGGGGTTAATAAGTGTAGTTAGGTAGCGGCGACATTGGGGGGGGCAGATTAGGGGTAATAAATATAATATAGGTGTCGGCGATGTTAGGGGCAGCAGATTAGGGGTTCATAGGGATAATGTAGGTGAAGGCGGTGTCCGGTCGGCAGATTAGGGGTTAAAATATTTTATTAGAGGGTTGGCGATGTGGGGGGGGCTCGGTTTAGGGGTACATAGGTAATTTATGGGTGTTAGTGTACTTTATAGCACAGTAGTTAAGAGCTTTATATTCCGGCGTTAGCCCATAAAGCTCTTAACTACTGACTTTTTTTGCGGTAGGAGTCTTGTCGGTAGAGGCTCTACCGCTCAGTTCTTCCAAGACTCCAAATACCAGCGTTAGGCAAATCCCATAAAAAAGATAGGAAACGCAATTGACGTAAGGGGATCTGCGGTAGCCTGGAGTCATGGAAAGGAAGTGAGCGGTAGACCCTTTCCTGGCTGACTCTAAATACCAGCGGGCGGTAAAAAGCAGCGTTAGGACCCCTTAACGCTGCTTTTGATGGCTAATGCCAAACTCTAAATCTAGGCGATAGTCTTTCAACAAAAATCCATGAAGCTAAGACGGAAGTGACGTAATTATACACTTCCTAGTGAAATTAGGTACGGCGATGCCAACAATATCCTTTTGAAATGCGAAATTGGGAGATTATTATAGGGGTTTGAGAGGATTTGCATAGGGACATTATATAGACTTACCTAAAAATATATTATTTATGTATTATGTACACACTATATATATATATACAGGGTCAAAACGGAAGTGATGCATTTGAGATAAACATCACTTCCGCCCACATCAATAAGACTAAGATAGCGACACACAACGAGAGAAATCTGTTAAGCTTATAAAATGTTTGTAAAAAGATCTAATATAAATATCATTATACCATATACATATAGATATATATATATATATATATATATATATGAGCATGAATAAGCCACTACATAACTAAACTGGAGGGAATGACAATCAAGGGGTCACTTCCGGTGTAAACTTGAGACTTAACTAACAGGAAATATGTCATCACATAAGGACCAAATATAATTTTTGGCGCTAAAACAATTGGCAAACTATTGGATGATACACAATATAAATAGACTGCCATTATTCACCATATTTATTATTATTATTATTATCGGTTATTTGTAGAGCGCCAACAGATTCAGCAGCGCTAATATTTAGCCTATGAAAGGGCCGAAACGCGTTGACAGTACATGGTAAGCCTATTTCTTTTACATGCAAATAGTCCTTAGCGTTTTTGCACTATTGTACTTTTTTGCTTTCTATAGCACTACGCAACAGCATTCTCCCAAATAGGATTCCCCTTCACTTATTTCTTCCAATGGAACTTTAATTTCACATATATTTTTGTTTATTCGATTTTTCCATTCCATTTTTATCCCTTTTTCTACACATTTTAACCACTTTTTTACTTTTTTCCACTAGTTTTTAACGTGTTTTGAATTTTTTAATTTTTGATGGTTCTTACCCCAAATTTCTGTGGCTTTTTTTGTAGCTTTTTTGCACATCATCATTTTAGGATCAGACACAGATTTTATCACAGACTTTCATTACTGGGACTAATAGACTAATACCATTAACGTGGTCCACGCCATAACCAAGGAACCACTTTAATTGGTTTTAGTATTATTGTTTATTGTGTAAACTGTTTATTGTGTAAAGTAAACTGTTTATTTTTGAGCTCCCTGTGCCACATGGATCCATGTTGTATATTGTAATACTGTTACAGTTTGTTAATGCACTTTTTGTTTTAGAATAAATACATTTTATATGTATATATTTAGATGTTGACTTAAGACATATAGTATTTGCAACATCAAATACATTTCACATATATATTTTCTGCCTAGCCTTTCCCTAGGCGCTCCTATTCACACTCTGTTTATATTACTTCCTCTAGGGTGACTAGGTACCCCATTTTAGGAGCTTTCAAGCAGCGATACACCAAGCGCTGGGTTAAATATTTACTCAATACCAAGGTAAAGACCAACTCTTGTAACCCTGACATGACACTGTTCCCTTTTCCTTGGACCTCGACTTCCCAGTTTGCCCTAGACACCCTTACTGACCCTTCTTTGGCCAGTTATCGAGATAGAGCAGGGACTGACCCTGGAGGTATGGAGGATGAGAAGATAGAATGGGAGAGGGGATTGTTGTACCGTATTACTGAAGAAAAGAGTTCCCATCCTGGGCCCAAGTGACAGCTAGTGGTGCCACAAAACTATCAGATTCACCTGCTTAGTGTCGGGCATTACATTCCGCTGGCCGGTCATTTCGGAGTGACATAAACTCACCACTGCTGTTCTTTTGGCCCGGGATCACGGGGGACATCCGACACTATTGCTGAACATGCAACACTTGTTAGAGGGTGGGCAAGAGGGATGACTGCTCCAGGGCCACCCTGTATCCCCTTCCGACTATCTCGGAACCCTTTAGTAGGATTGCTGTAGACCTGGTTAGATCGCTACCCCGCCCCAGTCCCTCTGGTAAAATATATATCTTAACGGTGGTAGCTTATGCCACCCATTACCCGGAGGCAATCCCCCTGACAAACATCCATGCAGAGACAGTGGCAGATGCCCTGATTCGGATCTTTGCCAGGGTGTGTTTCCCTCAGTTTACTGCTGACCTGACCCAGCAGCTCTGGAAACTATGTGGGATCAGACCCCTGCATAGCTCTCCCTATCACCCCCAGACTACCGGACTGTGTGAGAGGTTCAATGGAACACTGAAGCAGTTTGCAACTGCTCACACCTAACCTCCTGTTTGCTTACCGGAAGGTGCCCCATGAATCTACTGGATTCTCTCTGTTTGAATAATTGTACGGAAGACAGGTACAGAGCCCCCTAGATTTGCTGAGAATCCACTGGGAAGGAGGGGAGGGGGAGAGGAGTCCTTTATCGTAGGGTATATTTTAGCTCTGAGGGACCGGTTGAAAGAGCTCATGGGCAAAGTCCGAATAAAATCTTCAGTACACGCAGAGGCGGAAGAATAGGTGGTATGATCATACCGCTTGGAACCGTACCCTGGTTGTGGGACAGAAAGTTCTCCCCCTGAAGTCAACCAAGGCGGACAAGTTACAGGCGCCTAGCAAGGACCTTACAAGGTGGTGAAGCTAAATGTTCAGATGAAATAGTCCAACGAACCTTTTATGTGAATATGCTTAAAACGTACCAAGAAAGGTCGGAAGAAGTAGCTGCTATATGTGCTCCCACAGGGGAAAACTCGAAGTGTCTACCCCTCCCAGAGTGGCTAGGGACAACTTAGGCATAGAGGCAGTCAGGTTAGACAAGCAGCTAGGGACCATGCTGAAGAAGCAGGTCAGGAGGGCCCTTAGTCAGCATCAGGAGATGTTCTCCACTGCCCCTGGGTACACAACAGTGACAGTGCACCTTGTGGAGACCCCGGGACAACCGCCTCTGAGGCAGGCAGCTTACCGGGTACCCAAGGCAGTTAGAGATGGGATCAGGAAAGAGATCAGGGAGATGCTCGAACTAGGAGTCATTGAGCCATCCAATAGCCCTTGTGCAACCCCAGTAGTGTTGGTGCCAAAACGGGATGGTATGACACGTTTTTGTGTAGACTATTGGAGATTTAACAACCGCACCACAACTGATGCGTACCCGATGCCCCGAGTAGATGAACTTGTAGACCGCATTGCTTGGGGAAACTTTCTGACCACTCAACCTATGCAAAGGGTACTGGAAAATTCTGCTGGACATGGAAGCAATTCCAAAGTCGGCGTTTATCACCCCATTCGGCCTGTACCAGTTTATTCTCATGCCATTTGGGATGACAAATGCTTCGGTGGGGCCCTGTACCTGTCATCAACTCCTCGATGGCCTCCAGGACTATGCCTATGCATATCTGGACAACATTGCAATCTACAGCGATACCTGGGTGGAACATCTGCCTCACCTGGGTACCATGTTGGACTGCATTAGGGCTGCAGAACTGACCTTGAAGCCAGATAAATGTAGTATAGGGATGCCCGAGGTTCACTACCTCCAGGCATTGAGTAGGCTGTGGGCGATAACGTCCCAAACCTGCTAAGGTCAAGGAAGTTGCCCAGTGGCCCACTCCCCAGACGAAGACCCAGGTCTTGGCTTTCCTTGGAATGGCAGGGTATTACCAGAGATTTGTCCCCGACTATAGCACGATCGCTAAGATCTTACCTGACCTGACTCTGGTCCGCAGAGTGTGAAGCTGCCTTCCAACGCCTAAAGAATGCCCTGACACCAGCACCTATTCTAGCTGCTCCTGACTCAAATAAATGATTTTGTGTCCACACAGATGCCTCTACTTTCGGGTTGGGAGCAGTGCTGAGCCAAGTAGGAGCAGACAGCAATGAGTACCCAGTGGCCTACATCAGCCGCAAGTTGCTACCCAGGGAAGTGGGGTATGCAGCCAAAAAAAAGGAATGTTTGGCGCTGGTGTGGGCCTTGAAGAAATGACAGCCTTACCTCTATGGACAATCTTTTATGGTGCTCACTAACCACAACCCCTAATTTTGGTTTCAGGGGACAATGGGCGCCTGCTGCACTGGAGTTTGGTGCTGTAGCACTACAATTTCACCATCCAGTACCGGAAGGGAAAGCAAAAGGGAGAGTCATCCCTATGAGGATGGTTTTCCTTCGGCAAATGGAGCACCAGTTGTGAGGGGCACATTCTCTTGTCTCTTACTCAGGAGATGGTTGAGGACCTTGAAGTGTGGGAACGTTTTCTTCTCCACTTCAATGGAATCTGCATTTGGAGAAAGGAGGTCTCTTCCAACAGTGCTCTTCAGCTGTTTACGGATGCTGTTGGCTCCCATGGGTATGGTGCATTTCTAAACGGTCAATGGAGCGTTGAACCCTGGTCTCAATCGTGGACCGTTCATGGGCTGGTAAAAAACCTTTGCCTGCTGGAGCTCTTTCTCATTGTGGTCACCCTGGAGATTTGGGGTCCCAGCTCAGGGATTGGGAGGTCGTTTTTTTAGACCGACAACATGAGTGTTGTCTTTGCAATCAACAAGCTCACGTCAGGGTCTCTGGTAGTGGTAAGGTACATGAGACTGAAGGTATAGACATCAAAGAAAACGAAAAACTCCGGAGACATGTAGATCAATTTATACATTTTGTATCAATACTAATCCTTTTTGCAAGAAATTTAAATAAGACATAAAGGTAGCCTTTTGATTTATCCATTGCCTAGCACACATTAGGTCCTGGGTTTGAATCCAACCAGGAGATGAGATATACATATACACACATGTTAATATATGTCCAGTTTACTATGATATATTTTTTTTTTCCAGATATATTTGGTAATTGCGAATAGGATTTTTTTATATACTTTTTATTTAAGTGTTATCTGTGCGGTCACAATTGTTCAAACCAATTTATACAATGTATCAAAAGTTAAATGTTTTTGCAATTGCAACATTGTTAATAGAGTTGACCTTTTGTTTCAATTCCGGGTCACTGTGGGTTTAAATAGATCTCTATTGTTAACTATGATTATGCCTGATGAAACGGTCTGGAATAGACTGAGAAACGCGTTGCAAAATAAATACTGTTTGTTTTATACCACCACCCGGTATTTTTGCTTCTTTCCACGATCCACTTGTTTTTGAAACAGGACTTTTACCACGGAACCTTTCATACACTGACACTGTCAGTTTTGGAGAAAAGTCTCGGTGGCGTGAGTGCAGCAGGAGAACACCTATCAGCTTGCAGCTCACCTGGTCCGGCCATTGGTCCTAAAAAACGTGGGTGCTACTTTCTAGACGCCTATCTGGATTCCACAGGTCCTCTGGGTGAGACCTCCAGTGTACTGACTGCTGGAATTTGAATGTCAGCCTGCTTTATCGCACCTTATTCATTTAAGGTGCCACTTTCCTTGTGAGTAGTTTTTTGCACATCACTTTTATATTTGTTGTTTTAACGATTCACACTATGTTGGCGCCCCTTGTTTATCTTCCATTCATGATAAATCTATATTAATATCCTTGTAGTAGATACTCAATCACCTTCTTTGCCAGAAGTTTATAACATCATGATCTATATTGAGCCCTCCTGGTCTGCGGGTTTTTAACTGGAAAATCCAGTATGCTTCTCTATACAACAATCTCTGCGCCCTATCACCCCCCCTAAAGGAGGGTCTGATATATTCAATGATCTGCCATTTGAGACTACTCACATTCTGATTGTGCACTTGTATGAAATGCTGTGTCAGGCCTGAACACTCAATTGATTGTTCAATATTCCTTAGGTGCTCACGTATATGTGTCCTCGCTTCTCTCATTGAGCACCCAACGTATTGCTTATCACATAAAGAGCATTCTACAAGATACACAATATGTGTGGTTCTACAGTTGGTCAGATCAAGAATATTATACATTCTCTGAGTTACCTTGGACTAAAAAGTATGTGTAGTCTTAGCATAGCTACATGCTATGCATTTACTGAAATGACATTTGTAGTGACCTTTCACATGAAGCCAGCTACTTTCCGATGTTTTCTCTGTTCTCAGCATGCTTGGTGAGAGTATATTTCCCAAGGTGCAACCCCTTTTAGCAACAAATTTACATCCTTCTGAGGTGTAATTCCTCAAACTGTATTCAGCTGACAGAATGGGGAGATGTTTATTTACTATGTCACAAATAACCTTAAACTGAGGGCTATATGTAGTGATAAAGATAGGGTTTTCCTCATCAAACTTGTTGGTAGCTTGTCCATGGCAACCTCCATGTATCAAGTCACCTCTGGACATTCTGCTTACTTCAAGGTAAGCTCTGTTAATTACTTTGTTCGTATAACCTCTTTCCTTTAGCAGATCTTTTAGGACAGTACTCTCTTTCTCAAAATCCAGATCACTCGAGCAGTTCCATTTAATACGGATAAACTGCCCTTTGGCAATACCAAAACCCGTGTGGGGGGGATGATTACTGCGTGCGTGCAAAAATGCATTAGATGCAATAGGTTTGCGATACAGAGTTGTATCAATGTGGCCACTAGACACATCTCCCATAAGGATAATATCTAGATATGGAATTTTGATCTGATGGTACTCAAAAGTAAATTCCAAATTAACTCTGTTTTCATTCAAGAAATTAACAAATTCTTGTGCTTCTACTTGTGTACCCGTCCACACCAGCACCAAGTCGTCTATGTATCTTTTATACACTTTGATATACTTTCTGTAGGGATTTCCTTCTGCATAGACGTGGGACCCCTCCCACCAACCCATAAAAAGGTTGCCGTATGCCGGGGCAAACTTGGCCCCCATAGCGGTCCCACGTCTCTCAGTCTCTACTTTCAGGTTGGGAGCAGTGCTGAGCCAAGTAGGAGCAGACAGCAATGAGTACCCAGTGGCCTACATCAGCCGCAAGTTGCTACCCAGGGAAGTGGGGTATGCAGCCATAGAAAAGGAATGTTTGGCGCTGGTGTGGGCCTTGA
Source organism: Bombina bombina (assembly GCF_027579735.1). Classification (NCBI taxonomy): domain Eukaryota; kingdom Metazoa; phylum Chordata; class Amphibia; order Anura; family Bombinatoridae; genus Bombina; species Bombina bombina. The sequence goes on along the minus strand of NC_069505.1, from coordinate 634,973,331 downwards.
AGAAATGACAGCCTTACCTCTATGGACAATCTTTTATGGTGCTCACTAACCACAACCCCTAATTTTGGTTTCAGGGGACAATGGGCGCCTGCTACACTGGAGTTTGGTGCTGCAGCACTACAATTTCACCATCCAGTACCGGAAGGGAAAGCAAAAGGGAGAGTCATCCCTATGGGGATGGTTTTCCTTCGGCAAATAGAGCACCAATTGTGAGGGGCATATTCTCTTGTCTCTAACTCAGGAGATGGTTGAGGACCTTGAAGTGTGGGAACGTTTTCTTCTCCACTTCAATGGAATCTGCATTTGGAGAAAGGAGGTCTCTTCCAACAGTGCTCTTCAGCTGTTTACGGATGCTGCTGGCTCCCATGGGTATGGTGCATTTCTAAACGGTCAATGGAGCGTTGAACCCTGGTCTCAATCGTGGACGGTTCATGGGCTGGTAAAAAACCTTTGCCTGCTGGAGCTCTTTCTCATTGTCGTCGCCCTGGAGATTTGGGGTCCCCAGCTCAGGGATTGGGAGGTCGTTTTTTTAGACCGACAACATGAGTGTTGTCTTTGCAATCAACAAGCTCACGTCGGGGTCTCTGGTAGTGGTAAGGTACATGAGACTGAAGGTGTTGAGGTGTCTGCACCTGAACATTGACTTCCGGGCAAGACATGTTCCGGGGGTCCATAATAAAATAGCAGATGCGTTGTCCTGCTTTCAGTGGGAAGCTTTGAGATGGAAGAGTGGGTGCCCAGGCTCACTAATGAGGGATTGGGCCACCTGGTTACCCTTATTTTGTATTTTGGGGCCTGCCTCTCATGCATGTATGTCAATAACAGTGTGTACAAAGAAAGATTTTCACAGTCTCTGCATAGAAGACTGATTTACATATCTAAGCAGGCTGCTTCAAAGAAGAGAGTTAATTACTCATGACAGTAAATCTTCTAGGGACAAAAGTGATATCTGGTCCATCTATTACCCTCAGATCTGGCACTTCAAAAAATCAGATCAAAAGGGTCCAGCTGGCTAGACTGACTACAATTTCAGCAGGTGATCAGGGGGTGGGACTGACAGCTGTTAACAGTGATGCCCCTCTGTGTGCTGGGTTACGATTGGTTGCTAAGATCATCACTAGGGAGCGTGTTGTGAGCAGTCAACAGAGGATGGGCAGTTTTCAAAACCACTTTGCGTGTGAATAAAGAGAGAGTTATTCCAAGTTGCCTGAACTATCCTGGGGACGATTAACAAAGAGCTCTTAAAGGGACTATAACAAGACTGTGCAAGAGGACTATTTGTATTTACCTGGATTCTACTGACTGTGGCTGATAGAACAGGGTAGTTTTTCTCCTAGCCCCAAAGTGAGTGTGTTCCTTCCTTATTTTGTGTAATTCTATATTTAGTGAATAAAGTACAATTTATTTCACCATTAGTTTTGCTCATTGAAATTATCACAGTAAAACAATGGTATATAGTGCTGGTCTCCCGTGACAGGCTCTAAAAGGAAATTAATAGTGGCAGCTGGTGGGATCATTGAGCTTTTATGTTTAAAATCCTGTGGGGTCTAACATAAAAGGGAGCTTGCAGATTGCAAGCCCTCAAAACGAAAAGTGACTTACACACGTTACACAGATCAGGAAGGCACAGGTTCTCTCTATCACTTAGCTTAGTGCCAGCAGGCGAACATGGACCAGCGGTCAGAATGAATCCGATCATGGGACCGTGCCAGGATTGTGGACCGGTGTAGCAGCTATGGGCTTCCAATGGATGGTCAGTCCAAGACAGAGTTGGAGCAGGACTTGGAAGCTCATGAAGCAGGATTTGCTTGTCCAGAGGTGAAGAGCTCCTCCACTGTGGCAGCAGCTGGCAGACAACCCAGGGTGTAGGAGATTAATCCAGCCCCGGTGGTGGAAGGACATGTGGAGGGTGAGGTGACTGCCTGCAAACGGATGGACTTGTTTTGGGAAGTGCGGAGGAGGTAGTCCCTGTGGTTACTGGACTCACCACCCCTGGACTAACCGCACTCCTGGTCTCATGGGGAGAGGGGGCAACAACCGATGAGTGAATTTGGATGTTGGCAGCCGTTCGTGGAACAGCACCCCACTCCCATCTTGTCAACAGGGAGCAGTCGGTCCCCCGAGTGGACCACCACAGTTTGGGAAAATTTGTCGACAGGACAGATCAGATTGATGGGTTCTTAATAGATTTTGAGACCCAGTGTCGAAGATACCGTGTGACACCCCGGAATTGGGTTTTGAGACTTAGCCCTTTGTTATCCAGGAAGGCTAAAAGGGCTTTGCAGTTCATCCCTCGCAGGGATGGGGATGATTATGGCCATTTAAAGGCTATGATCTTGGCGCAGTATGCACTCCCCCCAGAGGCTTACAGGGGCAAGTCCAGGACTGGGGAAAAGTTACCCCAAGAGGTCTACATGGAATATGGGGCTCGCCTGGCATTGCATGTGTCATGCCGCCTCTCGCATCGCTCTGGCTGTTGCCAGGGATGCGGCAATTCCTCTCAGCGTGCGATAATGACGTCATCGTCGCACGCCTCCTCCTTCCTGATGCCAGTCCCGGAGCTGGGGCGTGAATCCTGCGCCTATGTAAGTCTCTCATTTTTACACTACCCCTGCCCAAGTATAGGTGTTTCTTAGTGTGCTCCTTGGTGTTATTATTGCTGTTTGCTAGACTGATATACTGCTGCTGAACTCTGCTAGTTTGACCACTCTGCCTGTTAACCCTTAAACTGCTGGACTGATATACTGCTGCTGAACTCTGCTTGTTTGACCACTCTGCCTGTTAACTCCTAAACTGCTGGATTGATACACTGATGCTGAACTCTGCTTGTCTGACCATTCTATTGGTTTATCCCTGAACTGTTATACTGTTGGATTTACCTTGGCTGCTGATTCCTGCCTGTTCCTGGCCCTTCTTTTGGTTTTCCCCTGAACTGCTATACTGCCAGATTTCCTTCCTATTACCGCTAAGGACTGCCCTGCCCACTGTGAGTACTGCTTACCTCATTTTACAAACTTTCTCTGCTCTGGAATATTTCCTATCACTCCACTTGATGCTGGGATAAGAAGACTACTGGCCAAGTTTGGTTTAATAGAGAAATATCCCACAAGCATTACAGCATGGGACTCAGTGGGTGGAGGGATGTGGGGTTGATAAATACCACACACTGCTGGACTTAATGTTCCAAGAACAACTTTTGTAGCTGTGCCCCTTGGACGTTAGGGCATGGGTTTTTGACCGTAAACCTAAAACCCATGAGGAAGCTGTTAAGCTGGTGGATGAGTAGTAATTCACAAAAAAAGACGCCTAAACATGTGGCTGTGCCAGCTAAAGCAATTACAAATACTGCTCCGTGGGCACCCTAGCCAGCTGAAGCAGGTGCCCCCAAAGCTGCAGAATTTAAGCACAAGCGATGGTGTTACTATTGTAACAAAGTGGGTCACATCCAATCAGATTGTCCAGATCGGGACAACTACAGGGTACCCCGTCAGGAGCAATTCACTCCAGCTGCAAGGCTGAAAGAGGTGGCGGAAGAGAGATCTGTACTTGGCCCTCGGGGCCCCACAGCAGAGACGTAGGGGCATCAGGTTGCAACAGTCGGGATGCAACCCAACGATGTCTGGCAGAAGCATCTGTGAACGATGACTATTGTAACCCTGGTCTGACCTGATATGGTGAAGCCAGAGGATTTACTCCCTGGGCCCGGGATGCAAGTGACCATGCCGGATGGAGGACTGCGGTCCCTCCAAATTGCCAGGGTCTTTTTGGATTGAGGAGCTGGAAGAGGCATGAGGGAGGTGGGCGTATTACCTGGATTGGATGCTGAGGTTCTACTTGGCAATGATCTGGGGCATGTGACTTGTGTATTTGCTACGGAGCTGGCTCCTGTTGCAGCGATCACCAGGAGCCAGTCAGCAAGGATTACCAATACAGAACCCATCGTCCCCCTGCATTTGGGACCAACAGTTCCAGAGGTCTCTGTGGAGACTAGACAGATAAGCCAGACTGAGTCATTAGAGCCCCCTGACTTACCTTCCCCATTACCTGTCCCTGTGACCCCCAACTTAGAGACTAAGGGTGGGTGGCCAAAATTAGGGACACAGTTTAGGGATGCAGTGCGGTCTGATCCCAGTTTGGAGGGTATAAGTCTTTGGGCATCTGAGCCTGCCTTTGCCAGGGGTCAGACCCAGTTCTTGGCACCGTGGGCTTCTTTATAAGGAGCAGACAGATGTGGGTCTAGATAGAGTCTGGACTGGTAGGCGACAGTTAGTGGTTCCCATGAAGTATAGGAAATAGTTGTTACAAGTAGCCCACTCCATACCACTAACAGGGTGTGACTTGCATGAGAGCCCGGCTGTTGCAGCGGTGCTACATGCCGCGGGCATCCACTCAACCGAGAGCCCGGCTGTTGCAGTGGTACTACTGGCCACGGGCGATCATGTAAAGGGACCCCTAGTCCAGTTACCGGTAATTGGGGAACCATTTCAGCGGGTAGCTATGGATTTAGTGGGACCCCTTATGATTCCCAGTTGGTCGGGCAAACGCTATATCCTCACAGTGGTGGATTTTGCCACCAGGTACCCTGAGGCTGTAGTGCTTGTCTCCATAGATGCTAAGGCAGTGGCTAAAGCACTGTTAGGGATTTTTAGTAGAGTAGGTTTCCCTTGTGAGATCCTAACTGACCAAGGGCCGCAATTCATGAGTGAATTGCTACAGTGTCTCTGGGAGGCATGTGCGGCGTGAAGCAAAAGCACACGTCCCCTTACCATCCCCAAACTAACAGGTTTTGTGAGCGGTTCAATGGTACCCTGAAGCAGATGCTGCAAGCTTTTATGGAGGCTGAAGGGAAGGACAGGGAGATTCACCTGCAGCATTTGCTGTTCACGTACCAAGAGGTTCTCTTCCTTTGAGCTGCTATATGGGCGCAGGGTGCGGGGACCTCTCGACTTATCCCATGAGGGATGGGAAGGGGAGACTACCACTACTGATGTGTCTGTGATCCAGTATGTGGTAGATCTCAGAGACCGGTTGGAATCACTTATGGGGTTGGCACAGGCTAATCTCAGGGTAGCTCAGACCTGAACAGCATGCCCGTAGCCATATATTCATCCCAGGGAGTGCTTGTTCTAAAACCCACTTGGCAGAACAAACTAATGGCGGCCTGGTCTGGACCATACCCAGTTCTTAGAGTGATGAATGAGTGCAACTATGTTGTACAATTAGATAGCGAGACAGGAAGGACAGGGACCTATCACATAAATTTGAGTATTTTGCACCAGTGTGGCATAAGTGATGGCTATCTGTTGCCCACCGATGGGGGACCCGGTGAGCAATGCTCTACCTGACCTCCTAGGGGAAGCTAAGCAGGGGGCATTATGGCCCAGGTAGAGATAGGGACCCATCTTAGTGTGCAGCAGTGTGTGCAAGCGCAGGCTATGTTAAAACAGTATAAGGCTCTGTTCACAGACAAGCCAGACAGGGCGCATATTACCAATCACCCAGTAGAGACTGGTGATCAGAAACCTCTGCATAAGTGTGCCTATCGGGTATCCACAGAGGTGAAAGACAGTATTGAGAGGGAAGCAGAGGAGATGCTGACCCTAGGGGTAATTATACCGTCTGAGTACTTGGACCAGCCCAGTAGTCCTGGTACCTAAGAAGAATGGAGCCACTCGGTTCTTTGTGCAGCTCAATACTCAGACGGTGTCAGATGCCTACCCCATACCCACTGGATGAGCTTCCGGTGTCAAGGTATCTGACTACTATGGATCTAAGCAAAGGCTACTGGCAGATTCCGCTTGTCATGGATACCAGACCACCCCACAACCCTTCTGCCTGGCTGACTCCATTCTACATTAGATATGGCCATTTCATCTCACTGACTCTTGCTATATGTTGTTTTTGCTGTGTGTACTTGGTCAGGAAAGAGCAAATCTGTGACCAGGAAAACCCTTCTAGGCTGGCCGGGCTCCTGGAACTGCTGGCTGCACCACACTGTATACCCGTCTAACCCCTCTCCGGCTGGCTGGGCTCCTGGAACTCCTGGCTGGCCGCATCACGCCGGACACCTGCTAAATTTAACCATATTCGCTACAGTGGCCCTTTGCCCCAGAGCTCCGCTCTTTTGGGGATTGGTAGCCCCTAGGGAGGACAAGAGGTGGGGAAATTGTCAGAGGGGAGTTCCTTTGGGAACTGGGGGTTTTGGACACCCATACCCCCTATCTTTACCGGGCTGTAACTCCAGTTCCCAGTAACGAATCATGCCGCTTTTTGGACTGTGGCTCCCCCAGGATCACCACGTAACCACCACCTCTGTGTCCTGGGACTCTGTGGTACTGTGGCTGCTATGGCAGGCACCAGCCTGTCTGGAGGGACCGGAATGGCGGGAGATTTGGGAGTGAGATAAGACCCTTTGTTTGTGTATAAAAAGAGTGTGTGTTTCCTACTAAAATCAGTTCTTGTTTTCACCTGAATACTAGTCTGCATAGTTCTTTGGGTGGGCTCCTGAATACTAGTCTGTCTAGTTATTTGGGGAGGCCTCGCTATAATCACTTTCTTTGCTACATAGCGGACTGTTCCAGGTATACGAAGGATCCTTCTTGTGGAGCTACCCAATCGGGGCAGCCGGTACCCATCAGAGGTGGGCTACAATCACTTGGTGGCTACACAGCTGCAGTCAGCAGGGAGGCAGCAGGATCCTTTTTGGCGGAGCTACCCAGTCAGGGAAGCTGGGGTCCGTCACACCGCTGACCCCAGAGGCTAGGGAGAAGTCAGCATTCATTAATCCAAGTGACTTCTATGAATTTGTAGTGATGCCATTTGGAATGAGGAATGCCCAGGCTACCTTCCAATGCCTGGTCAATTGCTTACTAGAGGGTACGCTCGGGCATACTTGGATGACATTGCAGTGTTTAGTAGTTTGTGGGAGACCCATTTAGTACATGTAGCTGTAGTGCTTAAATGGATCCAAGAAGCGGGGCTGACCCTGAAACCAACCAAGTGTCATTGTGTATGGCAGAGATATTGCACCTAGGACACCGAGTGGGGGGTGGGCACCTGAAGCCAGAAGCAGTTAAGGTGGAAGTCCTCATTCAGTGGCCAATGCCCAGAGCACAAAAAACAAGTTATGGCTTTAATAGGCACTGCAGGGTATTACAGAAAATGTGTGCCCCAGTATAGTGCCCTGGCCAAACCCCTAAAATATCTGACCCAAAAGGGATGCCCCAGTCTGGTAGCCTAGTCTCCTGCCTGTGAAAACTCCTTTGAGGTGCTGAAGACTGCGCTGGCTAGCACTCCAATTCTAGCCGCACTGGACTACAGCAAGAAATTCTTGGTGCAGACCGATGCCTCAGACTATGGCATAGGGGCTGAGCTCAGCCAGGTGGGGGAGTGAACACCCTGTGGTGTATTTGAGCAGAAAACTGCTACCCAGAGAAGTGGCTTATGCCACTATTGAGAAGGCATGTCTGGACATAGTGTGGGTGCTACGCAAACTGCAACCCTATTTTTATGGCCAGACCTTCACCGCGATGATGGATCACAACCCTCTGAGACGGCTGCAAAGGGTGTCTGGGGAGAACGGTAAATTGCTGTGCTGGAGTTTGGAATTACAAGAATTCAATTTTTATATTCAGCACAAAAAAGGCAGTGAGCATGGAAATGCGGATGGACTCTCCAGACAGGACAGCCCCAATGAGCCAGTTGCCACACACAGGGTCAGGCGAGTTAAACCGCTGAATGAGGCCGTCATAACATTGCCCTTATCTTAGTGGGGAGGTGTGACGGAAGAGTGGGTGCCCAGGCTCACTGATGGGGGCTTGGGCCCACCTGGTTCCCTTTATTCTGTATTTTGGGGCTTGCCTCTCATGCCTGTATGTCAATAACAGTGGTGTATTGCTATTTGTACAAATTATGTCACAAGCCAGTGTACAAAGAAAGATTTTCACAGTCTCTGCATAGAAGACTGATTTACATATCTAAGCAGGCTGCTTCAAAGCAGAGAGTTAATTACTCATGGCAATAAATCTTCTAGGGACAAAAGTGGTATCTGGTCCATCTATTACCCTCAGATCTGGCTCTTCAAAAGTTCAGATAAAAAAAGTCCAACTAGCCAGACTGACTACAATCTCAGGAGGTGATCAGGGGGTGGGACTGACAGCTGTTAACAGTGATGCCCCTCTGTGTGCTGGGTTAGGATTGGTTGCTAAAATCATCGCTAGGGGGCGTGTTGTGAGCTGACAAGAGAGGATGGACAGTTTTCAAAACCACTTTTTGTGGGGAAAAAGAGAGAGTTATTCCAAGTTGTCTGAACTATCCAAGGGTTGATTAACCAAGAGATTTCAAAGGGACTATAACAAAACTGTGGAAGAGGATTATTTGTATTTACCTGGATTCTACTGACTGTGGCTGATAGAACTGGGTAGTTTTTCTCCTAGCCCCAAAGTGAGTGTGATCTTTCTGTATTTTGTGTGTTTGCCTATATTTAGTGAATAAAGTACAATTTATTTCTCCATTTGTTTTGCTCAATGAAATGATCCCAGTAAAACAATGGTATAGACTACTGGTCTCCTATGACAGGCTCTTCACGCCTCGGTGCCTGGGGCTGTAACTGATGATATTCTATGCCCTGATTATGTATGGCAAGATGGGGAGTCCTGATGCCTGTTGTTCGATCCTCACTGGCACCTACTACTTGAAACACCTACGTTAGACATTGGACAGATTGTGTTGCCTTCTGTGATTCACATCTCCTATGCCACCGACCAGTGGGTTTTTCTGAACTGGATTGCAATGCTGCGAGGTAATGGAGTGTTCAAAGGGGCGGCCAGTTCAAGGCTGGCCGTGGAATCTTTCTTCTGCAAACTGTACAGCTTTGCCGATGTCTCCAGAAGCTTCTTGGTGAGACAGGTAATGAGGGGTTGGGGGCGTGCGGTACCTTGACTTTATGGAGCCCGTTAAAGTTGAGTGGCTGGTCGACTTGCTCCATGTTTTGCCAGTGGTGTGTTTGTCAGCTTCCAAAGCCAGGCTTTTTGCTGCCACTTTTGGGCTCTCATTTCACAGGGCCCTTAGGGTGGGAGAATTAGTCCCCCTTTCCAAGAATAAACTGGGTGGTCTTCTTGCCGATCGTGTTCGTGCAAGTGATGATGCCCTACTTGTTTTCCTATATAGGTCCTAGAATGACCAAAAGGGTAGAGGAGATTGGATTTCTCTGCCTGACCATCTGAGATCACCTTGTTGTTCTGTGATGTTGATGGGGGCCTATATGGATGAGCGCCCGGTAGGCCCCCCCAATATTTTTGGTGCACACAGATGCTCTGTAACATCCTTAGGGAAACCCACCCTGGCAAAGTCTCTGCATGGATGTTTTTCAGGGGGATTGCATCCAGGTAGCAAAATCTACCACCGTCAAGATGTATCTCTTACCAGAGGGACTGGGGCCAGGTCCAACCAGGTCTTCAGCAATCTGGCTAAAAGGCTCAGAGATTATCGGTAGGGGGTATAGGGAAGCCTTGGAGCGGTCACCCCTCTTGTCCACCCGTTGACAAGTATTGCATGTCTGACAGTAGTGACTAATGCCCCCTGTGATCCCAGGCCAAAAGAACAACTGGGTAAGGCTGTGGTGAGTCTTGGTTACTCTAAAGTGACCGGCAGGAGGAATGTCATGCGCGACGCTAAGCAGGTGATGCTGATAGTTCTGCGGCACCATAATCTGTCTCTAAGGCACAGGATGGGGTCCCTTTCTGTCAGTAATGTGGTACAGTAACCCCTTCTTCCACTCTATTCTCTCACCCTCCAAACCCCCAGGGTCAGTCCTTGCTCTCTCTCTATAACTGGCCAGGGAGGGATCAGTGAGGGTGTCTTGAGCAAACTGGGTGAATGAGGTCCAAGGGACAAGCGACAGTGTCGGGTCAGTGTCAGCAGTGTCTGCCCTTACCTGGGTCCCGTCATCAAGTGCATGTTCTGCCTGCTTCACCTGTTGTCAGGTGGTTTCGGCACAAGTTTCAGCTGCAGTATCTGCTTGGAACGAGGAGGAGAGCTGTCCTAAGTCATTTCCAAGTGGTACATCGGCTGCCAGTTCTCGCATCACTCCGACTTTCACATCCTGGACTTTGACCCGGTCATAGTCCTTCTGATCCTCTGCCAGGATGGTCTCAAAGACATCCAAAGCTCGACCAAACAGCTTGCTGAGGAGGAGGGTTACCCAGTCCACCTAATCGATTCCCTGCAGTTCACACTGGGTTTCAAAGACCTGTAGATAGCGGTTGATCTCCTCCTGACCATCTTGGAAGGAACGGAATGCAGAGTAGGGTAATTTTTTCCACTGTCTTCTGTCCGCGGGTGCCAGGTCTCCGTTGACCCGTTGGACCTCCAACATTTTTAAGAGGTTCGCTTCAGCGATGATCTATGTAATCACCTCTGGATGGGGTGTGGTACCCACACAGAGATAACCTCAGCTGGATGTCCCTTTGAAGGTTGGTCAGCTGGCACCCCTCACCTCAGAGACACAGGGTTGTTCCCGAGTACTATTACCCTCCATCAGTTCCACGATTAGTGTGGCCTTCGATTTGCCACTGGTGGCCTGCCCTCGAGCTTCGTGTAGGTCTTTTAGAGTAGTGCACTTGAAGTTGGTGTAGCAACTCTCCATCCGATGTTGATCCCGGTGGTGGTTTTGGATGCTCCACCAATGCGACAAATCTCCCTAGTACTCCTCCTGGGTATATCCGCCAGACACTTTTCCCTCAGAACTGGAACCACCAAACCATAAATAATTACCCCCAAGAATCAGGCAAGACCAATTTTTGGATAAAAATAACAGGAACTCCTTTATTAAACTCAAACACACACATTTGTATGCTGCTCCAGGGACAGTCCCCCATTTGGAGTTGGGCATAGAACAATAGAAGGGCTTAATCTGTTATGTAAACAGACCATTGCTCAACCCTGCACCTGGACAGGTAGGCAGCTCCTTATCACTAATAAGATTAGACTTAGTGGAGCCTACATGTATGGGGGCATGTTTTCCTGAACAAAGATAAGGTAGAAAACTGTATTTTTCTCAGTAACCATTCTGAGTGAATAGAAGTGTCTGAAAATAGTTCCAGGGAGCTGGCATCGGGGCTGTGCCTCAGCCACTCAAACTATGACACCGCCCCGAACCTTCTCAAGGTGGAGAGGTGGTATTTTTGTAGCTCTTGGTCCATCACACATCTGTAAGTATGCATGTGTGTGTGCATGTGTATGTGTGTTTGTGTGTACATCTGTAAGTATGTATGTGTGTGCGAATGTGTATGTGTGTCTGTGAATACATCTGTAATAATGTATGTGTGTCTGTGAATTCATCTGTAAGAATGTATGTGTGTGTAATATGTACTGAGAAAATACTGAACAAATAATTAGTTTTCTCTTTCTGTTTTCCTTACCTTTCAAATTTAAATCTGGATGGTAATTATTTGATGTTGTCCAATTTCTTGATTTGATTTCTACCTGCAGAAACATGACGTGATATAGAATTTATAAAACAGAAATCAATCTACCTTCTTTCTTTGTACTTTTTTATTTTCTATAGACACATTTACAACTATGACATCAATATTTAAAGCGTCTCACACATCTGTGATTACATTTTAATGGTCGATATCTTAAGCTCTTAGATGTGCATGTCGAGGAGTGGAGATTATGAACACAAGTTGGTCATCCAGGGGGTTCCCTGTCTGGACTACAGATGGTGAAAGAAGACTGCAGTTCTCTGCATTCTCTGTAAGTGTTAATTACAATATTTTAAACTTAACATCAAAACAGTACGCTGTCAAGGTATATGTAAAGATTAATACATATATATATGTATATTATTATATATTTGACTAATCAATTCCAAATTATTCATTCATTCAGAAAAATGTACTTGAAAATCATGTCCCATCCTCCCACATTCAGTATGCAAAATTTAGAATGCATCCAATAAAACATTTGGTCTAATTAACCTCTATCTTGGAGAAAGAACAGAGTTTAAACTGTGGAGATAGGATAGGACCATTGAGTCATTTCATCAAATAATTCATTCAGTTTCTAAAAGCTACAAATGGCACTGTGTAAAAACCAGCCCCTCCCTCACTGATCAAATGAATTGCTTGTAGAACAAAGAGATGTTTTCCAAGTAAAGACAATAAAACATTTGGTCTATTTAACTTAAGCAATCACTTAAAAAGGAATGACCATGTTTATTTGACTATATGCAGAGTTTATGGTCTGTGATAGTATAGGGCCATTGAGCCATTTCAAGAGACCAGTTGGTTACTGCCTGTAAATGTGTGATAAACTTCCTGCTTCTTGCAGAGTACCCTGGGAGTCTGACTTAAGTGATATATTTTGTAAGAAAGTAACCATTTACTTTTCAAATGCAAATTGACCCCATACTGGGTAACAATTGGTTCAAATTGGTGACGTATAATTGTTCTAATTTTTAATATTTGAAACAAAGGTTATTGGTAAGAACATAGTCAATTTGTATTTAATAGATTTAAAGAGAGCAGACTGTATTTTTGCTTATATTCATAGTCCTGTATGTATAGGGTCAAGTTTATCTTTTGTATGCTAAGTAATTCATTTGAAGCAAAATATAGTATATATATATATATATATATATATATATATATATATATATATCTTAGAATTGATTTTAATTATAAGTAACTAAGAATTTGTTCCAGTTTAAATAAATAGACATTTAAAGCAACTGTTCACAGTAAGAATATATGTATTTTTAGTATCCTAATTAGAATTGTATTAGAATCAATTGTAGCTAAATAGCTGAGTATATATATAGACTGCCCTATTGTTTAACTAAACACTGTTAGAATTGTACCAGTCTGAATGTTTAGTGGTTTATATGTAGTCTCATTGTATTAATTGAATGAAAGGCTATCGTGAGTAAGGCTGGTTTTAAAGGTAAACTTGTATGAACTCTGCATAGCATATTTTAATAGTTTTTAAACGTGTATAATATTGATTCATATTCTGATTCCTACAAATATATTTCAATGTGTTCATCAATATTTACTAATAATAAAGAATTCAGGAATTTATATTAATCTTATGGTTTCTAGTAGATGCATATTGATCGAGGGTTTATTTTTAAAGGATAATTATTAAATATATTGTGTTATAACCCTGCCATATACTGACATATTATTTGGAGAGCACTGCTAAGATTCTTATAAATATACTGACATATTATATTGAGGCATTGCGTGAGATATTATAAATATTTATCATATTGATATAATATATTTGTAGTAAATAGAAATTATTATAGAAGAGAATTTTTTTTTCATATTTCAAAATTAATATATTTTTTTTTTAAAATATAAAAAAAAATTGAAAATTTAAATATTGATTTTCATGTTCAAGATTAATATTAATATCTAGAAATATTATTAAAAATTAATTTTGAAAAATTGATAAAAATATTAATTTTTCATATTTCAAAATTAATAAAAATATTAATTTTTCATATTTCAAAATTGATGTTATTATTTTTTTTTTTTTTAAATATAAATTTTTTTTTGCTCTCTCTTATTGGTCAAAATTATATTAGCGTTTTTATCTTATTAAGTACAACACTAAAATAACGATGTCTTCAGCAAAAAGTAATGCTAGCGTTTCTGTACATGATGAAATTGTACCCTCCCCAAGATCCTCTGTCCATGAAATGGTTCAGGCAAAAACTCTCAAATTAGAAGCCATGAACCACCTCATGACTAGACTTGATATTGGGGTCGATGTCTCCATGTATATTAAAGGGACACTGTACACAAAAATTTTATTTCGTGATTCAGATTGAGCATGAAATTTTAAGCAAATTTTGAATTTACTCCTATTATCAAATTTTCTTCATTCTCTTTGTATCTTTATTTGAAATGCAAAAATGTAAGTTTAGATGCTGGCCCATTTTTGGTGAACAACCTGGGTTGTCCTTGCTGATTGGTGGATAAATTCATCCACCAATAAAAAGTGCTGTCCAGAGTACTGAAACCAAAAAAACGCTTAGATGCCTTCTTTTTCAAATAATGATAGCAAGAGAACGAAGAAAAATTGATAATAGGAGTAAATTAGAAAGTTGCTTAAAATTGCATGCTCTTTCTGAATTACGAAAGAAAACATTTGGGTTCAGTGTCCCTTTAAGGGGTGTAAAGCTAAGGCCAAAGATTTAGTTAGAGATATGTAGGTCGAAGATGGTGAATTATACCAAATTTTACTGCAACTTAATAAATGCACAGAATTTAGGGGGCGTGATGAATTAATTTTCGAAACTTGGCCGATCCTAATGTATTTGAGCTGTGAGATGTCTAACCAAATGGCAAAACAAGACAGACAATTAGGACGGCTAAGGGATGAAAATGATTCATTACGAGAATTTGAAGAAGCCTTTATTCACGGAAAGGTAGAGGTTTTAGAAGGTTTCTGACTTAAATAAATATAATCAGGAATTAGTGGCTGAACTTAAAGCTTTCGAAGAAGAATATGAAAAATGCCAAGATGAAAATAAAACTTTAAAAGCTAGATATCGTGAGGCTGAAAAAGGATATGAACAGGCAATAAATAAATTAAAGAGACAAATCAGCAGTAATAAGGAACCTTTAAGTAATAACACTAATGCTGAAATGTTTAACTCAATTAAGGACTGGGGCAGAAATGAGATTCATGATACCAGGCGGGAGGATAGACAAAAGTACCCAAATGATAGCCCTAATTCAGGCCCAGAGGTAACTTTTTTCCCTAAGGTAATTTCCTAACTCTGGAGGACAAGAAGTTTTTAACGCCTCAGATGAAGAGGGCAGTTACTATAATGGGTCAGAAAGGGGGCTAGCTTCTCAGACAGCCCATATAAAAATACACGGGTAAGATTTCAGCACAGTAAAGATAGGATAGATGAAAGGCACCCTAACTTAAACAAGAAGTTCCCAATGAGATCCAGTAATGTAACAAATAAAGTGTATGACACCCCCACAATAATTAAATTCCTAAAGAATGCAGTACGCCCATTTTCCAAAGGGGGGGCCACTTCCATAATTGACCACTTAGAGGCCTTTGAAAATGCTTTATCTATAATGAATGTTACAAGTGAGCAGTTAAAAATTTAATTTCTACCCTGGGTATTTGAAGGTAAATATCACAAATTCTTTGCTTCACTAAAGGATATGAACATTCATTCCTGGGGTGAGACAAAGCGACAGTGCAGAAAGGAATTCGGGCAACATCACACTAAAACTGCAGCGAGAATAGCTGTATATGGTTTAAAATGTAGTGCAACTCAAAGCCCCATCAAATTCCTTTCTGTACTGAGAAGTGCATACAGTATAGCTGAAGATAATCCCATATTTGAATGCTCAGAGTTTGTAAATTTATTTTTTGAAGCACTGCCCGCACCCATCAAAATTAACTTAGCTAGAGATTTTGATGAGAACTGCTCATTGGAATGGCTGATCAAAGAGAGTACAAAGTTATACTCTATTTAGCAATCCGGTGAACAGGGGGATAAAAGGGAGAGAAAGCCCAATCCTAAAATAGTGGCCGAAACTAGGGTGTCGCCTAGCCCCCTCAATTTGGAGTCTAAAAAGAAAACCTATGCAGAGGTAACCCGTGGAAACGGGCCATCTCCACAGAGGTTTAAATCTACCCCTTCCCTAACACGGGCTGAGGCGCAGAGAGACTATAATCAAAGTGGGGGGCACACTCAGGCAAATAGTTACTCCCAAAGAGAATACCCACAAAATAGTTGGTATCCACACAAGGGTAGATACAATAGATGGCGAAGATATTCTCAGGATAACCAGACACCCCAAGAAAATAATGCTCTTAAAAATACTAATGCTGAACAAGCTGAACCCCAGGGGCAACCACGCCAGGATAGAAATAGCGGCCCTGATTCTGAGGGAACCCAACGGTCCAGGAATCACTACTATGGAGCATCAAGAGATAGGCCCAGGGGTAGAGATAACTTGCACGATCAAGTAGATAAGCTTAGTACCCAGCTAATTTGGTTGAGCGAACAAGTCGTTAATCTGAGTCAAAAACTTACGGCTCAGCAACCTAACCAACCTTCTTTAGGGGTACAGCCAGTGGCCAGCGGTGGGCCACAGGCACAGTCATAAATACTGCAATGCCACCTGAAAGGGAGGGGAGAGATATACCAAATGCAATGATAAATGTCAATAGTGGTACTAATCATACTCTCTCCCCACAGACCGTAAACGTACGATTTAGCTGTGATGACGAGCAACCTCGGCCAGAAAGCATTAACACATACCTTCCTTTGCAGCGTTCTCTTAACCTTGTTTCCACAGATGCAGTACACAAAGACCCTGTCATAGAGGAGACCGGTAAGTATGAAGTTTCCTCTGCATCGGGCAACACGGCGGATTCAGGTAACACGTGGTGAAGCCCACAGATGTATGATAATGCCAATTTTATGTGTGAAATGGTAGAAACTGCAGGGAGGTATTATGTATTAGCTGAGCTACAAGATTCAGTCTCCAACCCTATCATGGGATTAATTGATACTGGATCTCAGGCAACTATCTTATCCCATAGGTACTACACACAGCTAAACGAGCTAACACCCCACAAACCTAAAATAAAAGAATTTGATGGTTCTCTAATAGGAGTGGGGGTCATTCTCTAAAAGTCTATGGTACGGCCTGGTTAAAATTTAAACTGGGGAACAGGGTCATAAGACACCCTGTCATTATAGTGGATCTGCCAACTGATCGTTTAATTATTAGTAGTGATCTCCTGAAGCGATTAAGCACCATAATTGATTGCATAAACAATGTAATTTGGTCACAAGTGAAAAGGCCTATTAATTATGAGAAATCTGATATATCTCGCCCCCGACATAACTGTCACGTGGTGGAAGAGAAGCCAGATGCTGTGGAGATTCATTTCAGGAATAACTCGGTACCTGAAATCACTATCCTACAAATAGATGATCAGACTCCTTTTAGTGGCTCTGATGGTAATACTTTTAAAATTTCGCCTAGAAAGATAGCGAATATTTCCTTAGACGGCGATGTATTAACCATATCTCTCCACAAGGGGGATCATAGAATCCCAGAGGGAGGGGACCACGCTCAATACCTCACAGGAATTGAGAGAGTTAAAGAGGATCTATTTATCCCTATACAAGTACATGACCTTGGTACAACAAAATATGCCAAACTGAACTTAAAACAGGAAGCTAGCTATATAAGCGAAGGCTTGTTAGCACAGATAGCTGAACCTAAAGTGATTAAATATCTTTCTCCCCAAGACCACTGTGTCCACGGCCTGGATAACAGGTTTGAAAGCTATAATATCACAGCTAAGTGCTTATTATCTATATCTATAGGTAATAAGTCAGTGAAGCACCTGTTTTTAGTTCTCAATACTCCCCATAATCAAATATACGTTGGCAATGATATCTTACATAGATATGCCATACAAATAGATTTGATTAACTCTTGCCTCTGGAACAGGTTAAAGGGGGACCCTGAAGTATTTCAGGATGAAAAGGCAGCCCTGAAATCAAACCAGAAATTACCATATGCTATAAATATACAGTTGTCTAACGATGTTATAATTCCTGCTGGGGCTGATAAATTTCTTACCCTTACAGGTAAAGAGAGGTCAGAAATTAAAAACTTCTGAAACACTAATTTGCCTCTCCCATAGAATACAAAATCTGGGTGTCACAATGGCCCACACTCCTATGGTGAATATTGGAACTATTCCAATACATGTTATTGTGCATAACATTACCCCACAGGATATAACATTATCCAAGGGGACTACCATAGGATATGCGCTGGAATCAAGTTATTACACTTTTGGATTCCAGAATAATGTAATTGGGCTAATACCTGAAGGATACTTAACTGAAGAACAATTAATAGAACAATCCTTTGCATCTATGCCAGAGGGTCTATTTACTATTCAGTCTATTTATCCCTTCAGCTCAGAGGAAGGCATCTGTAAAATTGAAGAAGCCTCTCTAGTATTTGATCAGCCGATCAAACAGCAAGATTACCCCAATACCCAGAGTCATGGGGGCAATGTAAATTATAATCAAGGGGATCTCACCTCTAAGTTGGAAGAAGCCTATGAAATAGGACAGCCTGAAATCTTTCCAGAATTTCAGCAAATAGTCGAAGAGCAAATATCCTTAGCTAATGGCTGTTCCAGCGATGATGAACGCCAACTGCTGCGAGAACTCCTGATGGAGTACAAGGATATTTTTGCTAGGGATTCTTATGACTGTGGAACTACAGACTTGCACAGTGCAAGAATACAAACAGATCCCAATGCACCACCTGTCTTTGTTAAACAATACAGACTTCCTTTAGCCTCATATGATTCTCTTGCAGAAATCATAAGGAACTTGGAAGAAAGAGGTATTATCAGACAGGTGCACAGCTCTTACAACAATCCTATTCTAGGTGTTCTTAACCCCAATGGACAATGGTGTTTGTGTGCTGACTTAAGACAGTTAAACAAACAAGTGTACATGTCTGGCTGGCCTGTGCCATACACTGACCAGTGCCTAGCGCAGATGCAGGGATCCAATATATTCACTGCCATTGATTGTGCACAGGGATATTGGACCATAAAGGTACATGAGGAGGACCAGTATAAGCTGGCATTCTCATTCCAAAAGATCCAGTATGCATTTCAGAGACTTCCTTTTGGATACATACATTTTGTACATGAATTTGCTGTATTCATGCAAAAGGCTTTGCCTGATGCACTGGAAAGGGGGACCTTATCTTATGTTGATGATGTTTTAATCAAAAGCACAGACTTTGAAAAACATATCACAGAGCTTAAACACGTTCTCAGCCAACTTAAAAGGGCAGGTGTCAAATTATCCCTACAAAAAGCTCAATAGTGCCGCATTCGTGTAAACTTTTTAGGACATGAAGTTACTTCTGAAGGGCTAAATCCTCAGAAGAAAAAGGTGGAAGCTAAAGTAAATTCTAAAAACCCAACTATCTTAAAGGAATTGAGATCATTCCTTGGTATGATGAATTATTCTCGCAAATTCATTGATAATTATGCAAAATTAAATAAACCACTACTACTTCTTCTAAAGAAGGATGTGAAATGGCACTGGAGTGAGTCTCAAGAGACAGCCATCAAAGAGCTGAAGAGAAAACTCACTCAAGCACCTTGTTTAGCATACCCTGAAGGTGGTAAACCTTTCTTCTTAGAGACAGGTTACACGGATGTAAGCATGAGTGCTGTTTTATACCAAAAGCATGATAATTTAAGCAAAGCCATTGCTTATGCGAGCAAAACTCTATCCCCAGTAGAAATAAAATTTAGCGATTGCGAAAAAGCCCTCTTATCTACTGTATGGGCTCTACAAAATTTCCGCAGCTATATACAGGGCAAGAAAATTATTGTAGAAGCGGCCCACCAGCCTTTGCTATATTTGCAAAGTGAGAGAATAAGAGATGGGAATTTGTCAAATAGCCGCATAACAGCGTGGACTCTTTCCTTACAAGGCTGGCCTTTAGAAATTCGCTACAAGCAGAATAAAAAGAATCCAGTCGCAGAGGGGCTTGCTGAGCTCCACGACTGTACTGTTAAGGAACCTGGGGAAGAATTATCAGAAAATGATTTCCTGGAGGAACAATTACTTTCCCCATATAAAATGTACGAGGACCATTGTCAAACATTACCTTGGGTATATGTTGATTGTTGTTCTTACCATGCCACTATTGATAATGAGTGCAGATTAGTCGCTGGCATTGGTATAACTTGGGCAAATGGATTCCCAAATATATCTGTAGGTTTCAACATTGGACCAAAATCCAGTGAAGTTGCAGAACTCACTGCTGTTCTAAAAACCATTGAAATGGCTATTGAACATGATATTCATGAATTTGTGATCATAACTGACTCAAATTATGTGTGTGACAGTTTTGTTGAATACCTGCCAACTTGGAAAATAAATGGCATGCAGAAAAGCAATAACAAACCAGTCAAGCATGGCAAGTTGTTCTGCGTGATTGATAATCTGGTGGTATCCAATAATTTGACAATACACTGGAAAAAGACCAAGGGTCATTCCAGGGTTCTAGGTCCTGATAAGGAAGGCAATGACCTTGCGGATTCATTAGCCAAACAAGGAGCCATAACTGGAGAACTCCTTAATATTGACCACTTAATGGGTGCAATTCAGGTAGAAGCCATTACCAAAAACCAGGCTAAACAACAGAGTGAGCCTAACCTGGTGCAATGGAGTCAGGATTCTCCTAGTGAGGACCTGATCACTAGTCAAAAAGAAGACCCCATTGTAGGCATCTTCTATAAACACATAGAAGATCCTGAAAGCAACCCCATCTCAAAGGATGATTGTATTAGCAAAGAAGATCTTAGAATCTTAATGAAATCCAGAACACAATTCAAGTTACAGGATGGGTTGTTAATTAGAACCTCCAAAACTGGTATCCAACAATGGGTAGTACCCACCAAATTCAGAGGTCTAATGCTTCAACATGCCCATGATGCTCCCACATCCAGTCATCGTGGTGCTAAACTCACGTATGAGATATTGCGTGATTATGCCTTTTGGCCACACATGTTGAAAGATATTCAAACCTACTGTCAGGGGTGTTTACTCTGTCCACAATTCCAACCCACGGCACCAACGCATAGAACCCCATTGCAGAAAAGGGGGATGGTAATGCCATGGTCAGATATACAAATTGATTTTATTGGTCCAGTAACAAGGTCATCAAGAGGTAACAAATACATGTTAACCGTGACATGCCTGTTCACTAAATGGGTAGAGTGCATCAGTGCACCTAACATTAGTGCTGAAACATGCGCAGCATTGCTCATCAACCACGTATTTTCCAGATTTGGTTTGCCCCAAAGAATCTAATCAGATCAGGTAACCCACTTCACTAGCGAAGTGGTGACCAAAATGTGGAAAATACTAGGGGTAAAAAGAAAGCTCCATATTGCTTATAGAGCTCCCTCAAGTGGTGGTGTAGAGCGTTACAACCAGTCCATTGTGAAAATCCTCAAAACGTTTGTGAGTGAAACGGGTAAAGACTGGGGTGTAAAACTACCTCTAGTCCTAATGGCATTAAGAGCAACTACAAGTAGTGCTACCAAGATGTCACCTTTTGAACTGATGACTGGTAGAAGAATGGTTCTACCTCAGCACCTGCTGTACCGTTCATCAGACCAAAACTTGATAAACGCTGCCAATACACATCAATATGTGGAAAACCTAAGAAAGCACCTGCAATATGCCTTTGCATTTGCTTAAAGGAATTTAGAGAAAGCTGCAACTGCCACTAAAACCTATTATGACCTCAAAACGTCCAAAAAGGAATATGAAATAAATGAATAGTTTATCTTTATAAGTTTGGAAGAGATCAGGCTAGGGAGAAGAAATTTCTGCCCTCATGGAAAGGTCCTTTTGTCATTACTGACAAAATATCTCCAGTGGCCTATAAAATACGGATCCCCAGAAATGAAAGTTTCATAGATAAATGGGTCCATATCA
Source organism: Bombina bombina (assembly GCF_027579735.1). Classification (NCBI taxonomy): domain Eukaryota; kingdom Metazoa; phylum Chordata; class Amphibia; order Anura; family Bombinatoridae; genus Bombina; species Bombina bombina. The sequence continues at coordinate 634,951,772 of NC_069505.1, read as the reverse complement.
ATCAGCTGCGAACGTGTCATCCTAGGTCCCAACTACAAGTCATAGAGGGAGAACGAAGTGTCATGTCCCCAAATGCACTAAAGACATACTGTAGTTTAAAGATGCCTAACTGATGAACATGAAGGCTCAAAAATGACGGACTCTCTACATAGAAATACCATTGACTTTAGGTCAATTTAAATACATGTGTCCTACATCTATTTAAATTTGGAAAGGGGATTTATGTCAAGGTATATGTAAAGATTAATACATATATATGTATATTATTATATATTTGACTAATCAATTCCAAATGATTCATTCATTCAGAAAAATTTACTTGAAAATCATGTCCCATCCTCCCACATTCAGTATGCAAAATTTAGAATGCATCCAATAAAACATTTGGTCTAATTAACCTCTATCTTGGAGAAAGAACAGAGTTTAAACTGTGGAGATAGGATAGGACCATTGAGTCATTTCATCAAATAATTCATTTAGTTTCTAAAAGCTACAAATGGCACTGTGTAAAAACCAGCCCCTCCCTCACTGATCAAATGAATTGCTTGTAGAACAAAGAGATGTTTTCCAAGTAAAGACAATAAAACATTTGGTCTATTTAACTTAAGCAATCACTTAAAAAGGAATGACCATGTTTATTTGACTATATGTAGAGTTTATGGTCTGAGATAGTATAGGGCCATTGAGCCATTTCAAGAGACCAGTTGGTTACTGCCTGGAAATGTGTGATAAACTTCCTGCTTCTTGCAGAGTAGCCTGGGAGTCTGACTTAAGTGATATATTTTGTAAGAAAGTAACCATTTACTTTTCAAATGCAAATCGACCCCATACTGTGTAAGTAGGGCAATGAAAACTTGAACAACAAAAGCAAATGTTAAAATGTAATTTTGAAATTTACTGAAAATACAACTGTATTTAGACTTCAAGTAAAATATACATCAGCATTGTAGGAAAATATATATTTTTTTATTTTTTTATTTTTTTTTTATATATTTTTTTATTGAGGTTTTACAGAACTAACAAATAACAGAAATCACCTGTTGACAACATAGAAGAACAATACAATTCAAATTTAGTAAGTTATTCTAAAAAATGTAACATAAACAAAAGTAGGCTAATGAAACCTCATTTTATGATAGTTAGCGTAAATGACTGACCAGTTAGAAATCAACTCTCAGGCCATACGGCCTCTGAAAATAAAAGAAGACTGGTATATAGATAGATATCCTTTTTATGAACTTCAGGATATGGGGGGGGGGGGGATATTCAGCGGGTCAGCACCGCTTGTCAAATATGGGGAGGTGTGGGAGGGCAGAGCCAGATAAGAGAGCAACGGAGAGAATATTATGGGACCTCTAGGGAAGCTGCTGGAGAGTTAAGGGTAGATTCAAAAGTCAACATAGGCTGTATGTAGTTTGGAGTACGAGTGTATATAAAAGAATTTTTGTAGTCAGAGAGTTATTACTAAAATGTTCTTAGTTTCCCCTTGATATCTAGCTAGGAAGTACCCTATAGTAAAGTATAAAATTAGCAGAGAACAGAGTAAATCATACTGGAGAGTATTAACTAGACATAATTTCATCAAACATAGGGGACAGGACAAGTATTGTTCCAAATTCTAGGCCCAGAGGGTATAAGTATCTATGTTGACCTGATTTGTGCCAGATTGATGGAGGATGGCGTACAGAATAGGCAGAAGATAACTTTTATGATACATAGCTTCAAACATATATAGAGATTTTCACGAAGGATATGAGCATATATATAATAGCTTCTGTTGTACTTGCCCTAACTCCACAACTATTGAGAGGCCAAATCATATGTAAGGCAGCGAGCATCGCAGGTGGCAGTATGTAAGAAGGGCTAGTTACCTTTTAGGCACATCATACATTGTACAGTATTACTGGGAACAGAGCCATTACTGTTTTTTTCTCATATTAGTGCCTAAGGGAGTGGCCCTCTATATACGTGAACATAGTTGAGGCGTGTTGGCATACATCTATTACCAGAGTCAAACATTTGTTAAAACATGCTAGACAAGCAAAACATCTTGCTGAGTTATATATAGCTGGAACAGTTAGATATAAGGCTTATGTGGTCTCATAATGGTGGGTAATGAGCTAATCTAAAAATTAAGTAATTTAGACATATCCTTGCCAAAAAACTAATGTATAGTTGAACAGTCGTTTAAGGGAATAATTTGGGGTTTAGGAGACAAAATATACCTATATATGGAGATGTAGAAATATGAGAGTACAATCTTCCAATCTTGTACATTTATTTTATGCTGAACAGGATGAACACCTGTTATCTTATATATGGGGTACAGGTAGTAAGGTATAGTAAAGTACACCCTAACACGTTCCTATAGCCCTGAGTAAGCTTAATATTGAATGTTAGTACGTGGGACAGACAATACACCAAACAACGAGTTGACATTAACAAGAGATATACTGCCCTGCCACAAGGATAAAAATATAATCTGAGCTATGCGCATAGTGGGGGAGATGGACACAACTGTTTATTAGCAATAATATAGCTAGTGATATGACAACGAAGCTCAGAGTGTGGGGGGTATGTCGCTAAAAGATATATGAGAGACTAGTGCTTTACTTGTAGAGTCATCAATAGGTAATTGCTGTTTGCCATGCATGTTACCTAACATAAGTTTAAAATGTGTTTTATCAAATAGCATCATATACTGAAACAAGAACAAGCATTGTGAAGTAGTATATAAACTTTTAGGAATACTTATATAGTTGCTGCAGCGCATAGTAAAATATTTTAGCCTCCAAGGGAGTTAGCTAGTTAGAATGCTAGATATTATATATTGCGGGGAGAGGTCGCCATGACACTTGCATAAAAGAAGGCAAAACATCTCAATATGTACAACTAGAGTCTGAGAGTGAATATATTGTAGAGAGTATCAGAGTCTGCCAGATATCTTTAACAGGGCAAGGGATGTATCAATATAATCTCAACCACACTTTCCCTGACAGTCTGATGGCCTAGAGTAGGGATGCAGCAAAGAGCATGCTTAAGGATAAGAAGATTAATTCTACATAGGGGAAAAAGGAAAACAAAGCTATAAATAACTAGGATGGGTCTATGCGCTGCCAGTGTATATTAAACATATGTGATATTGCGGCGGCTGTTAATGTAAACAGCTCTCAGGCTTATAACAGAATTCAGTTACGAGGAGGTATAGGAAAGTCTCCAAGGTCTATACAGCGGGACACTTTTAAAAGAGGTGGGGTATTAGCTAGTATGGACATTTCTACTGCGACACAGCCCATATTCATAATCTGAAGCTTTGATACATCTGGAGAGTGGTCGCCATGACAGCTGCACAGAATAAAATAAAATATTGTAATGTGAAAACACTTAAAATCTAAAAAAACACAACATAATTATGACAAATGAAAAGGCTCCTGTAGGAATGAAACACACACCACACAAGAGAGCGTGGCCCCACTACCATGGGGCTCCAATCTGCCACTGAACATGTAACAGTGCCCCAATGAAAGACCTCCGGGGTCTCTGTAAAAGTTACTCAAATATGTGGAAGTCTATAACGATAAGTCTGGGGTTCTGTCTACTAAGCACTTTTATGCACTCTCAGTGTCCCAATAAACTATATTTCACCTAGAGGGGAAAGTGTGATACGGTACCGGTATGGGGCCCAAAATCCAGGAGTCTTATAAAATGATTCCAATCCCCTTAGTACCTGTCAGCTAGAAGGCTATACAGAAGTATATGGGGAGGGAGCTGTTGCATTTACCCTATCCCAAGTCTGAGGGCCAAGTACGTAGCAGCCGTTAGGAAACTCAGGTAGACAGCCGCGCTGCCACAGACAAAGTAGGCCTTATGGATCCATAGGGTGATTCCGTCAGGACGCAGAGATGTGTACATGTATGGCTCTCTCTCGCTTCCTCCCGTCGGCCACAGAGCTTCAGACAGAGGTCTGTGGTATATGAAAGGCGCAGTGCCATCGGTGAGACCAGGAAGAAGCAGGGAGTTGCACAATCGCTGTCCGGATCGCACCGGGAGCCCGATATCACCCCCAGACATACCGCTAATTGGCAGACGATTCTCCACTGTCTCCTTGAAGCAAATCAAATCTCCCGGTACATGAAAGCCCAGGGGGAGGTAAGTTACTTGCAGCTGGTGCATGACAGTGGTATCAGCACTTCGCTGTATAGAGGGTAGATTAGTGGATGTCTGTAAAAGAGCTTTAGAATCCTCTCTTTCCACTGTAGCTGTTGACGGCTCTTCCCTGTATTCAAAGCCGCATTGCAGCCCGTTCTTGAGGTTGTGAAACTGGTTTGTCATGCAATGTTCCAATTCTGCTAGGAGAGCCTTTATTTCAATGTAGGAATCTTCCATTATGAAATATCAAAGCGTATAATCCTAGTTTGGCTGATTTACCGTTGCTGAAGAAGTAAAAAATGGAGCATGACAGTTCTCACCACATGGCTGCACTTTACAAAGTATGTCATCTTAACTTCTCCAGAAGAGGTGTAATTTTGTTCATATTTTGGGTATTAGAGAAATGTCTGATACCTCTTTCTTGAACAGGGCGATTTAAGGCTGATATTATGTAGGTAATCTTTAAAAATTAAAACTAATAGCCAGGAGCTGCATAGTAACACGTCTAGTGTAGTTGGCTCCGCCCCCCGAGAAAAATATATATTTTAATGAATATGAGACTGTCTAATTATGGGATATTAAATATAAACACATGAGTAGGGGAAATTGTGGATCTAAGAAGCAGTGACAGATAGCATTCATATTAGATAAATATTTGATGAGATTGATAAACATTGCAAATAGATATATGAATTTTAAATCATTTCTAACGATTATTTCTTTATGTTGCAGGCAACAATTGGTCATGGGCATCAATTTATATATTCAGAATTTGTTAGAAATGTGAAACATGCTGTATTTGTATGAATATATATATATATCAATATTTTAAATGCTATAATTTTGGAAATTAGCAGTATAATTGCTTTGACATAATATAATGTTAAAAACATACTATGTTTCATATTAAAATAATCAGAAAATTCACATGGTGCTATCCTGCCTGGAATTCAGATTGTAAGTAATTAATGCAAGAAATTATGATGATTTTAAATAATCATTATATGGGATATTTAAAATTTAGCAAACATGAATGTTAGAAATGATTAAATGTATTGCTGTGTTGTTTGTCACGCTGCCCCCGATGGACAAGGTCCGGTGTTGCGATGCAGGTATTGCAGCCAGGAGACGATTGGTTGTTGCAAGGATGCATCTCCTTGACAACATACATTCACAAGGTGTACCAATGGGAAGGGACAAGCACGATGGGCGTGAACAAAAAAGATCATCAATGATTAGATATAAGGAATTGTAAATGCAAACAAGAGAGTTTTTTGTGTGACTTGCTTAGACTGGTGATTGATACTGGAGGCCATACTTGGGAACACTTTCATTGGAGCAAGAAACTGAAAACTTACCTTGGCCTATGCGATAACTTTCCTTCAAATGAGATGATCTAAAGACACTACAATTGGTTCAAATTGGTGAAGTATAATTGTTCTAATTTTTAATATTTGAAACAAAGGTTATTGGTAAGAACATAGTCAATTTGTATTTAATAGATTTAAAGAGAGCAGACTGTATTTTTGCTTATATTCATAGTCCTGTATAGGGTCAAGTTTATCTTTTGTATGCTAAGTAATTCATTTGAAGCAAAATATAGAATATATATATATATATATCCTCCATGTGTATCTGCACTCTCAATGTCAAATAGTCGCCAACCAGGGTGCCAGATCAATAAGTAATCATAGTAATCTGCAACATAGGACTGCACTCAATGGATTTATGTAAAAAACTCTTTAATTAGGTAACGTTTCGGAGCACGCAGGCCCCTTCCTCAGACCAGTACAAACCATGCAACTAAACACTGTGTCTTATAAACATATTAAGCCCCACCCACCACCAAATCAACTGTGAATTGCGCCAAAACTGGGGTTGTCATGGTGATATCCCCTGACCCCCTCAATGTGACCATACTACTAATCAAACAATTCATAAAACAATGCATAAGAGCTTCAAAGTTGTATAAGTGGTACAATAAATGCATGAGCCAAAAAATATGCCTATTATTAAATGTATAAGTAAAGCTAAACATCCCTGTGTTCAATTGTATACGTAAGTGGATTCATAAGATAAGAGACATATGGAAGACAAAGCATTTCATATTGGTGTAAAATAAAACCATCATATGTGATATAAAGACATATATGTCAGTACAGCAGTGCATCACATACAGTCAAAAAGGTTATACATGCATCTGTCATTAACTGAGAATAGCACTGTGAAACCATCTTGTTGTATCAAACTGTGACTTCATTCTATAGTATATGATAATCAGTTCCCACTAGGTGATAATGTGCCTGCAGCTAATCACTATACAATCAAATTTAGAGATTCATACGGTATACCCTCTAAGCAGCCTCATCACTCTTACCTTAAACATAGCTCTATAGCTTCTCCGTATATCAAGTGAGTTTTATGCTCAGACTAGGCTCCAAACCTTCTATAAGGAAAAATCGCTGCATGAAAAGCGAGCCTATACATTGTAATAGGCTCCCAGAGAAGCAGCTCCGGCGCCCGTAATGCTCATTAACATAGCGCATGGCTAATTTACATAAATTGATGACGTATGCGCGTGTGTATGCGCGTAGTCATGGTGACCCAGCAAAGCATTTAGTCAATATGTGATCCTGACCGCCTATGTTACATTGGGCTAGGTATGGTTAAAGCTTTAACGTGGGACACATCAGAAGGCATATTCCTTCGGCAAGGACATCTAAGTAAAATAAAATAAAATAACTCTAAGTGGGCTAAGAGCATTGTAGTGGATATGTACATATGACACCACGGGATCTCTGTTATACACCTAAGCATCTCATAGGGCTAACAACATTATGCATAAAATATGTACATACTTAGTGTGCTTAACATAAATTATATTTAACATAAAGTGTATGACCAGAGGCTTCATCCCCTGTAGTGTTAATAGCCAAAATAATCCAGTAGCAATCCATAGAACTGCAGAAGGCTGTGTAAATCTCAGTAGCCTATTACTCAGTAAATCAGCCCTAGGGTTCAACTATGTGTGGAGTCAATTCAGACTGAACTGAACATTTTTTACATTACCACATATGTGCATATAAATATTTCATAATAGTACAGCCTAAGACCTTGTGCCTGGACCCCCACCAGTCCAATCAGTAAAACCTCAAAATATATCATAGGTTCACTGTTATAAATGGCAATCAAAGTGATATCACGTTCTCCTGAATAGCTTAGTAGAGGTTTAACACTATAATATTATAAGAATGTTAATATTTTCAGGTCAAAAGAAGGTCTGTGTCAGTCCTACTGTACACAGATCCTGTGTTAGGTAGCCAGGAACAAACACAATGTACTTCAACCAGTTCCAGAATATCACAGGCATCCCATTAATACCCATATGTCATGTATTTAGGTGGCCTGCTTCCATCACTGAGTAGCCACCACACAGGCCCATAAACGACACTTAAGTTGGACCCACCAAGTGTGTATCACACTAGAGCATATGAACCTCACTGGTTAGTTAACCAACTATGGTGCGTCCAGGCAGGACCAAGCCGTGTACCTTATCTGTGCCCCGCTGGTCCAACATCAAGACCTGACTTGTGTCCCACAATCGCGGGTGAAATGCACCAGGTGCCTCATCACAAGAGCGGAATGTAACGTAGTTATTGCAGATTAGTCTCAGAGGAAGCAGTGCCAGTCATTGGACATATTCAGGCCTTTGGGGTATAGGGTACCAAGTCTATGAATCCATCTAGATTCCATCTGGAGTAGGGTTCTATCCCTGTCCCCCCCTCGTTTGAGGGACGGAACATGGTCAATCAAGATGAACCTTAAATCAGTTACTTTATGTTTGGCCATAAGGAAATGTCTTGCCACAGGTTGGTCCGAAGTTCCTTTGTCCAGGGCGCTCCTTATGGCTGATCTATGGTTAGCCATTCTGAGACGTGCATTGTCTGTCGTTTTTCCTACATAAAATTGGCCACAGCAGCAGCTCAATAGATAGATCACATGAGTCGTCGTGCAGGTGATATAATGTCTTATTGTGTACTTTTGGGTCGTGTGTGGATGTCTAAACACTTTACATGGGATCATTCCACTGCAAGTTGTACATCCCAGGCATCTGTAACAGCCCTTTTTCTTCGTCTTAAGCCATTGTTGTTTCATATAGCAATGCTGTGGGTCTGTAGCCATGAGTAGATCCCTTAGACTCCTTCCACATCTATACCCCATAATTGGGGGGTCCATATGTGTAAATGGTAAACTTTGGTCAGTCGCTAGGATCTCCCATATGTTCCTGATGTCCCGTGCCATCTTGTCTTTCCCTTTGTTATAGGTGGTGGTGAATATCATCCTTTCCTTTTTGGTCTGCTCCAGTCGTTCAGATTGGTGATCCTCATGAGTAATGATCTCATCTATGACCCCCTGTATGAGCTCCATCTTGTATCCTCTTTGTAGGAACTTCTCTGTCATCATTTGTAATTGTGGTTCACGATTGCTATTTTCAGTATTATTTCTTAATACTCGGATCATCTGTGACTTTATGATCGCCCTTCTGGTGTGTGGAGGATGGTTACTGGATGCCTCAAGGATAGAGTTTCGATCCGGTGGTTTGGTGTATAGAGTTGTGAATAGTTTGCCTCCTTTCTTATAAATTCTTAGATCCAGAAAGTCAATACTATTCAGGTCATAATTCAACTCGAATTTAATTGGGGACTCAAGTGTGTTGAGTTGTACTATCCATTCTAGATGGATTCATAGACTTGGTACCCTATACCCCAAAGGCCTGAATATGTCCAATGACTGGCACTGCTTCCTCTGAGACTAATCTGCAATAACTACGTTACATTCCGCTCTTGTGATGAGGCACCTGGTGCATTTCACCCGCGATTGTGGGACACAAGTCAGGTCTTGATGTTGGACCAACGGGGCACAGATAAGGTACACGGCTTGGTCCTGCCTGGACGCACCATAGTTGGTTAACTAACCAGTGAGGTTCATATGCTCTAGTGTGATACACACTTGGTGGGTCCAACTTAAGTGTCGTTTATGGGCCTGTGTGGTGGCTACTCAGTGATGGAAGCAGGCCACCTAAATACATGACATATGGGTATTAATGGGATGCCTGTGATATTCTGGAACTGGTTGAAGTACATTGTGTTTGTTCCTGGCTACCTAACACAGGATCTGTGTACAGTAGGACTGACACAGACCTTCTTTTGACCTGAAAATATTAACATTCTTATAATATTATAGTGTTAAACCTCTACTAAGCTATTCAGGAGAACGTGATATCACTTTGATTGCCATTTATAACAGTGAACCTATGATATATTTTGAGGTTTTACTGATTGGACTGGTGGGGGTCCAGGCACAAGGTCTTAGGCTGTACTATTATGAAATATTTATATGCACATATGTGGTAATGTAAAAAATGTTCAGTTCAGTCTGAATTGACTCCACACATAGTTGAACCCTAGGGCTGATTTACTGAGTAATAGGCTACTGAGATTTACACAGCCTTCTGCAGTTCTATGGATTGCTACTGGAATTATTTTGGCTATTAACACTACAGGGGATGAAGCCTCTGGTCATACACTTTATGTTAAATATAATTTATGTTAAGCACACTAAGTATGTACATATTTTATGCATAATGTTGTTAGCCCTATGAGATGCTTAGGTGTATAACAGAGATCCCGTGGTGTCATATGTACATATCCACTACAATGCTCTTAGCCCACTTAGAGTTATTTTATTTTATTTTACTTAGATGTCCTTACCGAAGGAATATGCCTTCTGATGTGTCCCACGTTAAAGCTTTAACCATACCTAGCCCAATGTAACATAGGCGGTCAGGATCACATATTGACTAAATGCTTTGCTGGGTCACCATGACTACGCGCATACACACGCGCATACGTCATCAATTTATGTAAATTAGCCATGCGCTATGTTAATGAGCATTACGGGCGCCGGAGCTGCTTCTCTGGGAGCCTATTACAATGTATAGGCTCGCTTTTCATGCAGCGATTTTTCCTTATAGAAGGTTTGGAGCCTAGTCTGAGCATAAAACTCACTTGATATACGGAGAAGCTATAGAGCTATGTTTAAGGTAAGAGTGATGAGGCTGCTTAGAGGGTATACCGTATGAATCTCTAAATTTGATTGTATAGTGATTAGCTGCAGGCACATTATCACCTAGTGGGAACTGATTATCATATACTATAGAATGAAGTCACAGTTTGATACAACAAGATGGTTTCACAGTGCTATTCTCAGTTAATGACAGATGCATGTATAACCTTTTTGACTGTATGTGATGCACTGCTGTACTGACATATATGTCTTTATATCACATATGATGGTTTTATTTTACACCAATATGAAATGCTTTGTCTTCCATATGTCTCTTATCTTATGAATCCACTTACGTATACAATTGAACACAGGGATGTTTAGCTTTACTTATACATTTAATAATAGGCATATTTTTTGGCTCATGCATTTATTGTACCACTTATACAACTTTGAAGCTCTTATGCATTGTTTTATGAATTGTTTGATTAGTAGTATGGTCACATTGAGGGGGTCAGGGGATATCACCATGACAACCCCAGTTTTGGCGCAATTCACAGTTGATTTGGTGGTGGGTGGGGCTTAATATGTTTATAAGACACAGTGTTTAGTTGCATGGTTTGTACTGGTCTGAGGAAGGGGCCTGCGTGCTCCGAAACGTTACCTAATTAAAGAGTTTTTTACATAAATCCAGTGAGTGCAGTCCTATGTTGCAGATTACTATATATATATATATATATATATATATATATATATATATATATATATATATATATATATATATATATAAAGGTAACAAAGGCAGAGTGCAGCAGACGAAATTGATTAAAAGTCCAAACTTTAATACAAATAGGTTAAAAGTCCACAACATCCATGGGAACAGTGAGTGAGACACAGTCACTTGTGCAAAACGGCTGACATGTTTCGACCCTCAGGTCGTAATCATAGCTGTTTAAGGAAACACCTTACAACCTATTTAAGGGAGTAGGTTACATCTCATTGGTTAAAAGATAATGAATTAAAAATTCAACAAGGTGTGTCAATAGGTAATTTCATTGCCTGCTCATACAATTTTAAACTCCTGCTTACACAATTTAAAGTGCCCTATACAAAAAATGCTTTATATTAAAGTGTAGATAAGTCACTGGATAGACCAGTTAAGGAAAATACATAGGTAAAAGAATTGACATTATATTAAATATTCATAGTATGCATTATGTATCATATACAAGACTAAATTTGATGAATGCAGAAATACTAGAGTTTTGAGAATGGGACTTAAGTGAACTGGATCACTAAATGACTATTGGAAATAGTGAGCTAAATATCAGTACATGATGATAAACATCTTGTTTAAGAAAAGTGTTTAAAGTAAACCATTAAGCAAATAAAGTATGAGAATATATTGGTTTACATAACAAAAATCTTTGTGTACTTTTCATGATTCATATATATAGCTCACTATAGTATGCATATGAGAATAGCAAAAATAGAAATAGAAATAGCAATAGCAAATGTGGTTCTTGCACAAAAGCAAATTGAAAATGAATGTAAATGCGCTGCAGAAGAGGGAGATAACCATCGGACAAGAGCCCCAAAAATGACTACTATTTCCAAAAATTAATTAAATCATATTCAGAGTTAAGGCCATTTGGCACCCTAGTTTGGAGCTTGAAAATCCAGTACATCTCCCTCTTCTGTAGCAACTTCTCTCGGTCGCCACCTCTAGGTGGGCAGAGAACCCTCTCTATAGCTTGCCATCTCAAAGTACTGATGTTTTTGTCATGGCAGCGGGCAAAATGTCTAACAAGTGGGGTACTAGCCTCACCTGCCTGTATTGTAGACAGGTGGTTTCTGATGCGAACTTTTACCTCGTTAGTGGTGAGGCCTACATATTGTAGGTGGCACGATGTACAGGTGAGCAAGTATATCACATATGTGGTAGTACATTTCAAACAGCTGGTGATTGGGAAAGTTTCCCCTGTAACCTCTGATCTAAATATGTTAGAAGCTGTGATATACTCGCAAACCCGACATTTTTGTCTGCACTTGTAAAGGCCCTTTTGTGTAAGCCACGAACTACTTGGTTTGTCAAGTTCTGGTAATGATGATGGTGATAGAGTATTTGCTAGAGTACGTGTTCTCCGATAGGAACAACGTAGTCCGTTTTTTACACATTTTTCCAGTTTGTCATCAGCGGACAAGAAGTTAAAATGTTTTTTGACGATACTGCATATCTCTTGATATTGTGCGCTAAACTCTGTGACAAATGTAATGCCCTGAGAGTCAGTATTGAGTTTTCTGGATGTCATAGACTGTTCTTTAATCAGTTCATGTCTATCAATACTCTGAACCTGTCTCTTTGCTTTATGTATGATTTTGTCAGGGTAGCCTCTTTGCTTGAGCCTTCTAGTAAGATCTTCAGATTGTTTACAAAACATATCTTCCTGACTACAGTTTCTCTTTACTCTGACAAATTGTCCTTTGGCAACAGCAAAAGGGACATGGGTTGGGTGGCAGCTTTTGGCGTGTAACAACGCATTCCCAGCAATGGGTTTCCTATAGATGTTACTGATGATTTTTCCTTCTTTAGTACCAGTTAGAGTAATGTCCAAAAAATTAATTGAATTATTATGTAATTCAGAGGTAAATCGAATACCATAGGTATTGTCATTAAGGTTGGACATAAAGTTAAGAAAATCAGCATCATCACCCAACCAGATGACCAAAAGGTCATCTATGTATCGCCCATAGTAATGGATGAAATGTCTAAAGGGATTACTATCTCCATAGATGTGGGACAGCTCCCACCAACCCATGAACAGGTTGGCATAGGAGGGGGCGAATTTCGCCCCCATAGCTGTCCCACATCTCTGGAGATAGAATTGATCCTCGAATTTAAAATAGTTATGGGTCAGTAGATATTTAAGTAGACGTAAGATGTACATCTGGAAGTCATGGGTAAGATTAGAATGATGTTTCAGAAAGTATGCTATCGCTTCCAAACCCTCTTTATGTGGGATGGACGAGTATAGGGCAACAACATCAATTGATGCCCATCTGAATACATCATATTTCCAATCTGTGCCTTCCAATATCTCAATTACATGTTTGGTGTCCCGAAGGTAACCAAACAAAGAGACTACCAATGGTTGCAGAAGGCTGTCTATCCATTGTGAAATATGTTCAGTTAAAGAACCTATTCCGCTCACTATCGGACGTCCCTTGATATCTGTAAGGGATTTGTGCACTTTAGGCAAGTGATGGAAGATGGGCACTATAGGGTGTTTGACACACAAATACTCAAATGTTTTAATGTCAAAGTGTCCATCTTCTAATCCATCGTCCAGCAAGCTAAATAGCTCTTTCTGGAAGGCTCTGGTTGGATCGGACGCAAGGGGGGCATAGTTCTCCATGTCATTGAGCTGGCGAAGGGCCTCCTTTACATAATCAGTCCGATTCAGGACGACTATGGAACCACCCTTTTCCGCCGAGCGGAAAACTATGTCCTCCCTGCATCTCAACTCCTCCAGAGCCACTTTTTCTTGCCTGGTGAGATTTTGTTTGGTATGTGAGCTACTGGATTTGAGTTCCAGAAGATCACGCTCCACTCTCTTGAAAAAAGTTTCAAGAACCTGGCCCCTATGCTGTATGGGATAAAAGGTAGAGGGGTTTCTGAAACCACCATGGGAGTTTAGTCTATCAGATTCAGAATCTTCTGAACCTTCCCTTAAGAGATGTTCAAGAGTTAGAGTATCACATGCTTCCTTAAAGGAAGCTTTGTGAATGGAGGTTTTTGGATTAATGCTCATGTTTCTAATAGAAAATTCAGCATTATCAGGGGCATTTTCCGGGGTGTCATTATAAAATTTATTTAGAGTGATATTTCTGATAAGCTTATTGACATCTAGTAATGTTTTAAAGATGTCAAAGTTATTGGTTGGTGAAAAATTAAGACCATAACCAAGAACTGAAAGCTGAGATGGTGTCAAAGTATGATCTGACAAATTAATCACATTATTAATTATTTGTATTTTTGTTTTCCCCGATTGCCCCTGTTCCCCCTCAGTTTGTACCGATCTGCTTCGCCACTGGTCCCTTGACCTATCCCCGTTTTTTGAGGGGGAAGGCAAAAAACCTGCGCCATATTGTGCAGATCTTCATTGGAAACCATGGACCCTTGTGTATGTATAGTGGGCGTGATGTCACTGACATAAACATATTTAGAAGCTGTGGGGTTCTGGAGTGAATGTATGTCTTTAGGCCTAGTGGCCTGTTGATTATATAAATCATTTATAGGTTTCTCATTAGATGTGTGAGTTACTTTTAGAATACCTTTTGGTGGTTCCTCACCTCCTGAGGCACCCCTTTCATCGCCTGACTCGAACTCACTATCCGAGTATGTGACTTTTTTAAAGTTATGTGATTGGTTAGACTGGTTAGACTGTTCAGACTTGTTGTTTCTATTGTTATTCCTACTGTTATTGCGTCTATTCCTGGACCTTCCCCTATAGTTTCTCCTAGAAGAGCTCCTTTCAGAACGCTTCCAGACATAAACACTATTATTAGCATAGTCTGACTGATCCCTAATAAACTTGATACGTTTAGTCTCTAGAACTACTTGTTTGGCCTCTGCCACACCAGTTTGCAATATCACATCAAACCTAGAAAAATTTGTGTCAGTTAGCCTTTTGTTCATTTCTGCCTGTAAAATAGCAATTTCTTCTCTAACTGCATTCAACAGATGTACTTTATAAGAAGTTAACAAAGCCATTAAACGTAATGAACAATCAGAAAGTATCTCATTCCATGAATTGACAAAGTCCAGATCTGTAACCTCAAAAGTTGGAAATTTGGTTAAACGTAAACCACGTGGTATTATTTTAAGTTTGGTATAGGTTTCCATAGTCCAAATGTCCCACTGTAATCTGTGCTCTTTTAACAAAAGTTTCTCCATTTCATCAAACAAGCAAGGCAATGTGTAATTAGCTTTATCTGTAGAAAATATTTTAGAAATGTCAATATCTGTATAATCCCTTGCAGATAGGGGCATTAAGGAATAAAATTGTGAGTTCTCCATGGGAAATGTGTAAGAAATCCCCTGTAATAAGGGTAACTGTGCAGTAAGTGCTGTCAGGCTAGCACAAATAAATAAATAATATAAATAGGGAAGGAGAGCACAGCTACCCTATATCTGTGTTATATATCAATAGAACCAAAAACACAGACCGTTTTATTCAGGATAAAAAGTCCCAATCGGAAGCCTGTATCCTGCTGTAGTGATCTTATTCTTGTGACACTTGTATCAATGATTTATAGCCACCCCAAAACGCCAGCTCATACATAAACATGTAAATTTGTAAAATTTGTAAAATGCAAATGACAGGCAGCAATATATATATATATATATATATATATATATATATATATATATATATATCTTAGAATTGATTTTAATTATAAGTAACTAAGAATTTGTTCCAGTTTAAATAAATAGACATTTAAAGCAACTGTTCACAGTAAGAATATATGTATTTTTAGTATCCTAATTAGAATTGTATTAGAATCAATTGTAGCTAAATAGCTGAGTATATATATAGACTGCCCTATTGTTTAACTAAACACTGTTAGAATTGTACCAGTCTGAATGTTTAGTGGTTTATATGTAGTCTCATTGTATTAATTGAATGAAAGGCTATTGTGAGTAAGGCTGGTTTTAAAGGTAAACTTGTATGAACTCTGTATAGCATATTTTAATAGTTTTTAAACGCATATAATATTGATTCATATTCTGATTCCTACAAATATATTTCAATGTGTTCATAGATATTTACTAATAATAAAGAATTCAGGAATTTATATTAATCTTATGGTTTCTAGTAGATGCATATTGATCAAGGGTTTATTTTTAAAGGATAATAATTAAATATATTGTGTTATAACCCTGCCATATACTGACATATTATTTGGAGAGCACTGCTAAGATTCTTATAAATATACTGACAACGCAAATCCCATAAATCCTCTTTTGGTGTGTGAGAGAGCTCAAAAACAAATAAGGGTATTATGTATCCTGCTGCCCCCACCACCACTAGTAATACCACCATCACCAGTAGTCTCACCACCACAAGTAGTCCCACTACTACCACCATATCAACAGTACCACCAGCACCATCACTACTAGTGCAGAGTGGAACAAGAACTATAGCCTCTGCTTCGAATATAATTTTCATGACCATTGTCTGCTGCTCTGACTCATACATATAGAGGAGTAGTGGTGCAGCAGCGGCTCATTGTGTGCGTCGGAAGGAGCGGGCATATTACAAGTTGAAAGTAAATGTGAACAATTTACGCTTGTCAGGAGCTTTGGCAAACTATTACACTAGAATAAAAATTGTAAAATAAACCATCAATAATACTTTTAAAAGTACAGTTACAAAGTTATAAGGGCTCAAAGATATGAGGTCTCAGGTGTTAGAAAAAAAAGCCTGCAAAGGGCTTTAACATAGAGATACATACATAAGTATGTCTAAAGATGGGTATGTATATATATATATGGGTGTGTGTGTGTATATATATATATATATTAATATATATATATAACATCCAAACAAAATGCACTCCTGAAATCCCAAAGTTAATGCCCTGGGTGCTGTTCAAAAATTCAAATAGCTCCAAACAGAATAGCACTCCAAGGGTTTTGATGAAAGAAAGGTCTTTCGGATGAGAAAGATCAGTCCTCAAACATACAAAGAACCTGATTACTTACCCACCATCAGTGCACTTAAATACCATTCCACTCAACATCACATTCACCACTGTAGACCCGCCCCCAACACGGGGGAAGTCGTCAGAGGCAGCATGTGTCAAAAAATTATTACTTATACATAAAACTTCAAACAGCATGGCAACATAAGGTACAGTGTGAAAAAGACACATTAGATTTGGTATAAAAGTTAGCAACAATAGTTAACAATAATTGTGGCCACAGTATCAACTATCAAAGACAACGTGGTATCCACGGTAACCGACGTCAACAAACCAGCTACCGCAGCCGGAAGTATTGGGTCTAAAGCGGTCGGGCTGTTGCTAAGCAAACGACGTGTCAATCATACATGACCATGTAACCAAGTTAGGGTATTTTATTACCTGCCTTTGTTTATTACCATCTGCCTATATTATTTTGTTAGAATTAGTCGCTCTTTTCTCTCTTTTTTCAGGTTACATGGTCATGTATGCATGACACGTCGTTTGCTTAGCAACAGCCCGACCCCTTTAGACCCAATACTTCCGGCTGCGGTAGCTGGTTTGTTGACGTTGGTTACCGTGGATACCATGTTGTCTTCAATAGTTGATACTGGGGCCACAATTATTGTTAACTATTGTTGCTAACTTTTATACCAAATCTAATGTGTCTTTTTCACACTGTACCTTATGTTGCCATGCTGTTTGAAGTTTTATGTATAAGTAATAATTTTTTGACTCACGCTGCCTCTGACGACTTCCCCCGTGTTGTGGGCGGTTCTACAGTTGAGAGCGTGATGTCGAGTGGAATGGTATTTAAATGCACTGGTGGTGGGTAAGTAATCAGGTTCTTTGTATGTCTGAGGACGGATCTTTCTGATCCGAAAATGTACATATGTACATTGGAGCCTTTTGCTGTCAAGTAGCTGAAAACATATAAAAGCATATTTATGCAATGTTTATATTTAATAAAGCATTATAATGTAATAATAAAAATATTTCACATTCCAATGTTCTTCACAACATATATTCTATTGTTTTTAAATAGATATTCCTATATATATATATGTATAAATCTATACCTGTATATAATCACGTGTATTATTTATACATAAATATATATATATATATATATATATATATATATAGAGAGAGAGAGAGAGAGAGAGAGAGAGAGAGAGAGAGGTAGATATATAGATAAAGATAAATATATATATATATATATATATATAGTTATATATATATACACATACATACATATGTATATATAGTTATATATAGATATATATATAATGGTATTTTGATAAAATATATAACTATGTATTTATTAATGAATACTTGTATGTGAAGAACATTGGAATGTGAAATATTAATATTTCATGTCAGGTTAACGCCCTTGAGAAAATTGTATCCACTTTGTGCGACTTGTTGGGTTTTAGTTTTTTTGTCTCCACTTTTCATGCTCCATTGAAGTCTATGAGGGAATAGGTTAACGCAGTTACAACATTCTAACTTCGCCACTTGGGCATGTTGGGTTAGTGTGATAGCAAAAACTTTTGTACTTTCAACTTATAGTACCCATGGTGCCTGACGTGCACAAAACAATTACTTCTAGTGTAGTTAGCACATGAGCAGGAGCATAAACTACCACTCCACTTGTAATCTAGCCTATAGTAGACAATCCCATGTCCACCAGGGCCCGGAACTAGTGATAGAAGCGTCAGTAGCAGTAAGGGTCATCTAAGTCCACCCATACAGAGAGGTGAAGGGTGCTGAATTTACATTTGGCTCCAATAAACAAAGACCATTGCAACAGATCCCTAAGGGGAAGCCATAAAAATACCCTTCTTCTCAGAATATGTGTTTATCTATCTGCTTCTTTTTTACTTACCATTAATATATATATATATATGTTTTGTATAGATGTTAATTGATATATTTTTCCTTTCAGATTGTGATGTGTCTGTAATTGGTGGATTAGGGGTTAAAAGATGAATCATGGCTTGATGATATCATCTATGATTAAGCGCTTGTGTGAAATGCATAAGATGCTGAAGGTATCCTCCTGTAGTCTATTTTAATCATATTGAAATAAAGTTTCTGCTTGTAAGGACTATCTGGAGTGTGGCCACTGTTTGTGCTCATTGGTATTGTTTACCTCCAAGCATATTAGTAGGATTGGGAGAGAGTCTGAGGTTACTAAGCAGCCTCCATGTACACGTCAACATCAAGTGATTTTGAGGGTAGACTGTTTAGAGTCCACCCCATTGCCACCATCAGTCCTACTACTGCAGGTTCCCCCACTGTCCGGATTCCCTAAATATTTTTTATCAGCATCTGGATGGATTAATCAGAATTGGAAAGGCTGTCTCAGACAGATGCTGCAGGAGTAATAGAAGATATTGTGCCAAGCATTCAGGGAGAAGAAGGAATAATTCAGTAGGTCTCCCCAGTCTCTGGTTTGGGTGTTGAGGATATTATTATGATTACCAGCGTGTCCCCTATAGGAGGAACTTGATTACAAGCCCGAGGAGATAGTGGAGGATGAGATTCCACTACAGAGGTCATTCATAGTGGGCAGCAGTACAGGTTTTGGCCCACAGTCTCCACATGCATTCCCTCCATACCCATCACCACTTTCATCTCCAGTTACTACCACCTCCACTAGTAGTGAAATCTCTGTCAGTACTAGCAGCACAAGCAATTCGTCACCACCACCATTCAGTTCCATTTATAGGAAAGGAAAAAGTGTTCCAGTAAGAGCAGAGACAAATAGCAGTGCCACAACAAAAACTGGAAAGGAGACCTCTGCAGTTATAGAAAGGAAGGCAGAGGCAGTGACACAAAGGTGCGGAGCCTCTTTTCAGCATTGGAGATTGGCAAATTCTGTGACAAAGGAGTTAGCCATGGGAGAGTGTTGCGTCATCACACCAGCTCAGTGATAAAGAAACATCTCTGGCTGTGTTATTAAAGGCAGAGTAAGCAACAGTGCAACAATATCCTTAGCACAGCTGGCAGCACCACCTACTAGGAGCATCACTACCAGCCATAGTCAGGACAGGGGACACAGTAATGATGGCACTCAGCAGAGGCAGATACCACTTCCAACATCACACAAATGTGTTAAAACCACCCTAAAGGATTTTTTGTGGTTTCACTCTAGGAAGATGTCCAGGCAGCAGTAAAGAACCATAACCCAACTGAGAGGTCAGCTGGTAGACATTGGTGGTGCATCCTTCAACATGCTTGAATGGGAGGCTTTAAACCAGCTGTTGTAGATATTGCACCCCTATACCACCTAACTTTTTGCAGCATGTGAGAAGGAGTGTAGTCCCTTCGCTCTATTGTTCATGCATTGCAATGTTAAAAGAGGAGTTGGAGAAGGCTGCTGAACTGTATGTGCCCTTAACCACTGACTTATGGTGTGCTCTTAGTGGCCAAAAATAAAAATATTATAACCTGCCAACTTGGAAGGAAAAAATTATTTGTACATTCTAACAAAAGGGTTGCATGCTATGTGAGGGAGAAGATCAGCAGAATGAGTAAAATATATTTCTACCAGAAACAGTAGCACAACACAACTGAATTGGGCATCAGCATTTTTCTAAGAAGCCACTGAAGCCCCCTCAAGAAAGGGGAGTACAAGTTCCTCAGAGATGGTAAACGCTTATCTATCCAACCCTCATTTTTCCCCTAGAGCAGACACTCTGAGCTATTGGGATGCCTAGCTATAGGAGCTCCAGTCTTGTACCCCAACAACCTTACTGAGTGATCAAGTGTTTTCATTAACTGGCAATATACTGAACCCTCAGCACTCACAAATGTCACCGCAGATCATGTATATGCATAAGGCTATACTTTACTACATGCAAATTATTCCCTGGAATAAGCATAAGGGTATGCTACATATTAAATAAATGCCTATGAGAAGCATAAGGCTATTCTACATACTAATTAATGCCTGGGATAAGCATAAGGCTATCCTATGTACTTACTAATGCCTGGGATAAGCATAAGACTATTCTACATACTAATTAATGCCTGGGATAAGCATACGGCTATCCTATGTACTTACTAATGCCTGGGATAAGCATAAGACTATCCTACATACTAATTAATGTCTGGGATAAGCATACGGCTATCCTACGCACTAATTAATTCCTGGGATAAGCATAAGGCTATACTACACACTAATGAATGAGTGGGATAAGCATAAGGCTATCCTACGTACTAATGAATGCCTGAGATAACCATAAGGCTATCGTACATACTAATTAATGCCTAGGATATGTATAAGGTTAGCCTACGTACTAATAAATGCCTGGGATACGAATAAGGCTATCCTACATACTAGTTAATGCCTGGGATAAGCAGAAGGATATCCTAGGTACTAATTAATGTCAGGGATAAACATAAGGCTATCCTACATACTAATTAATGCCTGGGATAAGAATAAGGCTATTGTACAAACTACTTAATGTCTGGGATAATAATAAGGCTATCCTACATACTAATTAATGCCTGGGGTAAGAATAAGGCTATCGTACATACGAATTAATACCTGGAATAAGCATAAGGCTATCCCAGGTACTAATTAATGCCAGGGATAAACATAAGACTATCCTACATACTAATTACTGCCTGGGATAAACATAAGGCTATCCAACATATTATTAATGCCTGTGATAAACATAAGGCTATCCTACATATTAATTAATGCCTGGGATATGCATAAGGCTATCCTACATACTATTTAATGCATGGAATAAACATAAGGCTAGCCTACATACTAATTAGTGCCTGGGATAAGCATAAGTCTATCCTACATACAAATTAATGCCTGGGTTAAGCATAAGGCTATACTACATATTATTAATGCCTGGGATAAACATAAGGCTATCCTACATACTATTTAATGCATGGAATAAGCATAAGGCTAGCCTACATACTAATTAGTGCCTGGGATAAGGATAAGGCTATCCTACATACAAATTAAAGCCTGGGATAAGCATAAGGCTATCCTAAATACTAAATAATGCCTTGGATAAGAATAAGGCTATCCTACATACTAATAAATGCCTGGGATAAGAAACAGTCTATCCTACATACTAATTAATGCCTAGGATAAGAATAAGTCTATCCTACATACTAATTAATGGCTAGGATAAGCATTAGGTCATCTTGCATACTAATTAATGCCTGGGATAAGAATAAGGCTATCCTACAAACTAATTAAAGCCTGAGATAAGCAGAAGGCTATCCTAGGTATTAATTAATTAATACCAGGGCTATGCTATGCACTAATGAATGCCTGGGATAAACATTAGGCTATCCTACATACTAATTAATGCCTGGGATAAGGATAAGGCTATCCTACATACTAATTAATGTCGGGGGTAAGAATAAGGCTATCGTACATACGAATTAATACCTGGAATAAGCATAAGGCTATCCCAGGTACTAATTAATGCCAGGGATAAACATAAGACTATCCTACATATTATTAATGCCTGGGATAAACATAAGGCTATCCTACATATTAATGCCTGGGATATGCATAAGGCTATCCTACATACTATTAAATGCATGGAATAAGCATAAGGCTAGCCTACATACTAATTAGTTATTACTAGAAAAAGAAAAAGAAAAGACGACGGCACTACTAATGCTGTGTTCCTAATATTATTGGTATCTCATATGTTTGGACTGTATTGGTGGAGAGAATCTAAATATATTTAAGGAACTTAGGTGCTGTACACTAGAAGAAAACAACCAGAAAAAAACAATTGCTTTACGCAATTGAAAGGAATGTACTTACATAGCACTCAACAGCACATATTTCGAACTAGCTAGGTACCATAGGTGAGAAACCCGTGAAAGGCAGATTTAAAACTTAACTTTTATTTACTCTAATAAAAAACAAAATAGTTAAAAATATCAGCTGGTGTGACCCAGAACGAAGGTGATTTCAAGGGAGTGAAAAAATTATATTCCTCCCTAATCCCAATGTGTATAATATTAATGCCCCTGTATGGTCTCCTGGGGTAATGCCCTTAATAAAAAGGGGAAGTAGTACAAATGTACCTCTGGATTAAGTTGGTTAAGGTGAGGGTCAATGTTATTATGAGAACACCCCTGCTATCACTCTCTGTCTGAGTCAGGGGATCTCCACAGTGAAGTTACACCTTCCAGATTGAATTGTAAGGTACAGTTGTCTATAGGAGATGTGAGCTTGCCACAAATAAAGTAATGTAAAATTGGCTAATGAATACCCGAATAGATAGGGTACTCCTGTTATTTATTAGTCAGTGTTTGATAGTGGGATTCAGCGCCTAATATCTTCTTATTTATCTCGTATACAATTGTTCACTAGTATAGTTTGACTTATTATTAAGGTGGTACTAGGAATACCATTATCAAGGCTACCTATTTGTCTCAGTCTCTTCAATTTATAGGACACTTATAGTAATATTTACCACTGAGAGGTGGATAAGGCTGATGTGACTAGGCCTAAGTTATAATAAGATATTCCTGGCTTGTCAAAGTTTCCCTAGTAGATGGGAGATAATCTAAATAGCCTCCTCTATAAATGTTCCTTATATAAAAGGATAAATCCCATGCAAAATTACATAAGCTGGGTCCCCAAAGTTATTTTATTATGATGTTACCTATTGTGATATGATAGTGTAGAGGAATGCTTGGTGTAATGTACTGGGTGGAGTTGGACTTTAGAAACACTAGCACATTAACAGTATACCAATCTCTGTTGGTTTATTATCATCCAGTAGCGGTATGATTGCCGGAGGAACTGTTTATTTCTGGAAGCCGACACCCAGATTACTTAATGCACAGATTTTCTCAGCTGTGTTAATTAAACAGATATCTTGCACTGTAAGTCTGTGCCGTAATTTATGCTAATGCTACAGTTGAATTAACTGTGTTATTAGTACTGTGATTCGCACAACAACATAGCCGGGGAGAGAATTTCTTTTAAATATTTATCATTTGATACTTCTAAATCACTTCCCAAACTTCTGCTTTAGCGGTTACACACTATTTGTGGCTGGTAGTGCCGGTATCTGGTATATGTACGAGGGAACTATTCACCCCTCTTCTTAAAATAGGATTTACAATGAGAGCGTACCAATATGCAGGCAAATATAAACAGGTTCCTGCTGGTATACAGGTAGCGGTTAAAGATCCTGGCTGTGAGTTTAAATTAAATTGTCTCTCCGGTAATTCTATTGTTTTTACTACCGCTTAAAATTAGTAGTTGTAGGCTACTTAAGTAAGGTAACTTCTAGATATTTCTTTAGCGTAAATATATTTCAATCAGGCACTCTCACAAACATACAGGTTTAAAAGGAAAAAGTGAGAAAAAATGAAAACAGTGAAAAAAGAAATCGCTGAAATGTGTAGTAAATTTACTAAGATTTTTAATTTTTTATGTGCCGCTTGTTTTAGGATAGAAGCAACCAATAAATTGACTACATTGTAATTGCCTTGTACTACTGGATAGTCTCTGAGTTCCATCATTCTGAACAGTTATGAGTTGGCTTCAATGACCTTATATCATTTGTTGTGCCTTTGCTACAATAGTGCAATTGTTCATAACTTATTATATGTTATGTTTACTGTTTGGCTAGATAAAATTATCCCTGTTGTGTGTCAATGCGATTAACTCCTTGTCGCCCCCTTTAAAATCTTGGATTATTCTACCCCCATATTTACACCCTAATTTTTGCTTGTGTATATTGATTTATTAGTTTTCTCATCTGTTATCCAAATGGAAACTCAAAGATTTTTGTTCTTATAGGAAACAGAAATAGTTGTTCTGTTCGTTTAACCCTTTAGGGTGTACGCTGTCAAGTAGATATATCCATCTACATTCTGCTCTGAGTAGGGCCTGTTCCAAATTGCCCCCTCTAATGCCCAAAGATATCTTTTCTATTCCTTGGCATTTGAGCTCTCTTGGGTTAGAGTGATGTCGTTTCAAGAAATGAGATGCTACAGAAGATATTGTCTTGCCATCCTCCTGGTCTTTGGCAGCATTCTTGATATTTCTTATATGCTCCTGTACTCTGACCCTCAGTTGTCGGCTGGTCATCCCAACATAGATTTTGGAACAGCTGCAAAATAATGCGTATATTATATTTTCTGTGGTGCAGCTGATATAATTTTTCATTTTGTGGGTATGACCAAACCGATCCTGTATCATGTCCGTCTTGCGTATGTGTTTGCATATTGAGCAAGTGCCGCATGGAAATGACCCTGCCCGAATGGCAGTTCTGGTTTTTGCCAATTGATAGTGGCTGTGGGATACCATATTTTTGATATTCTGGGTTCTTCTGTATCCTATCTGGACTCTGTCTCCCACAATTGGCTTTAGATCTTGGTCTAGGGTTAGTAAATGCCAGTGTTTATTCAATATGTGGTTAACTGTATGAATCTGTGGGTTGTATGTTAAAATCAATCTAACTTGTTCATCCTGTTTTTTTATTTTTTTGTGCAGTAAGTCAGTGCGATCAGTTTGGATTGCCCTGTTTTTGGCTCTTTTGATGTTCCTTTTACTGTAACCTCTGTCCAGTAATCTTTTTTCAAGTAGTTCTGCTTGTTCGTTAAAGAGTTGTCGATTACTACAGTTTCGCCTTATCCTTAGGAATTCGCCAACTGGCAATGATTTGGTTGTTCCGGGGGCATGGGAACTATTACTGTGTAGAATACTGTTGGTTGCCGTTTCTTTTCTATAGAGGTTGGTTTGTATTCGTCCTTCTTGATCTTTGAATATGTTAAGATCTAAGAAATTTATCTCGGATTGACTCATTGTATAGGTCAATTTTATGTTTAAGTCATTCTGGTTGAGATTCAGAAGGAAAATTTCTAGTTCTTCCCTGCTTCCCTCCCACATAAACAGGATGTCGTCTATGTAGCGGATCCAAAATGGTATTTTATCCGTCGCTGCTGAATGGATATCATTGAATACCACATGTTTTTCCCAGAATCCTAAGAACAGGTTGGCGTAGGTAGGGGCACAGGCCGTGCCCATCGCCGTACCCTGGACTTGGAGGTAAAACTGATTGGCAAAAGTGAAAAAATTGTATCTCAGGACAAATTCCAGTAATTTGAGGATGAACATATCGTGATCTTCCTCTTCCGAGGAACCTTGATTGAGAAAAAATTGTACTGCCTTTAATCCCTTGTCATGTTCTATGGAGGTATATAGGGACTCTACGTCCGCCGTTACAAGCCAAGTTTCTTTTCTGGTGTTGATATTTTCGAGCCTTTGTAGTACCTCCATGGTATCTTTGACATAAGAGGGCAGTGTCTCCACGAATTCCCTTAGTCTGTGGTCCACATACTGGCTGGCTTTTTCTGATAGGCACTCGTTGCCAGAGACGATGGGCCTTCCTGGCGGATTTGTTATATTTTTGTGGACTTTGGGAATGAGGTAGAAGGTGGCAACTTTAGGATGCTTAACTGTAAGAAACTTAGTTTCGTCCGCCGTTATGATTCCCTTGCTGTTGCCATCTTTGATGATATTATTGTAAAGTTTACTGTATGTCTCGCTAGGGTTGTTGAACAGTTTTTGATAACATTGTCGATTTTTCAATTGTTTTTCAACTTGTTTTAAGTACATCGATAACGGCCATAGGACGATATTTCCACCTTTATCCGCCTCTCTTATTATTATGTCCTCCCAGGACCTGATCTCTTTTAAAGCCAGTTTTTCAGTTATTGTGAGATTCTGTTGTGAGTATTGCGTTTTCAATTGTGAGATTTCCTCACATACCACTTGATTGAATATTTCCAATTGTGTCGATAGATTATATTTAGGTACAAATGTCGACCTGGTTTTCAATTGGCGTCTCCAGGATTTGGATTGAGGTTCACTATCTTGTAGTAGGCTTTCTAAGTCTTGTAAACTCCTCCTGTCATCTTCTGATAGGGTGGGATCAGATTTTTTGGCAAAAAATTTCTTTCAATTTAATTTTCGTACGTACAGCTGTATGTCTTTAATCACTTCGAATTTGTTGAGTTGTCCCGTAGGACAGAAAGATAGACCTTTTGATAATACTGAGATATGCTCCGGAGATAACTTATATTCGGATAAGTTGATGACCTTTAATGATTTAGTCTCATCTGGGAGAAGGGACTCGGAGCTCTCTGATGTTGCCTGCCCCCCCCCCCCCCGTTGTGGAGCTCTGTAGTAGCCTCTGGACCTGGTGGGTTTTTTGTTTGTACTTTTGACCTCTTCTGGAGGTTCTGCCTCTTCTGACGTGCCTTGATCTAAAAAATTCTTCCTCTTATTTCTAGCTGGTAAAGAGAAGACAGAGGTAGATGTGCTTGGGGTACTACCCGCAGAATCATTATTCATGTTATCCTCACCTCTCAATCAAGGTTCCTCGGAAGAGGAAGATCACGATATGTTCATCCTCAAATTACTGGAATTTGTCCTGAGATACAATTTTTTCACTTTTGCCAATCAGTTTTACCTCCAAGTCCAGGGTACGGCGATGGGCACGGCCTGTGCCCCTACCTACGCCAACCTGTTCTTAGGATTCTGGGAAAAACATGTGGTATTCAATGATATCCATTCAGCAGCGACGGATAAAATACCATTTTGGATCCGCTACATAGACGACATCCTGTTTATGTGGGAGGGAAGCAGGGAAGAACTAGAAATTTTCCTTCTGAATCTCAACCAGAATGACTTAAACATAAAATTGACCTATACAATGAGTCAATCCGAGATAAATTTCTTAGATCTTAACATATTCAAAGATCAAGAAGGACGAATACAAACCAACCTCTATAGAAAAGAAACGGCAACCAACAGTATTCTACACAGTAATAGTTCCCATGCCCCCGGAACAACCAAATCATTGCCAGTTGGCGAATTCCTAAGGATAAGGCGAAACTGTAGTAATCGACAACTCTTTAACGAACAAGCAGAACTACTTGAAAAAAGATTACTGGACAGAGGTTACAGTAAAAGGAACATCAAAAGAGCCAAAAACAGGGCAATCCAAACTGATCGCACTGACTTACTGCACAAAAAAATAAAAAAACAGGATGAACAAGTTAGATTGATTTTAACATACAACCCACAGATTCATACAGTTAACCACATATTGAATAAACACTGGCATTTACTAACCCTAGACCAAGATCTAAAGCCAATTGTGGGAGACAGAGTCCAGATAGGATACAGAAGAACCCAGAATATCAAAAATATGGTATCCCACAGCCACTATCAATTGGCAAAAACCAGAACTGCCATTCGGGCAGGGTCATTTCCATGCGGCACTTGCTCAATATGCAAACACATACGCAAGACGGACATGATACAGGATCGGTTTGGTCATACCCACAAAATGAAAAATTATATCAGCTGCAACACAGAAAATATAATATACGCATTATTTTGCAGCTGTTCCAAAATCTATGTTGGGATGACCAGCCGACAACTGAGGGTCAGAGTACAGGAGCATATAAGAAATATCAAGAATGCTGCCAAAGACCAGGAGGATGGCAAGACAATATCTTCTGTAGCATCTCATTTCTTGAAACGACATCACTCTAACCCAAGAGAGCTCAAATGCCAAGGAATAGAAAAGATATCTTTGGGCATTAGAGGGGGCAATTTGGAACAGGCCCTACTCAGAGCAGAATGTAGATGGATATATCTACTTGACAGCGTACACCCTAAAGGGTTAAACGAACAGAACAACTATTTCTGTTTCCTATAAGAACAAAAATCTTTGAGTTTCCATTTGGATAACAGATGAGAAAACTAATAAATCAATATACACAAGCAAAAATTAGGGTGTAAACCTGGGGGTAGAATAATCCAAGATTTTAAAGGGGGCGACAAGGAGTTAATCGCATTGACACACAACAGGGATAATTTTATCTAGCCAAACAGTAAACATAACATATAATAAGTTATGAACAATTGCACTATTGTAGCAAAGGCACAACAAATGATATAAGGTCATTGAAGCCAACTCATAACTGTTCAGAATGATGGAACTCAGAGACTATCCAGTAGTACAAGGCAATTACAATGTAGTCAATTTATTGGTTGCTTCTATCCTAAAACAAGCGGCACATAAAAAATTAAAATCAAAATTAAAAATCTTAGTAAATTTACTACACATTTCAGCGATTTCTTTTTTCACTGTTTTCATTTTTTCTCACTTTTTCCTTTTCCCCGCCCCCCCCCTCAAACCCCCCCCCCCCTCCCCTCCCCTTCCCATTTTTCACCTCACAAGTTTTCACACATAGTTTTATTATTGTCACCAGTACATGTATATTAATGTAAATAAACAGGGCAACAGAGGACCTGGCACTCACTCGGACACCCTCGGTATTTTGGCACAATTTTGACACATAACATAACAAATACCATTAAAAATTAAAAATTCTAGTTATGTTTATAATTCGGGACCTTATGTAATAACACTTTCTAGGCACGGTATTTTTCAATTAAACAAGATAAAAAGTGGAACACATTCGTCACCCTGCACGATTCACAACATTCAGACAAGCTTAACTCCAGCCAGGACCAACCAATCGGGGAAGTGAACAGCTTAGCCCATCAAATTATTATACTAAATGCGCTGCTACGGATTCATGAAATATAAAGTCTGGAACCTGGTTCTATCTTCAATTACCTATACGTTACACAGACTACATCCGAAACAATGTTTACTTTCTTTTTTGTCCTGTAAATTAACTTCTGAATACAATTTTCCCTTTCTAGTCATTCTAATCACCAGTAAAATATATATATAAATATATAAAATAAATACATTCGATTACGCTACAGCTTTAAATTAAGGCTTGAACCCCTTCCCTTGCAGCCAAAGATGTATTAGTATATCTTAGTTTGACCCATAGAGATATATATACATATATATATATATCTAGTCCTGCAACAAGTGTAATGATAATACAATGCAAGGTCGTCATTAAGAGGGTGGAAACCAGAACATGACGATAGTACACACCTCCCTAGTAACCTATTGAGTGCAAGTAGGGAGGAACCAATCCGATCAGCAGAAGAGGGACAAGCCTCTCTGAGACTGGCCAATAAAAAGCCCCATGAACGGCGGGCGCCCCACCTTTGACAAAGCCGTTTAGGCGAAACATGTCAGGGCCACAGGAGACTATTTCTCCCTTTTTAAACTAAACAGCAGTGTGACTTGTTGAACGAATGGATTATTAGAATTTAATTTAAACCTGTATGTTTGTGAGAGTGCCTGATTGAAATATATTTACGCTAAAGAAATATCTAGAAGTTACCTTACTTAAGTAGCCTACAACTACTAATTTTAAGCGGTAGTAAAAACAATAGAATTACCGGAGAGACAATTTAATTTAAACTCACAGCCAGGATCTTTAACCGCTACCTGTATACCAGCAGGAACCTGTTTATATTTGCCTGCATATTGGTACGCTCTCATTGTAAATCCTATTTTAAGAAGAGGGGTGAATAGTTCCCTCGTACATATACCAGATACCGGCACTACCAGCCACAAATAGTGTGTAACCGCTAAAGCAGAAGTTTGGGGAGTGATTTAGAAGTATCAAATGATAAATATTTAAAAAAAATTCTCTCCCCGGCTATGTTGTTGTGCGAATCACAGTACTAATAACACAGTTAATTCAACTGTAGCATTAGCATAAATTACGGCACGGACTTACAGTGCAAGATATCTGTTTAATTAACACAGCTGAGAAAATCTGTGCATTAAGTAATCTGGGTGTCGGCTTCCAGAAATAAACAGTTCCTCCGGCAATCATACCGCTACTGGATGATAATAAACCAACAGAGATTGGTATACTGTTAATGTGCTAGTGTTTCTAAAGTCCAACTCCACCCAGTATGTTACACCAAGCATTCCTCTACACTATCATATCACAATAGGTAACATCATAATAAAATAACTTTGGGGACCCAGCTTATGTAATTTTGCATGGGATTTATCCTTTTATATAAGGAACATTTATAGAGGAGGCTATTTAGATTGTCTCCCATCTACAAGGGAAACTTTGACAAGCCAGGAATATCTTATTATAACTTAGGCCTAGTCACATCAGCCTTATCCACCTCTCAGTGGTAAATATTACTATAAGTGTCCTATAAATTGAAGAGACTGAGACAAATAGGTAGCCTTGATAATGGTATTCCTAGTACCACCTTAATAATAAGTCAAACTATACTAGTGAACAATTGTATACGAGATAAATAAGAGGATAATAGGCGCTGAATCCCACTATCAAACACTGACTAATAAATAACAGGAGTACCCTATCTATTTGGGTATTCATTAGCCAATTTTACATTACTTTATTTGTGGCAAGCTCACATCTCCTATAGACAACTGTACCTTACAATTCAATCTGGAAGGTGTAACTTCACTGTGGAGATCCCCTGACTCAGACAGAGAGTGATAGCAGGGGTGTTCTCATAATAACATTGACCCTCACCTTAACCAACTTAATCCAGAGGTACATTTGTACTACTTCCCCTTTTTATTAAGGGCATTACCCCAGGAGACCATACAGGGGCATTAATATTATACACATTGGGATTAGGGAGGAATATAATTTTTTCACTCCCTTGAAATCACCTTCGTTCTGGGTCACACCAGCTGATATTTTTTACTATTTTGTTTTTTATTAGAGTAAATAAAAGTTAAGTTTTAAATCTGCCTTTCACGGGTTTCTCACCTATGGTACCTAGCTAGTTCGAAATATGTGCTGTTGAGTGCTATGTAAGTACATTCCTTTCAATTGCGTAAAGCAATTGTTTTTTTCTGGTTGTTTTCTTCTAGTGTACAGCACCTAAGTTCCTTAAATATATTTAGATTCTCTCCACCAATACAGTCCAAACATATGAGATACCAATAATATTAGGAACACAGCATTAGTAGTGCCGTCGTCTTTTCTTTTTCTAGTAATATATAGTCTCAGATACTGTGGTTTCACAGTCTTCCAGACGACAGAGCACACATCAACATTCAATAAACCTATTAATATTTCAAACTAGAAATTACCAATTCATTGTAATCTTAGCTAAATATACCGTAGGTTGTTTTGGCTACATCATGGCTGATCTTTTTGGCAAAGATAGATCTGAAAGACACTCTAGAAGAGCGACGGATTTGGACAATATGTTCAAAACTAATGCAAATGATGAATATACTCCTACCGTGTCACTGGAAAATCTATTAAAGGAAGTACACAAAAATATGTACAAACAAGAAAAAGTATGGTGGGATCAACAATTTTTCGATAAATACATCCAACAAAAATTAATCCCTAGAGGATTAAGGATACAATTGTTCCCGGCCTTTGAGTTTGAAAATCCCATACTGACAGATGAGTGGGAAATAGCTCTATCAGAATGTTCGTTCAAACTTATGAACATACTGATACGACATGATAAAGAGAAATATGACAAACTCGAATTGTCCATTCAGGAACAATATGCACAGCTCAAAAAATATGAATCACAATCTGATTTTGAAAAAATTTACAAAAACTATCAGAAAGAATTAGATCAGTATATTAAAGAATTAAGGGATATGAAGCAGGGAAAACTATACAGAGATATTAATGATTATAAAGAGAAGAAGATCTACAAATGGAGAAGAAGAAACTTCTATAAAAACAATTCAAGAAGTAACAATCAAAATATAATCCAGAGTGATGTCTCAGACACGGACGGTGAGGATAACATGAATAATGATTCTGCGGGTAGTACCCCAAGCACATCTACCTCTGTCTTCTCTTTACCAGCTAGAAATAAGAGGAAGAATTTTTTAGATCAAGGCACGTCAGAAGAGGCAGAACCTCCAGAAGAGGTCAAAAGTACAAACAAAAAACCCACCAGGTCCAGAGGCCACTACAGAGCTCCACAACGGGGGGGCAGGCAACATCAGAGAGCTCCAAGTCCCTTCTCCCAGATGAGACTAAATCATTAAAGGTCATCAACTTATCCGAATATAAGTTATCTCTGGAGCATATCTCAGTATTATCAAAAGGTCTATCTTTCTGTCCTACGGGACAACTCAACAAATTCGAAGTGATTAAAGACATACAGCTGTACGTACGAAAATTAAATTTAAAGAAATTTTTTGCCAAAAAATCTGATCCCACCCTATCAGAAGATGACAGGAGGAGTTTACAAGACTTAGAAAGCCTACTACAAGATAGTGAACCTCAATCCAAATCCTGGAGACGCCAATTGAAAACCAGGTCGACATTTGTACCTAAATATAATCTATCGACACAATTGGAAATATTCAATCAAGTGGTAAGTGAGGAAATCTCACAATTGAAAACGCAATACTCACAACAGAATCTCACAATAACTGAAAAACTGGCTTTAAAAGAGATCAGGTCCTGGGAGGACATAATAATAAGAGAGGCGGATAAAGGTGGAAATATCGTCCTATGGCCGTTATCGATGTACTTAAAACAAGTTGAAAAACAATTGAAAAATCGACAATGTTATCAAAAACTGTTGAACAACCCTAGCGAGACATACAGTAAACTTTACAATAATATCATCAAAGATGGCAACAGCAAGGGAATCATAACGGCGGACGAAACTAAGTTTCTTACAGTTAAGCATCCTAAAGTTGCCACCTTCTACCTCATTCCCAAAGTCCACAAAAATATAACAAATCCGCCAGGAAGGCCCATCGTTTCTGGCAACGAGTGCCTATCAGAAAAAGCCAGCCAGTATGTGGACCACAGACTAAGGGAATTCGTGGAGACACTGCCCTCTTATGTCAAAGATACCATGGAGGTACTACAAAGGCTCGAAAATATCAACACCAGAAAAGAAACTTGGCTTGTAACGGCGGACGTAGAGTCCCTATATACCTCCATAGAACATGACAAGGGATTAAAGGCAGTACAATTTTTTCTCAATCAAGGTTCCTCGGAAGAGGAAGATCACGATATGTTCATCCTCAAATTACTGGAATTTGTCCTGAGATACAATTTTTTCACTTTTGCCAATCAGTTTTACCTCCAAGTCCAGGGTACGGCGATGGGCACGGCCTGTGCCCCTACCTACGCCAACCTGTTCTTAGGATTCTGGGAAAAACATGTGGTATTCAATGATATCCATTCAGCAGCGACGGATAAAATACCATTTTGGATCCGCTACATAGACGACATCCTGTTTATGTGGGAGGGAAGCAGGGAAGAACTAGAAATTTTCCTTCTGAATCTCAACCAGAATGACTTAAACATAAAATTGACCTATACAATGAGTCAATCCGAGATAAATTTCTTAGATCTTAACATATTCAAAGATCAAGAAGGACGAATACAAACCAACCTCTATAGAAAAGAAACGGCAACCAACAGTATTCTACACAGTAATAGTTCCCATGCCCCCGGAACAACCAAATCATTGCCAGTTGGCGAATTCCTAAGTATAAGGCGAAACTGTAGTAATCGACAACTCTTTAACGAACAAGCAGAACTACTTGAAAAAAGATTACTGGACAGAGGTTACAGTAAAAGGAACATCAAAAGAGCCAAAAACAGGGCAATCCAAACTGATCGCACTGACTTACTGCACAAAAAAATAAAAAAACAGGATGAACAAGTTAGATTGATTTTAACATACAACCCACAGATTCATACAGTTAACCACATATTGAATAAACACTGGCATTTACTAACCCTAGACCAAGATCTAAAGCCAATTGTGGGAGACAGAGTCCAGATAGGATACAGAAGAACCCAGAATATCAAAAATATGGTATCCCACAGCCACTATCAATTGGCAAAAACCAGAACTGCCATTCGGGCAGGGTCATTTCCATGCGGCACTTGCTCAATATGCAAACACATACGCAAGACGGACATGATACAGGATCGGTTTGGTCATACCCACAAAATGAAAAATTATATCAGCTGCACCACAGAAAATATAATATACGCATTATTTTGCAGCTGTTCCAAAATCTATGTTGGGATGACCAGCCGACAACTGAGGGTCAGAGTACAGGAGCATATAAGAAATATCAAGAATGCTGCCAAAGACCAGGAGGATGGCAAGACAATATCTTCTGTAGCATCTCATTTCTTGAAACGACATCACTCTAACCCAAGAGAGCTCAAATGCCAAGGAATAGAAAATATATCTTTGGGCATTAGAGGGGGCAATTTGGAACAGGCCCTACTCAGAGCAGAATGTAGATGGATATATCTACTTGACAGCGTACACCCTAAAGGGTTAAACGAACAGAACAACTATTTCTGTTTCCTATAAGAACAAAAATCTTTGAGTTTCCATTTGGATAACAGATGAGAAAACTAATAAATCAATATACACAAGCAAAAATTAGGGTGTAAACCTGGGGGTAGAATAATCCAAGATTTTAAAGGGGGCGACAAGGAGTTAATCGCATTGACACACAACAGGGATAATTTTATCTAGCCAAACAGTAAACATAACATATAATAAGTTATGAACAATTGCACTATTGTAGCAAAGGCACAACAAATGATATAAGGTCATTGAAGCCAACTCATAACTGTTCAGAATGATGGAACTCAGAGACTATCCAGTAGTACAAGGCAATTACAATATAGTCAATTTATTGGTTGCTTCTATCCTAAAACAAGCGGCACATAAAAAATTAAAATCAAAATTAAAAATCTTAGTAAATTTACTACACATTTCAGCGATTTCTTTTTTCACTGTTTTCATTTTTTCTCACTTTTTCCTTCCCCCCCCCTCAAACCCCCCCCTCCCCTCCCCTTCCCATTTTTCACCTCACGAGTTTTCACACATAGTTTTATTATTGTCACCAGTACATGTATATTAATGTAAATAAACAGGGCAACAGAGGACCTGGCACTCACTCGGACACCCTCGGTATTTTGGCACAATTTTGACACATAACATAACAAATACCATTAAAAATTAAAAATTCTAGTTATGTTTATAATTCGGGACCTTATGTAATAACACTTTCTAGGCACGGTATTGTTCAATTAAACAAGATAAAAAGTGGAACACATTCGTCACCCTGCACGATTCACAACATTCAGACAAGCTTAACTCCAGCCAGGACCAACCAATCGGGGAAGTGAACAGCTTAGCCCATCAAATTATTATACTAAATGCGCCGCTACGGATTCATGAAATATAAAGTCTGGAACCTGGTTCTATCTTCAATTACCTATACGTTACACAGACTACATCCGAAACAATGTTTACTCTCTTTTTTGTCCTGTAAATTAACTTCTGAATACAATTTTCCCTTTCTAGTCATTCTAATCACCAGTAAAATATATATATAAATATATAAAATAAATACATTCGATTACGCTACAGCTTTAAATTAAGGCTTGAACCCCTTCCCTTGCAGCCAAAGATGTATTAGTATATCTTAGTCTGACCCATAGAGATATATATACATATATATATATATCTAGTCCTGCAACAAGTGTAATGATAATACAATGCAAGGTCGTCATTAAGAGGGTGGAAACCAGAACATGACGATAGTACACACCTCCCTAGTAACCTATTGAGTGCAAGTAGGGAGGAACCAATCCGATCAGCAGAAGAGGGACAAGCCTCTCTGAGACTGGCCAATAAAAAGCCCCATGAACGGCGGGCGCCCCACCTTTGACAAAGCCGTTTAGGCGAAACATGTCAGGGCCACAGGAGACTATTTCTCCCTTTTTAAACTAAACAGCAGTGTGACTTGTTGAACGAATGGATTATTAGAATTTAATTTAAACCTGTATGTTTGTGAGAGTGCCTGATTGAAATATATTTACGCTAAAGAAATATCTAGAAGTTACCTTACTTAGGCCTAGATTTGGAGTTCGGCGGTAGATGGGCTGTTAACGCTCCGCGGGTTTTATGTCTAACGCACGGCATTGTTTGACTCCGGTATTTAGAGTACAAAAAAGACCATCTAACGATGCTCCTAACGCGTGTATGTCACACGCGTAATCCAGCCCGCGTTAGACAGTCTCCCATAGAGATCAATGGAAAAGAAAAAAAAATTTGCTTTTTTCACCTAACACTCGATCTCGCGAGAAATACGCACGGCTCGGTCATATGACGCATACCACATCATGCACAA
This sequence comes from Bombina bombina, assembly GCF_027579735.1. NCBI lineage: Eukaryota > Metazoa > Chordata > Amphibia > Anura > Bombinatoridae > Bombina > Bombina bombina. The sequence goes on along the minus strand of NC_069505.1, from coordinate 634,914,672 downwards.
CAATAACACGCCCCAAATGTCACAACAACAATCAATCAACAAAGCACACAAGCATTACACATTCACAAACGGGGGCATTTTTAACAAAATTTAATACGGGGAATACGCATATACTTTAAGATGCGGAAATTCGCAAAATAACAACAAGGAATAACAAATATATACATACACTTGAAAAATAATCGCATTCAATATCACTATATATTAGGACAAACATACATATACAACACTTCACTAATAACACACCATCGCAAATTCACTTTTAAAAACAATACTATTGGACAATGTTAGAGAAAACGACCACTATGACATCATCGCATTCTACACATTCCACAAATAATAACTCAAAATGAGCATGCGCAAATTCGCACACCTAATACACATTGCACTAATACGAATTGCTAATAATGCACACCTGAACACAATTTACAACGCAAATAGGTACATCATTAAACATTTACACAGGGTATATAAGCACCACACAAGCAGGGCTTCTTTGACTGTGTTGCTGGTGGGTCTTTGGAGATTGGAGGTTGAAGATTAGAGAGTTGGTGCATTATTGTGAGTTAGTGTTAGTGTGAGAGAGTCAGTTGTTAGTGGGAGTGGGAGTTAGTGGGAGTGGGAGAGAGTCAGTTAGTGGGAGTGTGAGTGAGTTAGTGGTAGTGGGAGTTGTTAGTGAGTGGTAGTGTGATAGAGTCAGTTAGTGGGAGCGTGAGTTAGTGCTAGTGTGAGTTAGTGAGAATTAGTAGTAGTGTGAGTTAGTGAGAATTAGTAGTAGTGTGAGTTAGTGAGAGTTAGTGCTAGTGTGAGTTAGTGAACGACAGTTGGTTTGGGTGAGTGTGCGAGTGCTTTTTCTGTACACTTAACACATTTACACGCAAACACATTCAATACATACATACACTTATCAATAACACTACATACACTCCATACCCCATACCCCCTCATACTACACTCCATACCTCATTCCCTGTAGTCCCATTCCCTGTAATCCCATTTCCTCTTATCCCATACCCCATACCCATCCCCTACCCATACCCTAGTTACATTTAGTTTACATATCCTCCTTTTAGTCTTATTCTTCTTCTGGTTTATTTAAATACTCCTTACCCTCTTTGTTTTTTTACATCCCTCTCACACTTTAAGCACCTTTTTTGTCTTTTGACTTCTTTATTTTGACCCCCTTTCATTTCATCACACTCACATTTTGTTTGATTATTTGGGGTTTAGTTTAGGGAACAGATGGAGACCAGGCAGGGGACAGGTAGAGGGGGGAGGAGAGGGAGGGGGAGAGGAACAGGGCAGGAAGGGGAGCAGGAAGGGGGGCAGGAAGGGGGGCAGGAAGGGGGGCAGGAAGCGGGGGTGGAAGCGGTGGGTGGACCCAGCCACTTGGTTCAAGATGAACAAGTGGCTGGGCCCAGTGGCGGTCAGAGTAGGGCATCACAGTCCGGGAAACAGAGGGCATCGTCACAGGGGAAGGCCAAGGCGACTAGGGAGGCGAGGTTTTCGATGGAGGAGAAGGAGGTCCTCGTAGAGGCCTATATGGCCAGGCATAGGATGCTGCAGCACCAAAAGACCACCCCGACTGACAAGAGGAGGCTCTGGAACGAGATCAGAAATGCAGTCAATGCAGTGGGTGGCCGGAACAGAGATCTGGATTCGATAAAACATCGCTACCGGGACTGTAAAATGGATCTCAAAAAAAAGTTAAGTCTGGAGGCCCGACATGCCGCAGGAACCGGTGGCGGACCTGCCCTGGAAATAGAGTTCTGCCGATGGGAGGAATTGTTGCGGCCCAGCATCTCCGAGGTGGAAGTAGTCGGTATCGGAGGAATTGATACCGGGAACCTGCCACTCTCATCTGACGGTAAGCTCATTTAAGAATAAATTCACATACGAATGTATTTCAATGGACACTATACGCAAACCTTTACTTTCATGATTAAGGTAGCGAATACAATTTGTCAAAACATTCAAATGTACTTATATTACCTAATTTGATTCATTCTTGAGATATACTTTAATGAAGAAATAGACATGCACACGGTGAAACAATCACAGGAGGCAGCTATATTCAGCTACCAATCGGCATCTTCTAAGCATATCTAGATATGCTTTCCAGCAAAGAATATACAGAGAATGAAGCTAATTAGATAAGAAAAGGACATTAGAAAGTTGATTATAAATGTATGCTTCTAAATCATGAAAGATAAAACATTGGGTATAATGTCCCTTTAAGGATCAGATTAATGCTATTACGCTGTTTACACGCATTCACAATTACTTTGCGGTTACATCAGTATCTAGGCTATAGGTTAGGTGTGCATTTAAACAGACTGAAAAAAAACGCTAAAACATTCAGATTTAACACAGATATCACAAACACGGTTTAGAAAATAAGGACATCGTATTGATTGTTAGATTTCAAAGTGGATTAATGAGGCTGCATTTGTAATTGTATCGTAAGCTAAGTCATTTAAAGCTTCATTTGGAAATATGCTAATATATACATTTTTTTTTTTTTCAAATATACAGAGTCCGGGGAGGAGGCAGCACAACAAATACAGCCTCCTCCATCTCCCCGGGATGAGAGTGGTGGGGAGGAATTTCCACTTCGGAGGGAAGAGGCCCCCCGTGACGAAGAACGCACGGGAGCTGATGAAGAGGCCCCGGAAGCAGAGGAGGAGCCCGCGGAACCAGAACCAGAGGCCCCTCAAAGACCCGCACCCCGCCGTGCACGGGTACCCCGCCGTGCACAACAAGAGGAAATAGCGGAGGTGCGGGTTCTACTAGACTACATAGACCAGATGCGTAACTCCCGGATACAGAATATAGAAGGCAGAAGTAGAATTATTGAAGAGCTCAGTGGCATTCGAGAAGGCCAAAACCAAATCATACACCTCCTTACTCTAATAGAAGAACGCCAAAACAGAACCTTTACACTCCAACAAGAGATGTTGAATTTCATCCGGGAGGCGCATGCTGGTCTGCATCCTGCTGCTGGGCCTCCTGCTGCTGGGCCTCCTGCTGCTGGGCCTCCTGCTGCTGGGCCTCCTGCTGCTGGGCCTCCTGCTGCTGGGCCTCCTGCTGCTGGGCCATCTGCTGCTGGGCCATCTTCTCCTGCTGCTGGGCCATCTTCTCCTGCTGCTGGGCCATCTTCTCCTGCTGCTGGGCCATCTTCTCCTCCTCAGCCATCTTCTCCTCCTCACCTTGGTCGTCCCAGTACTCTTCCTTCCACTCTTCCCACAACATCTCCAAGGAGAACTCGTCGGAGTCGGCAGTTGCCCCTCCCAGAGCCTCAGCCCCGTGGGAAGAGGGGAAGGAAGAGGAAGTAAGTATTTGTTTTCCATCTTTTCTGGTTTTTTTATTTAATGTGTAATGGATAGGTATGTGATGATGTGGTTTTCATACACTTGTGGACCACACTCTGTATATAATCGACTTCTATGGGACCGGGTCCATGGAGGCAGATTGTTTGCAGAGTGTGGGTTATAAGTGTGTGAAAACCACATCATCACATACCCATCCTTGTTCATGATATTGATTGGTTTCTGTGATGTGATGTCCAAACTGTTTCCCGAATCGCAAACAAAATTACCCTTACAATTATCCATGATGGCATATTACTGTTTGAATGCCAATAACACAGCTTAAAGGGACAGTCAGAAAATTATTGATTACAAAGAAAACACTGTATTACGCATTATCAAGTTGGAAACAACAAAACATGGAGAAATACGTGTGATTTATGTGCTTACCCTTGTATCTATGACTATGAAAAATGAACACTTATTTGTTGTTCTGACCTAACAACATATTAGATATCAATGATCAATACATGTTCAATAATATGCTGTATGAGCACAAGGTTTAACATATACAAATGCTATCCAAATGCCCTCTAGTGCTCAAATTGTACAATGATTACATGCACTCTTCAAGCTCGAAGAAATCAGCACACGAACCTCATAGGTTTAGATAGCAAATTAAAATAAACACAGACAAATGATTAATTGGTGAGAAAACTTTGATATCATTGATATTACATAATTGACTTTTAGAATAATGCAAAACATTATTTGTTTTCTAAACTGTCCCTTTAACAAAATTACAGATGCTAACATATATTTGAAGATTTTTGGTATATCTACATGTACTTGTTCAAACAAGAAATATTGAAAAAAGATTTATATTGACGTGATAAATAAAGTCTATTTTCTTAAAGAGACATTATTGTGTTCATTTATTTTCAGAAAGACATTTGTTTTAACAATGAATATGGTTTCAAGTCCTTTTAGGAGTGGGGGGGTGAAAATATGCTAACAATAATATATTTGGAGATTAACCAATGTGGAACTCATACATGATACAAAAATAAACATTTGCATTAAAGGGACAGTATACTATCTTTTTAACAGAACTGTATGTAATAGACACTACTACAAACAACAAGATTAACATATACTGATATCAATGTTACAAAGTTTCAAACACTTTCTAAGAAAACCGGGTTATCTCTATTCAAAATATAGATGAACCCCCATTACAACCGTAAAAAAACACAATACACCATCATACACAAAACAGGAGAAAGCTGGAGATGGTACTCACATGAAACTTAGAGGCTTGGCGAGGAGTCTGATAATTAATTACATTTGATTTGAACAGAACCAAAATGAAACGTGTATTTGTTAAACAATGGACTATCTAACTAGAGACCAAATTTAAAGATTTCATTTATAATGTGAGTGTCTAATGAACCTTTAATAAAATATAGAACGAAATTACATTTAGAAGAAGTCGGCATCATATATTTAGCATATGATAAAGATAAATGCATATTGATTACTTGATTCTAACACAATAGCGCATATTTATTCATTAGATATCTTTAACATTAAACACAACAGTCATTTTTCAGAAAAAGGAACATATTGTTGACAAACATATTAAACAACATGGACTATAGAGATTTGCACTTGCCTCGAAATATCTTATGCATGAAAACATTTTGCTTTCGTTCGTTTATTCAACCAGACATCCAGCAAAATAGAATTTGGTGGTCTTTATCAGCTACGGGTCAACAATGTAACATGATGCAAATAATACATATTCGCAAGGTTATTAAAATTGGCTGCAGTCACAAATGTGTTTAACATGCACAAACAAATATTGCGGGACTACGTAATACAATCAGACGTTTTTTTACCTTTGCAGGTGACGTCTTAACATGGCGCTTCCTTGATCACGTAAGAACGCCATCCAATAAAAGGCACATTCTTGATCACGTAAGAACGCCCAAAAAAAAAGGCGCATCCTTGATCGCGTAAAAACGCCATCCAATAAAAGGCACATTCTTGATCACGTAAGAACGCCCAAAAAAAAAGGCGCATCCTTGATCGCGTAAAAACGCCATCCAATAAAAGGCACATTCTTGATCACGTAAGAACGCCCAAAAAAAAAGGCGCATCCTTGATCGCGTAAAAACGCCATCCAATAAAAGGCACATTCTTGATCACGTAAGAACGTCAGTCAATACAAGGAATCATTGGACAGCCTGGCAGGTGACGTCTTAATCAACATGGCGCATCCGAGATCGCTGAAAAACCGCAGCCAATACAAGGACTCAGTTGACAGCTTGGCATATCACTAAGAAACGTATTTATATTTTAGGAACTAGTATGTGTCTAGATTGCTATCTAGGAATGTCACGAAATCATGAATCATCTTTTCGGACTTGACTGTCCCTTGAACTATAGCTATGGTGTATATCTTTAACATTTAAAAGATACACATGAGAAATACATATGACATTGATGTTTTAAGATATGTTTTGATTTTTTGGGAATAACAATCATTATACATGGATTGATTAAACGTGTCATTTATTCAAGTTTAAAAATGGTCAGCCTACCTATTGCCATATATGGGAGAAGTATTTTGTTAACAAATATTCATCATCTAAAATATGCGCATTACACAGAGATTGATTTGGTTACTTTTACAATAAGATAGAATTGAAAATGAAATACATGTGCTGTCAACATTACAATAAGATTGTTTATTAATAAGATTATATGTCCTTGTTCATGTAAAAAGGACAAAAACGCTTAAGAAATGGAAATACATTCATTAACAATTGTGTTCACCATCACTTAAAGGGACATGATTATTTTTTTTAAAAAGAGGATACACATAGACAATACTTTTTAAATAAAATGAAAACTTTACAGGGATTATATCATTGTATCAATCCTCAGATCATTTGTTAAAGGTGCATCAATTCATGCAGAGTTTCGAAATACACACATGGATGTGAAAATTTAAATATACATATATACACAAATAACTATCTATATATACATATATAAAACAATTACTATGCTAATCATAATCATGCAATGATAAAGCTAATAGAAAAATACATAAAGACAAATAATAAGATTACATTGGAGATGTTAATCTTAAAGTCATTTACAATTGTCTTACATATATAATTTTTGAAAAAAATTATTTTTGGTAGGTCCCTTTAAGGATCAACAAGATAAACTAGAGCTTTCAAAAAATAACAGGAAGAATGAGGACAAATAATCGTGCAATGACATGTCTTTTATTAATATGTAAGAAAACATCAACAACGTTTAGAAATAATATTGTAAAAATAAGGAATATTTGAGCCATATGACAAGGTAACAGAGTGCATCACAGTCCATGAAGAGAGTTGCCAAGGGCCAGCATAGCCCCATTGGAGACATATGACAAGGTAACAGAGTGCATCACAGTCCATGAAGAGAGTTGCCAAGGGCCAGCATAGCCCCATTGGAGACATATGACAAGGTAACACAGTGCATCACAGTCCATGAAGAGAGTTGCCAAGGGCCAGCATAGCCCCATTGGAGACATATGACAAGGTAACAGAGTGCATCACAGTCCATGAAGAGAGTTGCCAAGGGCCAGCATAGCCCCATTGGAGACATATGACAAGGTAACACAGTGCATCACAGTCCATGAAGAGAGTTGCCAAGGGCCAGCATAGCCCCATTGGAGACATATGACAAGGTAACACAGTGCATCACAGTCCATGAAGAGAGTTGCCAAGGGCCAGCATAGCCCCATTGGAGACATATGACAAGGTAACAGAGTGCATCACAGTCCATGAAGAGAGTTGCCAAGGGCCAGCATAGCCCCATTGGAGACATATGACAAGGTAACACAGTGCATCACAGTCCATGAAGAGAGTTGCCAAGGGCCAGCATAGCCCCATTGGAGACATATGACAAGGTAACAGAGTGCATCACAGTCCATGAAGAGAGTTGCCAAGGGCCAGCATAGCCCCATTGGAGACATATGACAAGGTAACAGAGTGCATCACAGTCCATGAAGAGAGTTGCCAAGGGCCAGCATAGCCCCATTGGAGACATATGACAAGGTAACACAGTGCATCACAGTCCATGAAGAGAGTTGCCAAGGGCCAGCATAGCCCCATTGGAGACATATGACAAGGTAACAGAGTGCATCACAGTCCATGAAGAGAGTTGCCAAGGGCCAGCATAGCCCCATTGGAGACATATGACAAGGTAACAGAGTGCATCACAGTCCATGAAGAGAGTTGCCAAGGGCCAGCATAGCCCCATTGGAGACATATGACAAGGTAACACAGTGCATCACAGTCCATGAAGAGAGTTGCCAAGGGCCAGCATAGCCCCATTGGAGACATATGACAAGGTAACACAGTGCATCACAGTCCATGAAGAGAGTTGCCAAGGGCCAGCATAGCCCCATTGGAGACATATGACAAGGTAACAGAGTGCATCACAGTCCATGAAGAGAGTTGCCAAGGGCCAGCATAGCCCCATTGGAGACATATGACAAGGTAACAGAGTGCATCACAGTCCATGAAGAGAGTTGCCAAGGGCCAGCATAGCCCCATTGGAGACATATGACAAGGTAACACAGTGCATCACAGTCCATGAAGAGAGTTGCCAAGGGCCAGCATAGCCCCATTGGAGACATATGACAAGGTAACACAGTGCATCACAGTCCATGAAGAGAGTTGCCAAGGGCCAGCATAGCCCCATTGGAGACATATGACAAGGTAACAGAGTGCATCACAGTCCATGAAGAGAGTTGCCAAGGGCCAGCATAGCCCCATTGGAGACATATGACAAGGTAACAGAGTGCATCACAGTCCATGAAGAGAGTTGCCAAGGGCCAGCATAGCCCCATTGGAGACATATGACAAGGTAACACAGTGCATCACAGTCCATGAAGAGAGTTGCCAAGGGCCAGCATAGCCCCATTGGAGACATATGACAAGGTAAAAGAGTGCAACAGGCACAACAATAAACTGTGAAAAAGGCCAAATGGCAACAATAAAACAAAACATCAACATGTGGACAGAGGATTCTCATCTGCGACCTTGGAGCATCTCCAGATCCTCCACTTACTGGTCATCCCCTTCATCGTCCTGTGCATGTCCAGCTCCAGATTCAGGCATTGAATGTAATCGCATGATCTGCCGCAGAGTCAAATGCTGAACCTGGAGCTGGGCCTGCATGGTGTCGTTCATCCCTCTCAGGACAGCTGCGTTCCTCAGCACGGCCTGCTCTACTCGTGCTAGACCTTCTAGCATGAGCCATGCTGAGTCACAGCCTAAAATAAAGAATAAATTAAATATTAAGGATAATTACACAACAGACGAAAAAATAAGCAAAGATACATTGTCATCATAAAGACAAATCATTCTTTACATCAATGAGTTTTAATTGATTCTTTACACATGAAATATGTTATTCAGACAGACTGAAATCATTAAAGGGACAGTTTACTCAAACATGTTGTCCCCTTTAATTGGTTTTAGATGATCCACTTATACAGCTTGAGTGTATAAAATCTTGTTAAAGGATTTACATTGTACTTACATTAGCAATTTAAATATTTTAATTATACTGTGGTAGGCACACCTATCCTTAAACATTTTGGCGTTGAGGACAAGCTGTGTAAACATAGCAACCTGAAGAAATTACATTCCCACTGGGTTAGACAAGAGATAATGTATCAACATTTGTACATAAATTGTTGGATCCAAGTAGTGGTGATTGTTATATGTAGTGATATCAAATTAAAGGGACACTGAACATAAATATTTAATTGACTGATTCAGATAGAGCATGACATTACAAATATGAAAAAATTACACATATTCTTTAAATGTTAGAATTCTCTAGCTAGATTTTGAATGCAAGAATGTCGGTTTGTAGGGCAGGCCATATTTGTTTATCAACTTTGTTTGTCCCTGCTGGTTGATGGATACATTCATCCAACAATAAAGAAATGATGTCCACAATTATTTTCTATTTAAAAATAATTCTAGGCATTTCTTTGTTTCAATAAAGATAGCAAGAGAATGAAGAATAATTCATAAGAGTATTAAATTATAAATTTGATTAACATTGCATGCTCTATTTGAATCACAATATAAAATATTTACCTTCAGTGTACCTTTAAGTATCTTATAATGTGGATTTTGAATGATACTTACAGCTGTGCCTGGGAAGGACAATCCGACACCCAGGACAATGAAGGTTGAGACAGGGGGGAGGGATGGGATTGGCGTGGGGAGGGATGGGATTGGCGTGGGGAGGGATGGGATTGGCTTGGGGAGGGATGGGCTGCTGCTCTGGGGTAGCCCGTACAGCTGGGGAGTGGTGAGTTGGGGGCTGGGCAGCTGGGGTAGCTGTACGGGCCAAAAGACGGGGAGAGCGGCGAAAGGGGACGAAGGGGCGTTTTTTTGGAGGGATACGACAGGACAAATGGGAAGGGCCGGGAGGGGAAGGGGGCTGGGCAGGGGGCTGGGCAGGGGGCTGGGCAGGGGACTGGGCAGGGGGCTGGGCAGGGGACTGGGCAGGGGGCTGGGCAGGGGGCTGGGCAGGGGGCTGGGCAGGGGGCTGGGCAGGGGGCTGGGCAGGGGGCTGGGCAGGAGGCTGGGCTGGGGACTGGGCAGGAGGCTGGGCAGGGGACTGGGCAGGGGAGGAACAATGATGACCAGAAGCAGAGGATCCATCTGAAATAAATATAATAAATATATTAACATCTAATACATCATGAAATCAAATCAACGCATTTCAACTTGATTATGTTTGCAATATACTTAGAAGTATGTTTGAATTTCTAAACAATGATGACATGAGGATATGGTATGCATATAGGCACTCAGATGAATATCAATGACTGTCTGTACAATTATAACATTATTATTGTGGTTTGGCCTAGAATATGCATGTGACATCATGATGGCATTAATTTCAAATCCAAATATTTAAACAAATCCAAGCATATCTTCATGCTGCCTGATATAGAAAGGGGGCAGTAGTGTATTTGAACAGACAAATAATATTCCTTTTTAAAGTGCAAAAGCTGGAGACTTTGAACGTCTTCAATAAAATGATTTCCAATAAAGCAACATGTTGGAAACATGATAGATATATTTCACATACCATCAGACTCCAAGGCAGCGTCTTCCTCCTCTGTCACACATGTTAAATCAATCTCTGTAAAACATAACATGTTGTGTACACGTTAAGATCAGATATTATAACATATGTTACTGTTGTTCAAAGACACACATCAATGTTGCATTAAAGATATACACACCCAAAGTTATGATTTACATCATTTTGATGGAGCATACAAATTACATTAGATTTGTTATTCTCAATGATTCAGATTTTCTATGTATTGTTTGTATTAATTTCTAAATCAGAAAAGCATAGTACATAGAACATTTAAGATTTCTCATGTGTGTATCACTTGATGACTGTTGTCAAAAATGAGCATGGAAACAAACATATGCTATACATATTCTGAATAACAAAGGTGTAGACTAATAAAGTTGTAATTATTAATCTTTCAATATTCAAAGAAAATTAATATATAATCAGAATAGAAAATTATATGTTTGTTTCAAATGTTATGCTTCATCAGAATCATGCTCATAATATTGATTACCAATACACCTTCAATGACATATAAATGAGTCAATGGACTTACCAGGGGACCGCAAAGGCGGCTCTGTGTCACTGCTGGATTCCTGTGGGCTCCCCACACCAACTCTCTCTATGAATGATATAGATATATATTAATAAACACATTTGGGATATCACTAAAATCACATCTGTATCGAATTTTATGATTAATCAACTTTAAAATGTGAAGAATAGAGCAGTCATTAAACAAATAAATGCTTGATTGAATCAAGGGGATTCTGTTAAAAATGATGTATTGAACATATGTTTAATTTCTGACTATATTAGACATCAAACTCATCTCATACGATGCTATTGCATATCTAAATATACCCATTGATCAATGTTCTTCAAAGAATACACACAAACCACATTTTGAATAACAGCTGTTGACAAATATAAACAAAGACATGTGGCACATCGAGCCATTTGTGCAATGTACAGTAATCTTGTTTAGGACACAACACATATTGATCACAATACAAAACCAAATTGATTAGTACAAATATGTAATGATGGTGCTGTTAGAGTATGCTGATATCTATAAAGTAACTCCAACAGTGAATATGTGAATTATATATCAATATTGTTTAATCCAAAGAATGTAAAGATGAATGAATCTATTGTTTATTAAAGGGACACTGACATGATTTATTTCAGTCATTGATTTTACATTTCAAACTGTTCAAAATGATTTAACATTGACTCCTATTATAATTTTAGTGTTGCTACATTTTAATCTTAAAGGCAGATAAGCAATATTGGATTCCATAAATATTGTTTGTTGAAGGTATCCACCAATCATCAATAAAAACCCAGGTTGGTCAACCAAAATTGAGCTGCAGATAAACGTACATTCTTGATTTTAAAATCCATTTAGCAATAGAATATTTCACATATGATGATAGTATTATATTTAAATGTTTATTAATATTGCATACTCTATCTGAATGACAACATTAATAATTGTAGCTCAGTATCCCTTTAATATAAAATTTTATTGATTTGACAATGTTGGTGTTAATGAATTCTCTACTCCATATGTTGATGTAATGAATGGGATTGAGCATGCAATTCAAATCTAATATGTTATTTAAGGATATCCGAAGAATTATTTAATTTTCATCTATTAAAGGGACATTACATATAAATATTGAACAATGTGGATTTAGTATGTAATGTTCTGTCCATGTTTCTAAGACAAATGTCAATTAAAATGAGACATACCATACTGTGACAAGCCCTGCCTTAAGGATCCAGCAGCAACATCCATATCTGTAATATATTAAATGAGGATTGCATATAATTAATACAAATCATGCCATGTTTAAAATCTTTACATTATTAGCTAATCAATTTAAAACTATTAATCCTTTGGTAGTCCCATGAGTTAATTGTTTCCTCAATTAAATTCATGATAAATATATCCTGTACTCTTATTTTCAATCACTTGTGTTGTTTACTGTAGCTTTAATTATTTTTTGTTGTTATTTCATTATCATCAATTGATGGGCATATGTTATAATTTATTTGTATTATTTTTTTATTATGTATAATATTGAAAATAAGAATACTGTATTCTTCACATATATAATAATTCACATTTCATTTTGACCAACATGTATAAAGCAATGCCACTTACAGCAAAGCCATGTTAACGTGGATGCGCAATTCCATTTTCGCGATCATTGCGCAATGATTCCAAGCGGAATAACGCATCCGTCATTTGACCAACATGTATAAAGCAATGCCACTTACAGCAAAGCCATGTTAACGTGGATGCGCAATTCCATTTTCGCGATCATTGCGCAATGATTCCAAGCGGAATAACGCATCCGTCATTTGACCAACATGTATAAAGCAATGCCACTTACAGCAAAGCCATGTTAACGTGGATGCGCAATTCCATTTTCGCGATCATTGCGCAATGATTCCAAGCGGAATAACGCATCCGTCATTTGACCAACATGTATAAAGCAATGCCACTTACAGCAAAGCCATGTTAACGTGGATGCGCAATTCCATTTTCGCGATCATTGCGCAATGATTCCAAGCGGAATAACGCATCCGTCATTTGACCAACATGTATAAAGCAATGCCACTTACAGCAAAGCCATGTTAATGTGGATGCGCAATTCCATTTTCGCTCTGTGACGCATATTCTGTAGAGCGCAAGACACATCATTCCTATTTCATGTGTCACTAATCTAAAATCAGATATCTAAACATCATATGTAGTGTATGTTGTGAGATCTGTATAGGTTTAGTATCTGACTATATACACATTTTTTGATAAAAATAACAAATATTAAGATATTATATGAAGTTGGATAATTACCTGGTTCAGATTCTCTTTCATCTCCTCCCAGGCCACCGGACGGAGAAGCAGCTGCCCTGGCCCCCGCGTCAGGACTTTCAGATCCCGCAGCTGGGAGGGAAGAAGAGGAGGCCGAGGATGGCGAGGATCTAAATCTTTTGGGGACCCGGAGATTGAGGAGCTCGCATAAAGTCACCTCATAAGGGAGTAGGTACAGTTTCCGCGGGGCCTCTCTTTTGCCACCTCTTTTACGGGCTTGTACCCAGTCCCTTATGAGGTTGACTTTTTTTGATAACCGCAACCTCATATCTCCGAATCTCCTCATGATCTGATCCTGGGTCCTCTGGACATCACACACCAATCTAACCGCATTGGTGATAGACTCCCAGAGGGCCTTCTTAACATGCGCATCTGTCAACCTCCTCTTGTTCCCAAACAGCTGGGGATAAAAGTCCTTGACGGCGTGGACCAGTGCAGCGCTCTCCTCCTTGGTGAACCTGGGAACTGACATGCCTGCCGAGTTGCGTGGATATAATAACAAATACACCAGCAGGCATTAGAGAACTGACAAAGATGGCAACGTGTAATGGACTTTTATATGGTGAAGTAAACATGAGATGCACCATGGGACAAGTTATCTGTACATCTGATTGGATAAAAGTTTGAAATATTGTTAGAATGTCTGTGAGACCATCCTGACTCAAGTTGTGTTTGTGTGATGAACTCGGATTGGCCGTTCCTTAATGTTTCATATCTTAGTAACTTCCTTACACATACCTCATGGTGGTGCTGTTACTTCATTTTTCATGTATACTTATTAGTAACTCATGGGCCTGTCATGCGGATATGTGTGACGCAGATTTAATATCCGTGATCCGTTAAATATTAATGATTAAATTCTCTTTAAAATCTAATACTGTCACATTATTAAATGTTGTAGACATTTCTCGGTTTAATAACGGTCTTTTTCTTTAATACAAATACACATTTAATATTGTATGGCTTTATTGTTCATAAAATCCATTTATTGACTTATTGTGAAGTATTGATATTGCTCTATTAAATGTATTTCATAATGCACATTGATTGTGTGCTATTGCGTGACATTATACTCTAATGTTTAAAGATGCTAATCTGGTGTTTCAAGATGCGTTTCCCACGCAATATTTCTGAATGTTCAAATTCAGGTTATAAGGTCAGTAACTTGGATAATCTGTTTATAAATGTTAAACTACAGGTTTGTTTGTTATTAGCAAATAAACCTTGAGCTTGTATTTGTCTGAAGTGCTCATATATGTTATTGTGCAATGGCGTCTTTATTTTTAAATAGACATTACAAACAATTGTCTCAAATGATCTGTAGAGATAGAAGATTGTTTAGACTTTAAAATGTAAATCAATTTATCTTAGTATTTATATATCCTCAACAGAAGAAATTTAAATGCACATGGTTGAGCCAATCACATAAGGCATCTCTGTGCATCCACCAATCTTCATCTACTGAGCCTATCTCGATATGCTTTTCAAGCAAAGTATGTCAAGATAGGAAGAGAAGTAAATACACTATTTAAAGCTCTTAAAGGGACACTGTCCAAACAAATTTAGCGTTGGTGATTCAGATTGAGCATGAAATGTTAATCAACTTTATAATTTAATCCGATTCACAAATGTTAACAGTTATCTTGTTATCTTTCTTTGCAAATCAATAATTATATTTTAGATTACGGACAATTGTTTCCAAAAAACCTGGGTTGTCCTTGATGATTGTTGGATAAATTAATCCAACCAAAAAAAGCAAGTTCTGTCCAGAGTACTGAAGCAAATAAATTATCTATTTAATGCCTTTTTTTAAACTAATGATAGCAACATCACAAGGAGCATTCATAATACGAGACAATGTTTAAAGTTGCTTAAAATAGAATACTCATTCATAATGTATAAATCATTAATTTTTTAACTGTCTCCCTTTAAGTATATTTTGATTTCATGTCCCTTTAAAGAAACATTTCACAATAATGCTTAAAATATCAGAAACATAGGCACCTTCCTTTTGCTAAATTAGTATAACATATAAGTAAAGCAAATTTAGATTAACTTCTGGATTGTTTTACACTCTGACTGAAATATATTTTGTAAAGGAGGTATTTTGGAGCCTTCAGCTTAGAGGGACATTAAGCTATATGTTATGTATGCATTTTGTATAAGATTATAATATTTGAACAACTTAATATGTTTTGTTATTCAATCATTAGATTGTAATTATATATTCTTGGATTAAATACATATCCACATAGGCTATTTTGATGCTGATTGTTGGTTGCACATAGATGCCTTATGTAATTGACTAAGATATGTGCATTGATGTATTTTTTTAAAAGTATATTTAAAGACTGAATGTAATTCTATATTACATTATAAATATGTTTAAAATCTTGTATTATTTTTAAAACAAATCTATACACAATATACTTTGTGAATGTCCCTTTAAGGACCAAAACATTTGTAATGTTGATTTAACATTGTCAAAATAAACTAAAGGGGAATTCAAATTATATATAGATATTTGATGTCGAACCCAAGAGGTAAGATTTTAAAAACTACATAATATTAATAACTATAGTTAAATGACTCCAGTAGAAAATTACATCGATTAACCTGGCATCCAATAACTAGCTTGTGAAAAATATGAAGTTAAATGACCTACCATTTATAAAAGTAAAAATTAAAATAATTTCGAAAATAATGTTTTGAGATACCTAAGGAAGATACAAGATCTGATAAAATTAATTTTACATTCAACAACACTGTCACTTTAATGTAATTGAACCACTTCCCCTTCTTAAAAGTGAAATTAAATAATTAGAGATATTTTGACTACATATCCGAAATTAATTTAACATCTAAGAATTTCCTAAGAAAAGCATCGATGGATCTCACTCCCCAATTAATGTTAAAAAAGATAGTTTAATGTAATATTCTCGGAATCAGTTGATTTTCTAAAATTAATGCATTATTTGATCTTATGCATGTGCTTGTCAAATAGCCAACTACCAGTCATGGGAGTCAAACTTTTTTTTATTGACAGATTATATGGATATTTATTATAATCTGTTCAAAAGAATGTATTTAATAATAAAATGTTTATTATTAACATTTAAAAAAAAAAAAAAAAAGTTTATGAAAAATAAAAAATTCCTGGAAGTCATCAGATGCCAATCTGAAATAAAAAAATAAAAACACCATTATATTGTGGATTAAAAATTCAATTTAAATATCCAAAATTCTAATTATACATAATAATGTATATCACATTTCAACAATATATGTATGCTGAACATAAATGTAATATTTCATGTCCATTCAAATACCTCTATATCAACTATAATATGTATTCCTTTTTCTGATTGTGATCCCTAAATATCTAATGATGAAATAAGTATGACTAATGTATGTAAGCTAACAATAATCAACATTCTTCATGTGATTCTTAACTAGCATGCACCAACCTGGACAATGCATGGTCTTTGAAAGTCAATTCAGGGTTAAACAGTTGATCTTCAATAGGTGTCTTATTCATCAGTTCATTAAATAGAGGACTGGGAAATACCATCTAAAAAAGTACAATCATCTAAGTGTCTGATTGTGATCCATAAATATCTAATTAACAACTAAATATGACTAATGTATGTAAGCTACTAATATTCTACAGTCTTCACTAGCATGCATTGGTACACCAACCTGGACAATGCATGGTCTTTGAAAGTCAATTCAGGGTTAAACAGTTGGTCTTCAATAGGTGTCTTATTCATCAGTTCATTAAATAGAGGACTGGGAAATACCATCTAAAAAAGTACAATCATCTAAGTGTCTGATTGTGATCCATAAATATCTAATTAACAACTAAATATGACTAATGTATGTAAGCTACTAATATTCTACAGTCTTCACTAGCATGCATTGGTACACCAACCTGGACAATGCATGGTCTTTGAAAGTCAATTCAGGGTTAAACAGTTGGTCTTCAATAGGTGTCTTATTCATCAGTTCATTAAATAGAGGACTGGGAAATACCATCTAAAAAAGTACAATCATCTAAGTGTCTGATTGTGATCCATAAATATCTAATTAACAACTAAATATGACTAATGTATGTAAGCTACTAATATTCTACAGTCTTCACTAGCATGCATTGGTACACCAACCTGGACAATGCATGGTCTTTGAAAGTCAATTCAGGGTTAAACAGTTGATCTTCAATAGGTGTCTTATTCATCAGTTCATTAAATAGAGGACTGGGAAATAATCTACAAAATAGAAAATCATCTAAGTGTCTCCAATAGGATGTCTCCACAGCCTTATTCTATCAAATAGTTTGCACTTACCATGTGAACATGTCTTTGTATGTTTTTCAAGGTCAGCAGATTGGAAAGATAATGCCAGACATGATCCCATTGGTATACTTCAATTTCAATCTTGGCTTTTTCCCCACTGTCAGTCTGGGCAATCTTCACTGTCAGGCTTCAAATTGTTCCCTTTCAGTCTTTAGATTAAGTCATCTCCCTAATGTAAGAAATTATATCAAAAAAATTCATACAAGTGTGTGAATCAGTTCTGTACCCCTCTCCCACCCCCCATTTCATAATAAATATCTGTCACTAGCTTACTAAGCCTGTGTATGAACCTGTGTTATTTTCTATCAAGTGTGAAGATGAGTCATATTGAGCAGAACAAACCTCTGTGTGACATTGAACCATAGTCATTCTAGAGTATCCCTTTCTGATTATGTACATTTTAAGTAATGTGTAAACAAATTTCAATTTATGAAAATGTATGCCATATTATGTATTTGTGTACAAATCATGCCAGCAACAGTCCATACATTTCTACTTACCATCTGATGTCCTCTTTAAAAACCAGGTGGCAAAGACTCGCTATAGGACCCAATGCCCAGAGCATCACCTATATTATGAAAATTAAAGATTATTCTAACATTTGATCAATACTAACATGTTTGCACAATTCTCTACTTGTCATTTCCATAGAGTTCACATCTATTGAAAATACTACAGTCTAACTTCTATTCTTTACCGTCTAAAGTGGCGGTTGATGACGTCTGCTCTGACATCAAGTCCCTCGTCCTGGAATTCCCCCTCTAGAACAGGATCATCCTCCTCATCTCTGAGGAGGTCTCTGTCCACCGGGACGGCCTGCAGCATCCCAGCCCGCTGTGCAATATTATGCAGGACGCTACAGGCTACAACGATCTTAGCCACCTTCTTTGGGTTGTACTGGAGTGCTCCTCCAGAACGGTCCAGGCACCTGAATCTCATCTTCAGGAGCCCGAACATCCTTTCAACCACCGCCCTGGTTCTCTTATGAGCCCTATTGTAGCGCTCCTCAGACACATCAGTCGGGCTACGCAAGGGGGTAATGAGCCAAGGCCGGCTCATGTACCCAGAATCACCTATAAATTTTGAACAGAACATAATTCAAACAGAATACTTAAACTAGTATATTGTTGTCTAAATGTGTATTTTTAAAAACCATAATCCATATTAAAAGTTGTCAGAAACATCCAAAAAATAAATTTCTATATTATTCTGTATCTTCCCATTTCAGCTAAGACATGCTACATATGCGTATTGTTCTGAAACCAAACCTTGTGTAAAATGCTAACTACATGGTTACATTGCATTCTCTATCTGAACACTTAAGGTAAGACATGCTACATATCTGCATTTAAATAAAACTAGACATTAGCAGAAAGAGACAATGACAGGGTTAAATTGCATGAGCTAATATCTTCCCATTTCAGCTAAGACATGCTACATATGCGTATTGTTCTGAAACCAAACCTTGTGTAAAATGCTAACTACATGGTTACATTGCATTCTCTATCTGAACACTTAAGGTAAGACATGCTACATATCTGCATTTAAATAAAACTAGACATTAGCAGAAAGAGACAATGACAGGGTTAAATTGCATGAGCTAATATCTTCCCATTTCAGCTAAGACATGCTACATATGCGTATTGTTCTGAAACCAAACCTTGTGTAAAATGCTAACTACATGGTTACATTGCATTCTCTATCTGAACACTTAAGGTAAGACATGCTACATATCTGCATTTAAATAAAACTAGACATTAGCAGAAAGAGACAATGACAGGGTTAAATTGCATGAGCTAATATCTTCCCATTTCAGCTAAGACATGCTACATATGCGTATTGTTCTGAAACCAAACCTTGTGTAAAATGCTAACTACATGGTTACATTGCATTCTCTATCTGAACACTTAAGGTAAGACATGCTACATATCTGCATTTAAATAAAACTAGACATTAGCGTCGGTAAATAACAAATGGTTAAATTTAATCCTATAGCTGAACATGACGCTAACAGTTAAAAAATACAGGGGCAATTGTAAAAATAATTAACCATGTTGAGCACAAATACTCACCAACGAGATAACCAGGGGGCATTTGTCTTTCCTCAAACTGTCTCCACAGGGACGACAGAGAGAGGATGCGGGCATCATGACAAGCCCCTCCAAAATTCGCATACACATGCATAATCCTCATCCGTGCGTCACAAACATACTGCACGTTGAGGCTATGAAAATGTTTGCGATTTCTGAAGGGCAAGTCATCAATTGGAGCACGCAGCGCAATGTGGGTACAATCAATGGCTCCCAAGACATTGGGCAATTGAGCAATATCAAAGAATTCCCGCTTCAGGCGCCTCCAATCACCATCATTCTGTGGGAATCCTATGTATTGCTTACTGATACGTACCATGGCGTCCAGAAAGTTATCAAACACCACAGAGAATGTACCTTGAGCCAGGCCATGCATGTACAGTTCTCCTGATTGAAAACTCCCGGAGGCCAGGACGTATAGACAGCTTAGCATCTTACTCATGGGGGGAACAGCAGTCCTTATTTGTATACGTGGCTCCAAATGAGGTTTAAGAAGATCGTAAAGGCCAATGAGCTGTTCGCGATCGAGCCGATACTTATCAAAAACCTCAAAGTCGCTCATGTTTTCCAAGGTGGGTCTCACCCTGTAGACACGAGGACCTCGAACCAGATGACCCCTTTGTCTCAGTCTGAGCCGCCGAGGCTGCCTGATTCGACCAACAGCTAGTTCGCCAATAGCAGCACCAGCAGCGTCTACCATGTCATCGTCATCCATCTTTCAAAACAGCGTAACAAGGTAAGCACTTGATCTGATGTGGATCACAAGTGATGCTTTGGCCATGTTGTTTGTGGGATTTATAGTACAATTAGTCCAATGGTAGTGGGTTTGTAATGATTGCTAATTGTATTCACCTGTTTGTATGTGAGCGGCGCGAATGCTTTCACAGTGGGCGTTTTTTAGTTGTTTGCTGAAATATTGTTTTCCCCCAATGAATCTCAATGTGAAAGTGTCAAATATCCCACATACAGTGCATGTTTGTAATGTTTGTTCATATGCGTAATAAATATTTGTTAAACGCGATCTTATAGTAACAAGCACACGTCCAGGCTAACATGAATGAAAGTGCATAGTTGTGTATAATGTGCATCGAATGTGATCGATCAATGTTGCTGCAATATTGTTTGTAAACGATAAAGTAACATCTGCCATCTGTAGTATTGTATATATAAGTGATTGCCGAGCTGTCAATATTGTATGCGTCCCTTTAAAATCGCAATAATAATTCAGAACTTCCGGCTGCCATCTGTAGTATTGTATATATAAGTGATTTCCGAGCTGTCAATATTGTATGCGTCCCTTAATAATCGCAATAATAATTCCGAACTTCCCGTCTGCCATCTGTAGTATTGTATATATAAGTGATTTCCGAGCTGTCAATATTGTATGCGTCCCTTTAAAATCGCAATAATAATTCCGAACTTCCCGTCTGCCATCTGTAGTATTGTATATATAAGTGATTGCCGAGCTGTCAATATTGTATGCGTCCCTTTAAAATCGCAATAATAATTCCGAACTTCCCGTCTGCCATCTGTAGTATTGTATATATAAGTGATTGCCGAGCTGTCAATATTGTATGCGTCCCTTTAAAATCGCAATAATAATTCAGAACTTCCGGCTGCCATCTGTAGTATTGTATATATAAGTGATTTCCGAGCTGTCAATATTGTATGCGTCCCTTAATAATCGCAATAATAATTCCGAACTTCCCGTCTGCCATCTGTAGTATTGTATATATAAGTGATTGCCGAGCTGTCAATATTGTATGCGTCCCTTTAAAATCGCAATAATAATTCCGAACTTCCCGTCTGCCATCTGTAGTATTGTATATATAAGTGATTGCCGAGCTGTCAATATTGTATGCGTCCCTTTAAAATCGCAATAATAATTCCGAACTTCCCGTCTGCCATCTGTAGTATTGTATATATAAGTGATTGCCGAGCTGTCAATATTGTATGCGTCCCTTTAAAATCGCAATAATAATTCAGAACTTCCGGCTGCCATCTGTAGTATTGTATATATAAGTGATTTCCGAGCTGTCAATATTGTATGCGTCCCTTAATAATCGCAATAATAATTCCGAACTTCCCGTCTGCCATCTGTAGTATTGTATATATAAGTGATTGCCGAGCTGTCAATATTGTATGCGTCCCATTCAAATCGCAATAATACTGAAGAACTTCCGGCTGTCATCTGTAGTATTGTGTATATAAGTGATTGCCGAGCTGTCAATATTGTATGCGTCCCTTTAAAATCGCAATAATAATTCCGAACTTCCCGTCTGCCATCTGTAGTATTGTATATATAAGTGATTGCCGAGCTGTCAATATTGTATGCGTCCCTTTAAAATCGCAATAATAATTCCGAACTTCCCGTCTGCCATCTGTAGTATTGTATATATAAGTGATTGCCGAGCTGTCAATATTGTATGCGTCCCTTTAAAATCGCAATAATAATTCAGAACTTCCGGCTGCCATCTGTAGTATTGTATATATAAGTGATTTCCGAGCTGTCAATATTGTATGCGTCCCTTAATAATCGCAATAATAATTCCGAACTTCCCGTCTGCCATCTGTAGTATTGTATATATAAGTGATTGCCGAGCTGTCAATATTGTATGCGTCCCATTCAAATCGCAATAATACTGAAGAACTTCCGGCTGTCATCTGTAGTATTGTGTATATAAGTGATTGCCGAGCTGTCAATATTGTATGCGTCCCTTTAAAATCGCAATAATTATTCATAACTTCCCGTCTGCCATCTGTAGTATTGTATATATAAGTGATTTGCGATCTGACAATATTTCTTAATTGTCCCATTGAAATCTCCCTAATAATGCTGTTCCAAAGTGTTGTTTACGTATATGTTGTATTGTAGTATTGAGTGTTAAAGTTCCGAAAGGGGCGGTACAGTGGGTGAATCTGTAATGTGTATGGTTGAATCTTGTAATGACGTCATGATATTATTAACCTGCCTATGTAGTTGTGAAATCCTGATTGTGTTGTTGTATTGTGCTACATTGTTATTGTGTGCTGAATAAAATCTAAATGTGTGCTTTGTGGTTGCGTGATGGGTGATGCGTGTACATGTACGTATATATTGTGATTGTGTCCCACATATGCTGACTTCTATATAGCGGTCTGGCATTGTTGTTCCTTCCCATAAAGTGACATGTGTAATCTGGTGTAATGATGTTCTTGTTGTACGTAATTCCTAATGGTTTCTGGTGAGTGAATCATGATGTTAAAAGTACATTAAAATCCATATGTTGTGTTTTGTGATTCCTGTAGAGAATGTAATGTGTTTTTCCCCCATCATTTGAATGCACATGTATGAGTGAATGTTAAAAGTAATGTATGTGCATCCATGAGTGATCATGTGTTAAGCCTATGTAGATATGCAGTTGCTGCAAGAATATGAGTTGAATAACTGAAATGCAATAATAAATGTAAATGAGAGGTGTTTCCCATTGTGTACTGTTTGTGAATCCAGAAAAGTTTAAATAATTTATTTGTCCGTTTAAATGTAATTTTATTTTAATAAAATGTTGTTACTAGTGATGTTGATTTGTAGTTGATGTAATCTAAAAGTGTGAAACAATTTAATGGTGTTGTGAATATTGAAACAGTAAAATCCATAAATCCACCATAGGGAAATAGTCATTTCTTGATCTATTTATCATCGCTATGTCTAACGCATAAAATCATGTATTTTCTAGCGCTGGTATTTGGAGTTTTTCTGTCTACGCTATTTGCGTGCGTTAGGGAAATGTGGGTTTCGCGTGCACGAGCACGTCTTCCCAATAGAAGTCAATGGAGGCTCCAAAAATTTGTCATTTTTTTTTTCTAAGACTGGTTTTCCTCGTAAAGTGAGTGACGTCATGAGCTTTTGTGAAAAAGTAACAAAATCGTGTTCTTTATGTAATAAATAAATATTTTGTGTATGTCATGTGGTGTATATTGTTTGTATGCATCGATGAGTGTATATTTGTGATAATGTTATTAGTTAGATGTAGGTATATGAGGGTCTTTTCCCGTGTGTCAATGTAAGTCAATGGGAAAATGGATTTGTGTTGTTTTTTTTCTAACACCCGAGATCTCGCAACTTTAATCCTTTGTATTTTGCTTAAAAATTATTAAATATGAAAAATAAACATAGTGTAGTGTTTGTATGAGTGTAAGTGTACTTTGTGTAATATTTTTAATTTGATTCGTGGATGTTTTTTTTGTCGGTATATGTTTACTACTGGGTCTGAGGTGTCGGTAGAAATTTGAGCGTTAGGTGATTTTGGAGTGGCGGTAACTGAACTCTAAATACCGGAGTCCGTAAGAAACCCGCGTTAGGGGCCTCTAACGCTGGTTTTCACGGCTAACGCCGAACTCCAAATCTAGGCCTTAAGTAGCCTACAACTACTAATTTTAAGCGGTAGTAAAAACAATAGAATTACCGGAGAGACAATTTAATTTAAACTCACAGCCAGGATCTTTAACCGCTACCTGTATACCAGCAGGAACCTGTTTATATTTGCCTGCATATTGGTACGCTCTCATTGTAAATCCTATTTTAAGAAGAGGGGTGAATAGTTCCCTCGTACATATACCAGATACCGGCACTACCAGCCACAAATAGTGTGTAACCGCTAAAGCAGAAGTTTGGGGAGTGATTTAGAAGTATCAAATGATAAATATTTAAAAGAAATTCTCTCCCCGGCTATGTTGTTGTGCGAATCACAGTACTAATAACACAGTTAATTCAACTGTAGCATTAGCATAAATTACGGCACGGACTTACAGTGCAAGATATCTGTTTAATTAACACAGCTGAGAAAATCTGTGCATTAAGTAATCTGGGTGTCGGCTTCCAGAAATAAACAGTTCCTCCGGCAATCATACCGCTACTGGATGATAATAAACCAACAGAGATTGGTATACTGTTAATGTGCTAGTGTTTCTAAAGTCCAACTCCACCCAGTACATTACACCAAGCATTCCTCTACACTATCATATCACAATAGGTAACATCATAATAAAATAACTTTGGGGACCCAGCTTATGTAATTTTGCATGGGATTTATCCTTTTATATAAGGAACATTTATAGAGGAGGCTATTTAGATTATCTCCCATCTACTAGGGAAACTTTGACAAGCCAGGAATATCTTATTATAACTTAGGCCTAGTCACATCAGCCTTATCCACCTCTCAGTGGTAAATATTACTATAAGTGTCCTATAAATTGAAGAGACTGAGACAAATAGGTAGCCTTGATAATGGTATTCCTAGTACCACCTTAATAATAAGTCAAACTATACTAGTGAACAATTGTATACGAGATAAATAAGAAGATATTAGGCGCTGAATCCCACTATCAAACACTGACTAATAAATAACAGGAGTACCCTATCTATTCGGGTATTCATTAGCCAATTTTACATTACTTTATTTGTGGCAAGCTCACATCTCCTATAGACAACTGTACCTTACAATTCAATCTGGAAGGTGTAACTTCACTGTGGAGATCCCCTGACTCAGACAGAGAGTGATAGCAGGGGTGTTCTCATAATAACATTGACCCTCACCTTAACCAACTTAATTCAGAGGTACATTTGTACTACTTCCCCTTTTTATTAAGGGCATTACCCCAGGAGACCATACAGGGGCATTAATATTATACACATTGGGATTAGGGAGGAATATAATTTTTTCACTCCCTTGAAATCACCTTCATTCTGGGTCACACCAGCTGATATTTTTAACTATTTTGTTTTTTATTAGAGTAAATAAAAGTTAAGTTTTAAATCTGCCTTTCATGGGCTTTCTCACCTATGGTACCTAGCTAGTTCGAAATATGTGCTGTTGAGTGCTATGTAAGTACATTCCTTTCAATTGCGTAAAGCAATTGTTTTTTTCTACATACTAATTAGTGCCTGGGATAAGCATAAGTCTATCCTACATACAAATTAATGCCTGGGTTAAGCATAAGGCTATCCTACATATTATTAATGCCTGGGATAAACATAAGGCTATCCTACATACTATTTAATGCATGGAATAAGCATAAGGCTAGCCTACATACTAATTAGTGCCTGGGATAAGGATAAGGCTATCCTACATACAAATTAATGCCTGGGATAAGCTTAAGGCTATCCTAAATAATAAATAATGCCTTGGATAAGAATAAGGCTATCCTACATACTAATAAATGCCTGGGATAAGAAACAGTCTATCCTACATACTAATTAATGCCTAGGATAAGAATAAGTCTATCCTACATACTAATTAATGCCTAGGATAAGCATTAGGTCATCTTGCATACTAATTAATGCCTGGGATAAGAATAAGGCTATCCTACAAACTAATTAAAGCCTGAGATAAGCAGAAGGCTATCCTAGGTATTAATTAATTAATACCAGGGCTATGCTATGCACTAATGAATGCCTGGGATAAACATTAGGCTATCCTACATACTAATTAATGCCTGGGATAAACATAAGGTTATACTACATACTAATTACTGCCTGGGATAAACATAAGGCTATCCTACATACTAATTAATGCCTGGGATAAGGATAAGGCTATCCTACATACTAATTAATGCCTGGGATAAGGATAAGGCTATCCTACATACTAATTAATGCCTGGGATAAGGATAAGGCTATCCTACATACTAATTAATGCCTGGGATAAGGATAAGGCTACCCTATGTACTTATGAATGCCTGGGATAAGAATAAGGCTATCCTACAACCTAATTAAAGCCTGGGATAAGCATACGGCTATCCTACGCACTAATTAATGACTGGGATAAGCATAAGGCTATCCTACGTACAAATGAATGCCTGGGATAACCTTAAGGTTATCGTGCATACTAATTAATGCCTGGGATAAGCATAAGGCTAGCCTACATACTAAATAATGCCTGGGGAAAGACTAAGGCTAATAAGAAATTGAGGGGAGTCAGGCTCTTTTAAATTTGTTAAACTAGGTCATAAATTTAGACATAGAAAAACCTGAATAAAGGTTTGAAAATGCAGACCCTTAAAATTATTATTGTAGAGACTTAACCCCTTAATGACCGCAGCACTTTTCCATTTTCTGTCCGTTTGGGACCAAGGCTATTTTTACATTTCTGCGGTGTTTGTGTTTAGCTGTAATTTTCCTCTTACTCATTTACTGTACCCACACATATTATATACCGTTTTTCTCGCCATTAAGTGGACTTTCTAAAGATACCATTATTTTCATCATATCTTATAATTTACTATAAAAAAAATTATATAATATGAGGAAAAAATGGAAAAAAAACACACTTTTTCTAACTTTGACCCCCAAAATCTGTTACACATCTACAACCACCAAAAAACACCCATGCTAAATAGTTTCTACATTTTGTCCTGAGTTTAGAAATACTCAATGTTTACATGTTCTTTGCTTTTTTTGCAAGT
The DNA here is from genome assembly GCF_027579735.1 of Bombina bombina. NCBI lineage: Eukaryota > Metazoa > Chordata > Amphibia > Anura > Bombinatoridae > Bombina > Bombina bombina. Next base: position 634,887,410 of record NC_069505.1, on the reverse strand, counting down.
TATAGGGCCATAAATACAAGTAGCACTTTGCTATTTCCAAACCCCTTTTTTTAAAAATTAGCGCTAGTTACATTGGGACACTGATATCTTTCAGGAATCTCTGAATATCCCTTGACAAGTATATATATTTTTTAGAAGATATCCCAAAGTATTGATCTAGGCCCATTTTGGTATATTTCATGCCACCATTTCACCGCCAAATGCAATCAAATAAAGAAAATCGTTCACTTTTTGACAATTTTTTTCACAAACTTTAGGTTTCTCACTGAAATTATTTACAAACAGCTTGTGCAATTATGGCATAAATTGTTGTAAATTCTTCTCTGGGATCCCCTTTGTTCAGAAATAGCAGACATATATGGTTTGGTGTTGCTTTTTGGTAATTAGAAGGCCGCTAAATGCCGCTGTGCATCACACGTGTATTATGCCCAGCAGTTAAGGGGTTAATTAGGGAGCATGTAGGGAGCTTCTAGGGTTAATTTTAGCTTTAGTGTAGTGTAGTACACAACCCCAAGTATTGATCTAGGCCAATTTTTGTATATTTCATGCCACCATTTCACCGCCAGATGCGATCAAATAAAAAAAAAACGTTACCTTTTTCACAATTTTAGGTTTCTCACTGAAATCATTTACAAACAGCTTGTGCAATTATGGCACAAATGGTTGTAAATGCTTCTCTGGGATCCCCTTTGTTCAGAAAAAGCAGACATATATGTCTTTGGCGTTGCTTTTTGGTAATTAGAAGGCTGCTAAATGCCACTGCGCATCACACGTGTATTATGTCTAGCAGTGAAGGGGTTAATTAGGTAGCTTATAGGGAGCTTGCAGGGTTAATTTTAGCTTTAGTGTAGAGATCAGCTTCCCATCTGACACATCACACCCCCTGATCCCTCCCAAACAGCTCCCTTCCCTCCCCCACCCCACAATTGTCCCCGCCATCTTAAGTACTGTCTGCCAGTACAAAAATAAAGGGAATCTTTGTTTTTTTTTTTAAAAAAAATTGTATAGCATATTTACATATGCTGCTGTTTAGGATCCCCCTTAGCCCCCAACCTCCCTGATCCCCCCTCAAACATCTCTCTAACCATCCCCCTTTGCCTTTTTGGGGGCCATCTTGGGTACTGGCAGCTATCTGCCAGTACCCAGTTTGCAGAAAAAAATGGGTTTTTTTTATTTTTTCCCAGTTTTTTTTCTGTAGTGTAGCTTCTCTCCCACATACCAACCCAACACCCCCTGATTTATCTTTTTATTTTTATTAGGTTTTAGAACCCTGATTACCAAATCCTGTGGTGCATATTTTCTGTAGTTTAGCGGTTCCCACCCGCTCCCTCCCGTGCACGCGCCCGCCCCCTCCCTATCGTGCACGCGTGCGCGTCCATGCGCGCTCCCCGGTCATCCCCGCTCATGATCCCGCCCCTCTCCACATCACTGGGCCCATCGATGGCTGCCACCCGCCTCCCACGTCGGCTCCCACCCACCAACGATACCGGCCATCGATGTCCGGTGCAGAGAGGGCCACAGAGTGGCTCTCTCTGCATCGGATGGCCATACATGGTTATTGCAGGATGCCTCCATATCGAGGCATCACTGCAATAACCGGAAAGCAGCTGGAAGCGAGCAGGATCGCTTCCAGCTGCTTTCCACACCAAGGACGTGCAGGGTACGTCCTCAGGCGTTAACTGCCTTTTTTTTGAGGACGTACCCTGCACGTCCTCGGTCATTAAGGGGTTAATGAGTAACTACACATAAGACAGGGATTTCAGCATTTTCTTTTTTATTGGTTACAATAACCTTAACAATCATCCCTATTTGGGAAATGAACACAGTGCAATAATGTTCTTGCAAGCCTATAACAGATAGATAACCACTGATACTCGACTATGCATAAGAACCACATCCAAAATGTACACAAAGAGCTAAGACCTTTCAGTCCTAGGACATCAGTTTGCAGTATTCACACATTAATCATGTACTTATATAACTCGTTCAACAAATAACACCTCTAACAGCGGATGGCAATGCAAAATCTGCACTAATCGGCCATCATGTTACACCATGAGGATCTATATTTGTTAGTGATATAGGTTACCTTAACAATACTGGTTACTGATACACATAAAGAATAATTAACTTTATGAAAAACAACCTATAAGTACATAGTAAAAGATTGCTTATAATCGGTAGCATTGGACCAAGGGGAACCGGGCAACACCTATTTCAGAGGGCACCCCTAACATGTGTAAAGGATACGGTGTCATGAAATATTAATTAGGATCTATGTTCAGTCCCCCAATCTTAGGTCACAAAAGTACTGCATAATAAGTTTGTAAAAGAAGATGAAATTACAGGAGACAATAACCAATAGGACAGTCCGTTAAATTGCATACATTTGATTGTGAGGATCGGTGAAAAAATTAGCATTAACTAGAACACTTGTTTCAAAGCTACATTTAAACAAAAAATCAATAAAATTTATCATCAATTTAAACTCTTAGTTGCCAACATATAATTACACAACTAGAGTATAAAAACAAAAGAGCTACTAAAAACTTGTATATTTACAATATACGTGGTTCGTATGGATAGCCTTATTTTAGTATATAAATTTCGTTGAAAATATTCCCATTATCTCAAAATTTTAAAAAAAAATTTATATACAAAATAATTATATAGTCAGTGTGATTAAACATCTAATCACTATTGTAATATTGAACTAATATGCCCTAAATTCTCGGCTCAGTCTATAGCAGTTTTATAAAAATAGTGGATATAGGAGGCGCTATATAAGCTGTAGGATATATAGATATAAGTTTAAGTTAACGGTATCGTTATCAGCCTTAGAAAATCTTATTAAAACAAAGAGTCCGTTAATATATATATAAATACAATATTTAATATCAAAGCAGTTGTTGCGATATTCAATAAAATACAAACTATCAATGCTAAATCAGAGTTACAGATAAAAACCAAATCAGCAGATAAAATCAGCAGATAAAATACATAAATTACATATAACGCTCAAACATACATAAATCAGAACCGGTTAAATCATTCACACTTCATACAGCCTATCAGATTCTTGATATTAAGACACAATATATAGCTGTTGGAGAACACCAAAATAGCTTGTGTTCTAATCTCACTGTCTTTTATGGGGATCCCCAAAAAAAAATTGATCCAGAATGACAATGTGGGTTAGAATAAATACTCCAAATCTAAGACGTTTGGGTAAGTGCCCCCGAATGAAGCCGTTATACCTTCAGTCACCCTCTATTTGAAATAGAGCCCAAGGTGGTGTAAGTCCCTATTTCAAATAGAGAGTGACTGAAGGTATAACGGCTTCATTCGGGGGCACTTACCCAAACGTCTTAGATTTGGAGTATTTATTCTAACCCACATTGTCATTCTGGATCAATTTTTTTTGGGGATCCCCATAAAAGACAGTGAGATTAGAACACAAGCTATTTTGGTGTTCTCCAACAGCTATATATTGTGTCTTTGATATCAAGAATCTGATAGGCTGTATGAAGTGTGAATGATTTAACCGGTTCTGATTTATGTATGTTTGAGCGTTATATGTAATTTATGTATTTTATCTGCTGATTTTATCTGCTGATTTGGTTTTTATCTGTAACTCTGATTTAGCATTGATAGTTTGTATTTTATTGAATATCGCAACAACTGCTTTGATATTAAATATTGTATTTATATATATATTAACGGACTCTTTGTTTTAATAAGATTTTCTAAGGCTGATAACGATACCGTTAACTTAAACTTATATCTATATATCCTACAGCTTATATAGCGCCTCCTATATCCACTATTTTTATGATTTGTATTTTTTTAATTGTCTAGGGAGGAGACAATTACCATAGTGAGGCTAAGTAGGTTTTTGGTCTAGCGCTGTACCCTATCCTTGTTTGTCCTATAGCAGTTTTAGTTAGATTTCAATCATATTCGCATTCTGTGCCTCCCAGAGAACTGTCCACAAAACAGTCGAGGTAAACTTAGCTCACATCTCAAACTTTCACAGGAAAGCAGCAAACTCAAACTTCTCATTTAGACCCTTTGGGGCCAATGTTTGTAGTTTATACATCCAGGCTGTTTCCTTTTGAGAAGTATATTATCAATGTCCCCTCCTCTGCCAAAGAGGGAACAGGTCTCTATACCTATGACTTTGAGGTCAGTTAAGGTGGAGTTATGGTGTGTTAGAAAATGCAGGGCTACCCCACTCTTTATGTCACCATCCTTAGTTGCTTTTATATCGTCCCTATGCTCGGTCACTCTGTCTTTCAACATGCGTCTGGTTTTGCCTACATAGAAAATCGGGCAACTACAGGAAAGTAGGTAGATAACATTCTCTGTTTTACCGTTTATAAACTGTATAATGGGAAAAGTTACCCCTCTTGTTGAGAAGGTTTTGGAGCGGACAATGTATCTACATAGGACACAGTGTCCACATTAAAAACACCCTTTGACCTTTCTATGTTCACCTAGCCAGTCCTTAGGACTTGGACTCTTTACATAGAAGCTTTTGACGAGTTTATCCTTTAGGTTAGGAGCTCGTCTAGCTACCAATGAGGGTTGTTCCCCCACATGCTTAGAAACTCCTTCGTCAACTTGCAAGAATTGCCATTTTTCTTTCAAAATACAACATATCTTTTCCCAGTGACAGTTGAACTCCGTGACAAAGCGAATTGTTTGGTCTCTTGGCTTTTCTTTATTTTGATAGAGCAAGGCATCTCTATTTTCTTTCCTAGCTCTAAGGCTACTTACTAATTAATGCCTGTGATAAGAATAAGGCTATCCTAAATACTAATTAATGCCTGGGATAAGAATAAGGCTATCTTACATACTAATAAATGCCTGGGATAAGAAAAAGTCTATCCTACATACTAATTAATGCCTGGGATAAGCATAAGTCTATCCTATGTACTTACTAATGCCTGGGATAAGCATAAGGCTATCCTACATACTAATTAATGCCTGAAATAAGAATAAGTCTATCCTACATACTAATTAATGCCTGGGATAAGCATAAGTCTATCCTATGTAATTACTAATGCCTGGGATAAGGATAAGGCTATCCTGCATACTAATTAATGCCTGGGATAAGAATAAGGCTATCCTACGTACTAATTAATACCTGGAATAATCATAAGGCTATCCTACATACTAACTAATGTCTGGGATAAGCATAAGGCTATCCAAGGTACTATTTAATGCCAGTGATTAACGTAAGACTATCCTACATACTAATTACTGCCTAGGATAAACATAAGGCTATCCAACAACATACTAATTAATGCCTGGGATAAGCATAACGCTATTCTACATACTAATTACTGCCTGGAATAAACATAAGGCTATCTTACATACTAATATTAGCCTGGAATAAGCATAAGGCTATCCTACAAACTAATTAGCGCCTAGGATAAGCATAAGGATATCCAACATACTAATTAGTGCCTGGGATAAGCATAAGGTTATCCTACATACTAATTACTGCCTTGGTAAGCATAAGACTATCCTACGTACTAAGTAATGCCTGGGATAAGCATAAGACTATCCTTCATACTAATTAAAGCCTGGGATACGCATAAGTCTATCCTATGTACTTATTAATGCCTGGGATAAGCATAAGACTATCCTACATACGAATTAATGCCTGGGAAACGCATAAGACTATCTTACGTACTAATTAATGCCTGGGATAAGCATAAGGCTATCCTAGGTACTAATTAATGCCAGAGATAAACATAAGGCTATTCTTCATACTAATTAATGCCTGGGAAAAGGATAAGGCTATCCTACATACTTATTAATGCCTGGAATAGGAATAAGGCTATCCTACATACTAATTAATGCCTGGGATAAACATAAGGCTATCCTACATACTAATTAATGCCTGGGATAAACATAAGGCTATCCTACATACTAATTAATGCCTGGGAAAAGAATAATGCTATCCTATATACTAACTAATGTATTGCATAAGCACAAGCCTATCCTATGTACTATTTAATGCCAGGGATAAACATAAGACTATTCTATATACTAATTACTGCCTGGGATAAACATAAGGCTATAGTGGAAAGGCCGAAACGCGTAGACCTGGTAAGCATCTTTTCAATAGGAGTACTCATCTGTAATCGTTTTACACATTGTGTATATATTTCTATTCACAGGTTTCTATTTTTGAATTTTTACTTTTGTATTTTTACATATTTTGTTGAAATCTTTGCACTCAGCACTTTTTGGTATTATCCACTGGGGCAGAGTTCCCCTGGGCCCTCATACTCCAAGGGAGAAGGATATCACACACTAAGAGATAAGGACAACAACACTGAACACAGGGATTTCACTCTACATAAATCTCTGACTTCTTTTTTCCTTATTTTAGTTCCACAGAAAACTAAGGATTGACACATTTTTTTCCACACCTTTTTTTACCTTTTTTTGCATTTCCCAACACAGGATTTACACTTATTTCTTCATTCATTTTTTGGAACATTAAGTATTGGAACACTGTCACCTCGTTTTTTTTGGAACATTGGAACACCGTCACGTTTTTAATTTTTTATATATTTTTATTCTTTGCCATTTGGATATATATTTTCTGTTGTATACTTTTATTGTCATTTAGATTTTTTCATTGTCAATTGAATTGTATTCATTTCTTTCACTCCTAACTTTTATATGTTAACTCATCTCTAGCGAGATCACTTCTCCTATGTGTTTATGCTTTGAAGATTTTATTCATATTATATTTTATTTTACTAGCGTGGATCCATGCACATGTAATATTGTGTTTTTATGAAGTATTGTATTTTACCATCTTCTTTTATGTTTTATCTCTACTTCTGTACAATAAATTGTTTTAACATTTTTACAACATCTTTGTAGTACACGACAAAGTTCATTTTTATACCTAACCTTAGCCTCCATACTGTTGGCGCCTGGGCATATTTCTCATAAACATAAGGCTATCCTGCATACTAAATAATTCCTGGAATAAGCATAATGCTATCCTATATACTAACTAATGTCTTGCATAAGCACAAGCCTATCCTAGGTACTATTTAATGCCAGGGATAAACATAAGACTATCCTACAAACTAATTAATCCCTGGGAAACGCATAAGACTATCCTATATACTAATTAATGCCTGGGATAAGCATGAGACTTTCCTGCATACTAATTAATGCCTGGGAAATGCATACCACTATCCTTCGTACTAATTAATGCCTGGGACAAGCATAAGACTATCCTATGTATTAATGAATGCCTGGGATAAGCATAAGACTATCCTGCATACTAATTAATGCCTGGGAAATGCATAAGACTATCCTTCGTACTAATTAATGCCTGGGACAAGCATAAGACTATCCTACGTACTAATGAATGCCTGGGATAAGAATAAGACTATCCTACGTACTAATTAATGCCTGGGATAAGAATAAGGCTACCCTACATACTAATGAATGCCTGGGATAAGAATAAGGCTATCCTACATTCTAATTAAAGCCTGTGATAAGCATAAGGCTATCGTAGGTACTAATAAATGCCAGGGATAAACATAAGGCTATCCTACATACTAATAAATATCTGGGATAAGAATAAGGCTATCGTACATACTAATTAATACCTGGAATAAGCATAAGGCTATCCTAGGTAATATTTAATGCAGGGATAAACATAAGACTATCCTGCATACAAATTAGTGCCTGGGATAAACATAAGGCTATCCAACTGTCAGGGTGCCAGGAATCAGACTAAGACGAGAAGTGCAAAAATAATCAACACCCTTATTAATATCAAAAAAATAATAAAAAGTCCACAAGTCAAATAACAAGCCAGTAGTCAAAACCAGAGCTGGTAGTCAGACGAGCCGAGTCAGGAGCCAAAGCGAATAGTCAGCCAAGACAGAATCAGGAACAAGGAAAACAGCAGAGTCAGGAACAAGCCAGAGATCAGGAACCAGGAAGGACGTCAGGCAGCCAGGTAATACACAGGAACTCTCACAAACAGGTCTGAGACAACGCAAAGGCAACGCATACTGAACAGAGGCCCTTTAAATAATAAGTGATGACATCACAATTCTGAGACTGCATCCTGTCTCACATGAATGATGCACACCAGTCTGGCCATAAAAGGAAGTGCAGGAAATGAGCAGCATCCCCCACAATGCACCATAGTAAGCAAGAGAGGTGAGTAAAATGGCTGCCAGCAGCACATGGCAAACAAAACAGGGAAAAAACCCTGACACCAACATACTAATTAATTCCTGGGATAAGCATAACCCTATTCTACATACTAATTACTACCTAGGATAAACATAAGGCTATCCTACATACTAATTAATGCCTGGAATAAGCATAAGGTTATCCTACGTACTAATTAATGTCTCAGTAAGCAAAAGACTATCCTACTTACTAAGTAATGCCTGGGATAAGCATAAGACTATCCATCATACTAATTAATACCTGGGATACGCATAAGACTTTCATATGTACTAATTAATGTCTGGGATAAGCATAAGGCTATCCTAAATACTAATTAATGCCTGGGAATCGCATAAGACTATCCTACATACTAATTAATGCCTGGGATCAGCATAAGACTATCCTACGTATAAATTAAAGCTTGGGATAAGCATAAGCCTATCCTACATAATTAATGCCTGGGATACTCATAAGGCTGTCCCATGTACTAATTAATGCCTGGGAGAAGTATAAGACTATCCTACATACTAATTAATGCCTGGGAAACGCATAAGACTATCCTACGTACTAAGTAATGCCTGGGATAAGCATAAGACTATCCTATATACTAATTAATGCCTGGGATAAGAATAAGGCTATCCTACATTCTAATTAATGCCTGGGATAAGCATAAGGCTATACTAAGTACTAATTAATGCAGAGATAAACATAAGGCTATCCTACATACTAATTAATGCCTGGGAAAAGGATAAGGCTATCCTACATACTTATTAATGCCTGGGATAAGAATAAGGTTATCCTAATAAATGCCTGGGATAAGAATAAGGCTATAGTACATACTGTTAACAAGGACAAAGTTTCTGCCCTTATACTGTCCTCCCACCTTACTACCTGTCCCCTCGAACCCATCCCCTCACAGCTACTCCCCTCCCTCTCTTCTACCCTCACCCCTATACTCACACACATTTTCAACCTCTCCCTCAGCACTGGTATATTTCCCTCATCTCTAAAACATGCACTGGTCACACCTATCCTCAAAAAACCTTCCCTTGATCCAACCTCCCCATCCAACTACCGCCCTATTTCCCTACTCCCTCTTGCCTCAAAGCTTCTCGAAAAGCTAGTATACGCACGTCTATCCCATTTCCTTACACTAAACTCTCTTCTTGACCCACTGCAATCTGGATTCTGTCCCCATCACTCTACAGAGACAGCAATTGTCAAGGTTACCAACGACCTACTTACAGCAAAATCCAAAGGCCACTTCTCTCTGCTTATCCTCCTTGACCTGTCCGCAGCCTTTGACACTGTTGACCACCCTCTTCTGCTCCAAACCCTCCAATCCTTTGGCATCTGCGACACAGCTCTCTCGTGGTTCTCTTCCAATCTGACTAACCTTACATTTAGTGTAGCCTTCTCCAGAGCATCCCTGCCCCATTACCACTTTCTGTCGGGGTACCTCAAGGCTCTGTCCTCGGTCCCCTTCTCTTTTCAATCTACATGTCATCATTAGGTTCCCTAATCAAGTCCCATGGGTTTCAATATCATTTGTATGCCGAAAAATCTACCCAAATCTACCTATCTGCACCAGACCTACCTCCTTCCTTACTAACCCGTGTCACTAACTGTCTTTCTGATATCTCACCTTGGATGTCCTCTCACTACCTTAAGCTAAATCTCTCCAAAACTGAACTCCTTATTTTTCCTCCTTCTTCCATTGTCTCCACCCCCAAAATTTCTATAACTGTTGATAATTCCATCATTACCCCTACCCTGCATGCCCGATGTCTTGGGGTCACACTTGACTCAGATCTTTCCTTCACTCCTCACATTCAGTCCTTGGCTAAAGCCTGCCACGTCCACCTTAAAAACATCTCTAAAATTAGGCATTTCCTTACACAAGATACAACCAAGATTTTAATCCACTCTCTCATCCTTTCCCACCTCGACTACTGCAACTCCGTCCTCTCTGGTCTACCTAGCTGCCGCATAGCTCCTCTACAATCAATTATGAATGCCTCTGCAAGGCTCATCTTCCTTACTCGTCGCTCTTCATCTGCTGCACCTCTCTGCCAATACCTTCACTGGCTTCCTCTTGCATCTAGGAATAAACACAAAATCCTTACTCTGACATACAAAGCTCTCAACTGCACTGCTCCCCCCTACATTTCAGAACTTGTCTCCAGATACTCTCCCTCCAGTACCCTTCGATCAGCTCAGTATATCCTCCTCTCCTCCTCTCTTGTTACTTCCTCACATCTACAGGACTTCTCCAGACTGGCCCCCATCTTGTGGAACTCCCTGCTTCACTCCACAAGACTCTCCCCTAGTTTTAACAGCTTCAAGTGCTCCCTAAAAACTCTACTATTTAGGGATGCATACAACCAACACTAACCTTTCCTAACTCCATTGCTTTCCCCTTGAACCCCTTAGAATGTAAGCCTATGAGCCCAGCTGTTTGCAGATCGCCTTCATAAGAGCCGACTACAACAGGGAAACTCTCGGCAGGGCCCTCTACCCACTTGATCCCTACAAAAGCTATCCTGTATACTGACTATGTTTACAGCGCTGCAGAATCTGTTGGCGCTCTACAAATACCTGATGATAATAATAATAATAATAAATAATACATACTAATTAATGCTTTGGATAAACATAAGGCTATCCTACATATTAATTACTGCCTGGGATAAACATAAGGCTATCCAACATACTAATTAGTGCCTGGGATAAGCATAAGGTTATCCTATGTACTAATCAATGCCTGGGATAAGCATAAGACTATCCTACAAACTAATTAATCCCTGGAAAACTCATAAGACTATCTTACGTACTAATTAATGCATGGGATCAGCATAAGACTATCCTATGTATTAATTAATGCCTGGGATAAGCATAAGACTATCCCGCATACTAATTACTGCCTAGGATAAACATAAGGCTATCCTACATACTAATTAATGCCTGGAATAAGCATAAGGTTATCCTACATACTAATTAATGCCTCAGTAAGCATAAGACTATCCTACTTACTAAGTAATGCCTGGGATAAGCATAAGACTATCCTTCATACTAATTATTACCTGGGATACGCATAAGACTATCATATGTACTAATTAATGCCTGAGATAAGCATAAGGCTATCCTACATACTAATTAAGGCCTGGGAAACGCATAAGACTATACTACGTACTAATTAATGCCTGGGATAAGCATAAGACTATCCTACATACTAATTAATGCCTGGGAAAGGCATAAGACTATCCTACGTACTAATTATTGCCTGGGATAAGCATAAGACTATCCTAAATACTAATTAATGCCTGGGATAAGCATAAGACTATCCTACGTACTAATTAATGCCTGGGATAAGAATAAGGCTACCCTACATACTAATGAATGCCTGGGATAAGAATAAGGCTATCCTACATTCTAATTAAAGCCTGGGATAAGCATAAGGCTATCCTAGGTACTAAATAATGCCAGAGATAAACATTAGGCTATCCTACATACTAATTAATGCCTGGGAAAAGGATAAGGCTATCCTACATACTTATTAATGCCTGGGATAAGAATAAGGCTATCCTAATAAATGCCTCGGATAAGAATAAGCCTATTGTACATACTCATTAATGCCTTGAATAAACATAAGGCTATCCTACATATTAATTACTGCCTGGGATAAACATAAGGCTATCCTACATACTAATTACTGCCTGGGATAAACATAAGGCTATCCTACATACTAATTAATGCCTGGGAAAAGAATAAGGCTACCATACATACTAATTAATGCCTGTGATAAGAATAAAGCTATCCTAAAAATTAATTAATGCCTGAGATAAGAATAAGGCTACCATACATACTAATTAATGCCTGGGAAAAGAATAAGGCTACCATACATACTAATTAATGCCTGGTGTTATGGTTTAACCCGGATATCAAGAGTTAATACCTGATGAAAGATGTCCTGACTATGGGATCAGCAACACACAACCCAGCTAATTCCCCCCAAACATGAGACCAAGCTCCATCTTGAAGGTAAAACAGAATGTGTTTATTGAGAGCTATATGCCCAGTATTTATGCAGAACTCCCTTAGGAGACCAGATGGGGGGTTGGAAGAGATTAGATAGAGGGAAGACGCCCTTTTACAGGATACAATGGAATTACATTACTTAACCAGATAAGCAATTAAACACAAGAAAACAATGGAGTCCTTTTTCACACCTAGCAGTCTGAACTTTGAAGGTGATTAAACAATGTGAACGCTTATCACTTAAACTTAATTACAGTAAACAATAGCTGCTGCCAGGAAACCTGTCTTTAGAAAATAGCTTCTCAAACTGAACAAAGTTAACCCTTCCAGTACTGACAGAGGGGTCTGTCACATGGCTCCCTCCTGGTGGGACACTCCGGCAGACCCGGCTTGACCCTTTGGCGGGTCAACTTGGGGATGACCGGCCTAGGAGGTGGTAGGCATGTCAGTTTGCCGGGACAATCCATCTGCATTCCCGTTATGAGAGAGAATTCCTGTCCGTATAAATAAGGGTTCAACTTCTTCAGTGCCCAGACCAGGGCTAAACAGTCCTTCAAAATCTCATAGGCTTCTTTACGAGTTTTTTGTACATGCTCTATATATAGGTATCCACAAGCCCTTCATACTGACGTAGGTTGCCCTTGAGTTGCTGCACCTCACTATGAGCCAGCGTCAGCTTCTCTTCCAGTGTCGCTAAGTTTGTCTTTAATGTTTCATGTAACACTCTGAATTTGGTGTTTTCTGTGGTCTGTCGGTGCAGCTTGTCTAGCAGAGATTCCCGTTCTAAACGCGCTTTTTCCTCTGCGCTCCTCTTCTCTCCCGCTAGCACTGTTACGTGATTGTTTAACGTGACCATTTCATCCTCTACTTGACTCTTCTCCTTCATTAGCGCATTGAAACGGGACTTCCACGTATCAATGGCGGATAGAGATTTACTGAGCTCAGCGTCCTGGGGCTCAGCAGCAGGTGGGTCAGTCTCTGCGGCACGGATCTGGGCACGGGTAGTCAAAGGGTTAACATCGGTGGGACCTATGGGAGCGTAGGCAGAAACAAGGGGGGCCAAGTTATTTCCAAGGAGAACATCAGCAGGTAAGTCCTTCATGACCCCCACATTCATATGTCTAGCGCCCACTCCCCAATCCAAATGTACCCAGGCAACAGGTAGGCGGAACACAGTGCCCCCTGCTACCCTCACAGCCACAGTGTCTCCGGTGTGCTGTTTCTCAGACACCAAGTTCTTTTTGAGCAAGGTCATGGTAGCACCAGTATCCCGTAGACCACTGACCTCCTTCCCATTTACTTTAACCAGTTGCCGGTTATCCCGGTGGGCAGCTTGCACGGGTCTGCTTCATGTAGGATGCCCCAGCATTCTTCCTCCTCTACGCAGTGGGCCGCAGGCTGGGGGTTACGTGGGTTTCCGCCGGCGGGTCTTCTCCAGGACTGTGCTTGGTTCGCTGTGTTTAGGGGACACTCTGGTCTTTTGTGCCCTAGTTGCTTACATCCAAAGCACCGACTAGGCTGTGAGTAGTCCCTTGAGTTGAACCGGGCTGTCTGAGGATAGTTCGCGGCTGGATGCCGTGTGGTAGAGCGGTGCGCCGGGGGTTGGTAACTGGTAGCTGCTGGGGTGACTGGGGGTCTGTACTCCACTCTGGCAGGGATCTTAGTGGTAGCAGTGTCCAGTTTGCGGGCATCTGTATACTCATCTGCCAGGCGAGCAGCTTCATGCAGGGTGGAGGGTTTACGGTCCCGAACCCACTCTCTAACTCCTGCAGATAACTTGTTGAAGCAATGTTCCAACAGGAATAGCTGCAGCACCTCTTCCCTGGATACGGCTTGGCACCCCACCATCCAGTGAGCTGCTGTGCGGTGCACCTTACATGCCCACTCAATGTAGGAATCTCCAGCGAGTTTAACAGTGTCTCTGAACCGTCTCATGTATGCCTCCGGTGTAATCGCATACCTGGAGAGCAGAGCCTCTTTTACAGCATTATAATCCCCGACTTCCTCATCTGGAATGGGCCGAAAAGCCTCGCTAGCCCGGCCGGATAATTTTCCGGATAATATCATGACCCAGTCCTCTGCGGGTACCTTGTGTATGGCACATTGCCTCTCAAAATCCGCAAGGTACCCATCAATCTCTCCTTCTGTTTCCAGGAAGTTTTTAAAAGCTGCAAAATGTACTTTTCTCTTTTCCACTGGGGTTGCTGTGACTTGGGCTGCTGCAGCGCCGCTTTGGCGAAGTAGGTTGGCCTCCACGGCTGCTATGACCCGGTCGATAATTTCAGCAGACGGGTTGGGGCAATAATGTGCCAGTCTTATTTTAACCGCCCAGGCAAAGCTTGCTTCTTCGGGGGTTCTGTCTGATATGCTGGGCCCATTGGTTCCTTTGGTCCCTGGTACTCCGTCCATCTCGGTCAGTATTGTAATAATCTCCCTCTTCCTGAGGTTACTGGCTTGTCGGCCCGTTGTTCTAGCAGGTCTTTAAGGGTAGCTCTTTTCAGCCTTTTATACGGTATTCCCATTAGGTCCGGATGTGTAGTTGCTCTTCTGGGCGATAACGATCATCCCGTCGCTTGCCAACAATTGTTATGGTATAACCCGGATATCAAGGGTTAATACCTGATGAAAGATGTCCTGACTATGGGATTAGCAACACAAAACCCAGCTAATTCCCCCCAAACATGAGACCAAGCTCCATCTTGAAGGTAAAACAGAATGTGTTTATTGAGAGCTATATGCCCAGTATTTATGCAGAACTCCCCTAGGAGACCAGATGGGGGGTTGGAAGAGATTAGATAGAGGGAAGACGCCCTTTTACAGAATACAATGGAATTACATTACTTAACCAGGTAAGCAATTAAACACAAGAAAACAATGGAGTCCTTTTTCACACCTGGCAGTCTGAACTTTGGAGGTGATTAAACAATGTGAACGCTTATCACTTAAAGTGAAAGTAAAGTTACCTGGTTTGCGATCCTCAGTAGCAGTCTTTGGGCATAAATAATATGACTTTCATTCATCGTTTTTTTTTTAAATGTAGCTGGAATCAAAGTTATCGCCTTATTTACAAAACTTTATAAACTATCCAAATTCAACCCGTAAATAAATTAAAAAATTCACTCCGGGTCACGTGTTGTCAACAGACAATTGAAAATCTGGCCGTTAGGCGGCCGTGAAACCACGTCACCCGCCTACTTATTAATCTACGCATGTGCAAATATTTGGCCAGACACTAATATATCAGGAGCGCTCTCCTGTTCCTCTGGGCACAAACAGTTTTGCCGTGAAGCGCAATGCGCAGTAGACAGAGCCGTACGGGATTTGTGCATGCGCAATACAAGGCCATGTAATAAGATATCAGGAGCGCGCTCCCGTTTCTCTGGGCACAAACAGTTTCGTCAAGAAGCGCATGCGCAGTAGATGGAGCTGTACCGGATTAGCGCATGTGCAATACAAATAGCCACTGTGAATGCGCTTTGGAGCTAAGCATAGAGCAGGTTGGGACCGCTCTATACGTCAGAACCCAGAAATATAAGAAGTAGAGGATGGGAGGGGTTGGAATAAATACGGTAGGAAATTACATACTAATTAATGCCTGGGATAAGAATAAGTCTATCCTACATACTAATTAATGTCTGGGATAAGCATTAGTCTATCCTATGTACTTACTAAGGCCTGGGATAAGCATAAGGTTTTCATATGTACTAATTAATGCCTCGGTAAGCATAAGACTATCCTACGTACTAAGTAATGCCTGGGATAAACATAAGACTATCCTTCATACTAATTAATGCCTGGGATACGCATAAGTCTATCATATGTACTAATTAATGCATGGGATAAGCATAAGGCTATCCTACATACTAATTAATGCCTGGGAAATGCATAAGACTATCCTACGTACTAATTAATGCCTGGGATAAGCATAAGACTATCCTACGTACTAATTAATGCCTGGGATACGCATAAGGCTATCCTATGTACTAATTAATGCCTGGGATAAGCATAAGACTATTCTACATACTAATTAATGCCTGGGAAACGCATAAGACTATCTTACGTACTAATTAATGCCTGGGATAAGCATAAGACTATTCTACGTACTGATTAATGCCTAGGATAAGAATAAGGCTACCCTACATACTAATGAATGCCTGGGATAAGAATAAGGCTATCCTACAACCTAATTAAAGCCTGGGATAAGCATAAGGCTATCATAGGTACTAATTAATGCCAGAGATAAACATAAGGCTATCCAACATACTAATTAATGCCTGGGAAAAGGATAAGGCTATCCTACATACTTATTAATGCCTGGAATAAGAATAAGGCTATCCTACATACTAATTAATGCCTGGAATAAGAATAAGGCTATCGTACATACTAATTAATGCCTGGGATGCTATCCTACATAGTAATTAATGCCTGGGATAAACATAAGTCTATCTTATGTACTTACTAAGGCCTGGGATAAGCATAAGGCTATCCTACATACTAATTAATACCTGGAATAAGCATAAGGCTATCCTATATACTAACTAATGTCTTGGATAAGCACAAGCCTATCCTATGTACTAATTAATGCCTGGGATAAGCATAAGACTATTCTACATACTAATTAATGCCTGGGAAACGCATAAGACTATCTTACGTACTAATTAATGCCTGGGATAAGCATAAGACTATTCTACGTACTGATTAATGCCTAGGATAAGAATAAGGCTACCCTACATACTAATGAATGCCTGGGATAAGAATAACGCTATCCTACAACCTAATTAAAGCCTGGGATAAGCATAAGGCTATCATAGGTACTAATAAATGCCAAAGAAAAACATAAGGCTATCCAACATACTAATTAATGCCTGGGAAAAGGATAAGGCTATCCTACATACTAATTAATGCCTGGAATAAGAATACGGCTATCGTACATACCATACTAATTAATGCCTGGGATAAGAATAAGGCTATCCTACATAGTAATTAATGTCTGGGATAAACATAAGTCTATCTTATGTACTTACTAAGGCCTGGGATAAGCATAAGACTATCCTACGTACTAATTAATGCCTGGGATAAGCATAAGACTATCCTACATACTAATTAATGCCTGGGATACGCATAAGGCTATCCTATGTACTAATTAATGCCTGGGATAAGCATAAGACTATTCTACATACTAATTAATGCCTGGGAAATGCATAAGACTATCTTACGTACTAATTAATGCCTGGGATAAGCATAAGACTATTCTATGTACTGATTAATGCCTAGGATAAGAATAAGGCTACCCTACATACTAATGAATGCCTGGGATAAGAATAAGGCTATCCTACAACCTAATTAAATCCTGGGATAAGCATAAGGCTATCATAGGTACTAATTAATGCCAGAGATAAACATAAGGCTATCCAACATACTAATTAATGCCTGGGAAAAGGATAAGGCTATCCAAAATACTTATTAATGCCTGGAATAAGAATAAGGCTATCCTACATACTAATTAATGCTTGGAATAAGGATAAGGCTATCGTACATACTAATTAATGCCTGGGATAAGAATAAGATGATCCTACATACTAATTACTGACTGGGATAAACATAGGGCTATCCGACATATTAATTAATGCCTGGGATAAGCATAAGGCTATCCTACATACTAATTACGGCCTGGGATAAACAAAAGGCTATCCTACATACTAATTATTGCCTGGAATAAGCATAACGCTATCCTACATAATAATTAATGCCTGGGATAAGAATAAGGCTATCCTACATACTAATTACTGCCTGGGATAAGCATAAGGCTATCCAACGTACTAATTAATGCCTGGGATAAGCATAAGACTATCCTACATACTAATTAATGCCTGGGATACGCATAAGGCTATGCTATGTATTAATTAATGCCTAGAATAAGCATAATGCTATCTTAGTAATAATTACTGCCTGGGATAAACATAAGGCAACCTACATACTAATTACTGCTTGGGATAAACATAAGACTATCTTGCATACTAATTAATGCCTGGGATAAGAATAAGGCTATCCTACATACTAATTGATGTGTGTGATAAGAATAAGGCTATCCTAAATACTAAATAATGCCTTGGATAAGAATAAGGCTATCCTACATACTAATTAATGCCTGAGATAAGAATAAGGCTATCCTACATACTAATTAATGCCTGAGATAAGAATAAGTCTATCCTACATACTAATTAATGCCTGGGATAAGCATAAGTCTATCCTATGTACCTACTAATGCCTAGCATAAGCATAAGGCTATCAAACATACTAATTAATGGCTAGGATAAGCATAAGTCTATCCTACATACTAATTAATGGCTGGGATAAGCAAAAGTTTATCCTATGTACTTACTAATGCCTGGGATAAGCATAAGGCTATCCTACAAACTAATTATTGCCTGGGATAAACATAAAGCTATCCTACATACTAATTAAGGCCTAGGATAAGGCTATCCTATGTACTACTTAATGCCTGATATAAGCATAAGGATATTCTACATAGTAATTACTGCCTGGGATAAGCATAAGGCTATCCAAAGTACTAATTAATGCCTGGGAAAAGGATAAGGCTATCCTACATACTAATTAATGCCTGGAATAAGAATACGGCTATCGTACATACTAATTAATGCCTGGGATAAGAATAAGGCTATCCTACATAGTAATTAATGTCTGGGATAAACATAAGTCTATCTTATGTACTTACTAAGGCCTGGGATAAGCATAAGACTATCCTACGTACTAATTAATGCCTGGGATAAGCATAAGACTATCCTACATACTAATTAATGCCTGGGATACACATAAGGCTATCCTATGTACTAATTAATGCCTGGGATAAGCATAAGACTATTCTACATACTAATTAATGCCTGGGAAATGCATAAGACTATCTTACGTACTAATTAATGCCTGGGATAAGCATAAGACTATTCTATGTACTGATTAATGCCTAGGATAAGAATAAGGCTACCCTACATACTAATGAATGCCTGGGATAAGAATAAGGCTATCCTACAACCTAATTAAATCCTGGGATAAGCATAAGGCTATCATAGGTACTAATTAATGCCAGAGATAAACATAAGGCTATCCAACATACTAATTAATGCCTGGGAAAAGGATAAGGCTATCCTAAATACTTATTAATGCCTGGAATAAGAATAAGGCTATCCTACATACTAATTAATGCTTGGAATAAGGATAAGGCTATCGTACATACTAATTAATGCCTGGGATAAGAATAAGATGATCCTACATACTAATTACTGACTGGGATAAACATAGGGCTATCCGACATATTAATTAATGCCTGGGATAAGCATAAGGCTATCCTACATACTAATTACGGCCTGGGATAAACAAAAGGCTATCCTACATACTAATTATTGCCTGGAATAAGCATAACGCTATCCTACATAATAATTAATGCCTGGGATAAGAATAAGGCTATCCTACATACTAATTACTGCCTGGGATAAGCATAAGGCTATCCAACGTACTAATTAATGCCTGGGATAAGCATAAGACTATCCTACATACTAATTAATGCCTGGGATACGCATAAGGCTATGCTATGTATTAATTAATGCCTAGGATAAGCATAATGCTATCTTAGTAATAATTACTGCCTGGGATAAACATAAGGCAACCTACATACTAATTAATACCTGTGATAAACATAAAGCTATGCTACATACTAATTAATGCCTAGGATAAGCATAAGGCTATCCTACATACTAATTAATGCCTGGGATAAACATAAGGCAACCTACATACTAATTACTGCCTGGGATAAACATAAGGCTATCCTACATACTAATTAATGCCTGGGATAAGCATAAGGCTATCCTACATACTAATTAATGCCTGGGATAAACATAAGGCAACCTACATACTAATTACTGCCTGGGATAAACATAAGGCTATCCTAAATACTAAATAATGCCTGGGATAAGAATAAGGCTATCCTACATACTAATTAATGCCTGAGATAAGAATAAGTCTATCCCACATACTAATTAATGGATGGGATAAGATAAGTCTATCCTATGTACCTACTAATGCCTGGGATAAGCATAAGGCTATCAAACATACTAATTAATGCCTAGATTAAGCATAAGTCTATCCTACATACTAATTAATGCCTGGGATAAGCATATGTTTATCCTATGTACTTACTAATGCCTGGGATAAGCATAAGACTATCCTACAAATTAATTATTGCCTGGGATAAACATAAAGCTATCCTACATACTAATTAAGGCCTAGGATAAGGCTATCCTATGTACTACTTAATGCCTGGGAAAAGTGCAAAGCTATCCTGTATACTAACTAATGTCTTGGATAAGCATAAGGCTATCCTAGGTACTATTTAATGTCAGGGATAAACATAAGACTATCCTACATACTAATTACTGCCTGGGAAAATAATAAGGCTATCCTACATACTAATTAATGCCTGGGAAAAGTGTACAGCTATCCTATATACTAACTAATGTCTTGGATAAGCATAAGGCTATCCTAGGTACTATTTAATGTCAGGGATAAACATAAGACTATCCTACATACTAATTACTGCCTGGCATAAATATAAGGCTATCTAACATAATAATTAATGCCTGATATAAGCATAAGGCTATCCAACATACTAATTACTGCCTGGGATAAACATAAGGCTTTCCAACATACTAATTAATGCCTGGAATAAGCATAAGGCTATCCTACATACTAAATAATGCATGGGATAAGCATAAGGCTATGCAACATACTAATTAGTGCCTGGGATAAGCATAAGGCTATCCTAATTACTTATTAATGCCTGGGTAAGCATAAGACTTTCCTACGTACTTATTAATGCCTGGGATAAGCATAAGACTTTCCTATGTACAAATTAATGCCTGAGATAAGAATAAGGCTATCCTACATACTAATTAATGCCTGAGATAAGAATAAGTCTATCCTACATACTAATTAATGCCTGGGATAAGCATAAGTCTATCCTATGTACCTACTAATGCCTAGCATAAGCATAAGGCTATCAAACATACTAATTAATGCCTAGGATAAGCATAAGTCTATCCTACATACTAATTAATGCCTAGGATAAGCATAAGTCTATCCTACATACTAATTAATGCCTGGGATAAGCATAAGTTTATCCTATGTACTTACTAATGCCTGGGATAAGCATAAGGCTATCCTACAAACTAATTATTGCCTGGGATAAACATAAAGCTATCCTACATACTAATTAAGGCCTAGGATAAGGCTATCCTATGTACTACTTAATGCCTGATATAAGCATAAGGATATTCTACATAGTAATAACTGCCTGGGATAAGCATAAGGCTATTCAAAGTACTAATTAATGCCTGGGATAAGCATAAGGCTATGCTACACACTAATGAATGCCTGGGATACGTATAAGACTATCCTACATACTAATGAATGCATGGGATAAGCATAAGGCTAGCCTACGTACTAATGAATGCCTGGGATAAGAATAAGGCTATCCTACTTACTTATGAATGCCTGGGATAAGACTAAGGCTATCCTACAACCTAATTAAAGCCTGGGATAAGCATAAGGCTATCATAGCTACTACTTAATTCTAGGGATAAACATAAGGCTATCCTACATACTAATTAATGCCTGGGAAAATAATAAGGCTATCCTACATACTAATTAACCTCTTAAGGACATATGACGGAAATTTTCCGTCATAAAACAATTGAGCAAACTGAAAGCTGTGTCCTTAAAGGGTTAATACATGGGAAAAGTGTAAGGCTATCCTATATACTAACTAATGTCTTGGATAAGCATAAGGCTATCCTAGGTACTATTTAATGTCAGGGATAAACATAAGACTATCCTACATACTCATTACTGACTGGGATAAACATAGGGCTATCTGACATATTAATTAATGCCTGGGATAAGCATAAGGCTATCCTACATACTAATTACGGCCTGGGATAAACATAAGGCTATTCTACATACTAATTATTGCCTGGAAAAAGCATAACGCTATCCTACATACTAATTAATGCCTGGGATAAGCATAAGGCTATCCAACGTACTAATTAATGCCTAGGATAAGCATAAGACTATCCTACATACTAATTAATGCCTGGGATACGCATAAGGCTATGCTATGTATTAATTAATGCCTAGGATAAGCATAATGCTATCTTAGTAATAATTACTGCCTGGGATAAACATAAGGCAACCTACATACTAATTAATACCTGTGATAAACATAAAGCTATGCTACATACTAATTAATGCCTGGGATAAGCATAAGGCTATCCTACATACTAATTAATGTCTGGGATAAACATAAGGCAACCTACATACTAATTACTGCCTGGGATAAACATAAGGCTATCCTACATACTAATTAATGCCTGGGATAAGCATAAGGCTATCCTACATACTAATTAATGCCTGGGATAAACATAAGGCAACCTACATACTAATTACTGCCTGGGATAAACATAAGGCTATCCTACATACTAATTAATGCCTGGGATAAGAATAAGGCTACCCTATATACTAATTGATGCGTGTGATAAGAATAAGGCTATCCTAAATACTAAATAATGCCTGGGATAAGAATAAGGCTATCCTACATACTAATTAATGCCTGAGATAAGAATAAGTCTATCCCACATACTAATTAATGGATGGGATAAGATAAGTCTATCCTATGTACCTACTAATGCCTGGGATAAGCATAAGGCTATCAAACATACTAATTAATGCCTAGATTAAGCATAAGTCTATCCTACATACTAATTAATGCCTGGGATAAGCATATGTTTATCCTATGTACTTACTAATGCCTGGGATAAGCATAAGACTATCCTACAAATTAATTATTGCCTGGGATAAACATAAAGCTACCCTACATACTAATTAAGGCCTAGGATAAGGCTATCCTATGTACTACTTAATGCCTGGGAAAAGTGTAAAGTTATCCTGTATACTAACTAATGTCTTGGATAAGCATAAGGCTATCTTAGGTACTATTTAATGTCAGGGATAAACATAAGACTATCCTACATACTAATTACTTCCTGGGAAAATAATAAGGCTATCCTACATACTAATTAATGCCTGGGAAAAGTGTACAGCTATCCTATATACTAACTAATGTCTTGGATAAGCATAAGGCTATCCTAGGTACTATTTAATGTCAGGGATAAACATAAAACTATCCTACATACTAATTACTTCCTGGCATAAATATAAGGCTATCTAACATAATAATTAATGCCTGGTATAAGCATAAGGCTATCCAACATACTAATTACTGCCTGGGATAAACATAAGGCTTTCCAACATACTAATTAATGCCTGGAATAAGCATAAGGCTATCCTACATACTAAATAATGCATGGGATAAGCATAAGGCTATGCAACATACTAATTAATGCCTGGGATAAGCATAAGGCTATCCTAATTACTTATTAATGCCTGGGTAAGCATAAGACTTTCCTACGTACTAATTAATGCCTGGGATAAGCATAAGACTTTCCTATGTACTAATTAATGCCTGAGATAAGAATAAGGCTATCCTACATACTAATTAATGCCTGAGATAAGAATAAGTCTATCCTACATACTAATTAATGCCTGGGATAAGCATAAGTCTATCCTATGTACCTACTAATGCCTAGCATAAGCATAAGGCTATCAAACATACTAATTAATGCCTAGAATAAGCATAAGTCTATCCTACATACTAATTAATGGCTGGGATAAGCATAAGTTTATCCTATGTACTTACTAATGCCTGGGATAAGCATAAGGCTATCCTACAAACTAATTATTGCCTGGGATAAACATAAAGCTATCCTACATACTAATTAAGGCCTAGGATAAGGCTATCCTATGTACTACTTAATGCCTGATATAAGCATAAGGATATTCTACATAGTAATTACTGCCTGGGATAAGCATAAGGCTATCCAAAGTACTAATTAATGTCTGGGATAAGCATAAGGCTATGCTACACACTAATGAATGCCTGGGATACGTATAAGACTATCCTACATACTAATGAATGCATGGGATAAGCATAAGGCTAGCCTACGTACTAATGAATGCCTGGGATAAGAATAAGGCTATCCTACTTACTTATGAATGCCTGGGATAAGACTAAGGCTATCCTACAACCTAATTAAAGCCTGGGATAAGCATAAGGCTATCATAGGTACTAATTAATTCCAGGGATAAACATAAGGCTATCCTACATACTAATTAATGCCTGGGAAAATAATAAGGCTATCCTACATACTAATTAATACATGGGAAAAGTGTAAGGCTATCCTATATACTAACTAATGTCTTGGATAAGCATAAGGCTATCCTAGGTACTATTTAATGTCAGGGATAAACATAAGACTATCCTACATACTCATTACTGACTGGGATAAACATAGGGCTATCTGACATATTAATTAATGCCTGGGATAAGCATAAGGCTATCCTACATACTAATTACGGCCTGGGATAAACATAAGGCTATTCTGCATACTAATTATTGCCTGGAAAAAGCATAACGCTATCCTACATACTAATTAATGCCTGGGATAAGCATAAGGCTATCCAACGTACTAATTAATGCCTGGGATAAGCATAAGACTATCCTACATACTAATTAATGCCTGGGATATGCATAAGGCTATGCTATGTATTAATTAATGCCTAGGATAAGCATAATGCTATCTTAGTAATAATTACTGCCTGGGATAAACATAAGGCAACCTACATACTAATTAATACCTGTGATAAACATAAAGCTATGCTACATACTAATTAATGCCTAGGATAAGCATAAGACTATCCTACATACTAATTAATGCCTGGGATAAACATAAGGCAACCTACATACTAATTACTGCCTGGGATAAACATAAGGCTATCCTACATACTAATTAATGCCTGGGATAAGCATAAGGCTATCCTACATACTAATTAATGCCTGGGATAAACATAAGGCAACCTACATACTAATTACTGCCTGGGATAAGCATAAGGCTATCCTACATACTAATTAATGCCTGGGATAAGAATAAGGCTACCCTACATACTAATTGATGCGTGTGATAAGAATAAGGCTATCCTAAATACTAAATAATGCCTGGGATAAGAATAAGGCTATCCTACATACTAATTAATGCCTGAGATAAGAATAAGTCTATCCCACATACTAATTAATGGATGGGATAAGATAAGTCTATCCTATGTACCTACTAATGCCTGGGATAAGCATAAGGCTATCAAACATACTAATTAATGCCTAGATTAAGCATAAGTCTATCCTACATACTAATTAATGCCTGGGATAAGCATATGTTTATCCTATGTACTTACTAATGCCTGGGATAAGCATAAGACTATCCTACAAATTAATTATTGCCTGGGATAAACAAAGTTATCCTACATACTAATTAAGGCCTAGGATAAGGCTATCCTATGTACTACTTAATGCCTGGGAAAAGTGTAAAGCTATCCTGTATACTAACTAATTTCTTGGATAAGCATAAGGCTATCCTAGGTACTATTTAATGTCAGGGATAAACATAAGACTATCCTACATACTCATTACTGACTGGGATAAACATAGGGCTATCCTACATACTAATTAATGCCTGGGAAAAGTGTACAGCTATCCTATATATTAACTAATGTCTTGGATAAGCATAAGGCTATCCTAGGTACTATTTAATGTCAGGGATAAACATAAGACTAGCCTACATACTAATTACTGCCTGGCATAAATATAAGGCTATCTAACATAATAATTAATGCCTGGTATAAGCATAAGGCTATCCAACATACTAATTACTGCCTGGGATAAACATAAGGCTTTCCAACATACTAATTAATGCCTGGAATAAGCATAAGGCTATCCTACATACTAAATAATGCATGGGATAAGCATAAGGCTATGCAACATACTAATTAGTGCCTGGGATAAGCATAAGGCTATCCTAATTACTTATTAATGCCTGGGTAAGCATAAGACTTTCCTACGTACTAATTAATGCCTGGGATAAGCATAAGACTTTCCTATGTACTAATTAATGCCTAAGATAAACATAAGGCTATCCTACATACTAATTACTGCCTGGGATAAACATAAGGCTATCCTACATACTAATTAATACCTGGGAAAAGTGTAAGGCTATCCTATATACTAACTAATGTCTTGGATAAGCATAAGGCTATCCTAGGTACTATTTAATGTAAGGGATAAACATAAGACTATCCTACATACTAATTACTGACTGGGATAAACATAGGGCTATCCGACATATTAATTAATGCCTGGGATAAGCATAAGGCTATCCTACATACTAATTATTGCCTGGAATAAGCATAACGCTATCCTACATAATAATTAATGCCTGGGATAAGAATAAGGCTATCCTACATACTAATTACTGCCTGGGATAAGCATAAGGCTATCCAACGTACTAATTAATGCCTGGGATAAGCATAAGACTATCCTACATACTAATTAATGCCTGGGATACGCATAAAGCTATGCTATGTATTAATTAATGCCTAGGATAATCATAATGCTATCTTAGTAATAATTACTGTCTGGGATAAGCATAAGGCTATCCTACATACTAATTACTGCCTGGGATAAACATAAGGCTATCCTACATACTAATTACTGCCTGGGATAAACATAAGGCTATCCTACATACTAATTACTGCCTGGGATAAGCATAAGGCTATCCTACATACTAATTACTGCCTGGGATAAACATAAGGCTATCCTACATACTAATTAATGCCTGGGATAAGAAAAAAGGCTACCCTACATACAAATTGATGCGTGTGATAAGAATAAGGCTATCCTAAATACTAAATAATGCCTGGGATAAGAATAATGCTATCCTACATACTAATTAATGCCTGAGATAAGAATAAGTCTATCCTACATACTAATTAATGCCTGGGATCAGCATAAGTCTATCCTATGTACCTACTAATGCCTGGGATAAGCATAAGGCTATCAAACATACTAATTAATGCCTAGGATAAGCATAAGTCTATCCTACATACTAATTAATGCCTGGGATAAGCATAAGTTTATCCTATGTACTTACTAATGCCTGGGATAAGCATAAGGCTATCCTACAAACTAATTATTGCCTGGGATAAACATAAAGTTATCCTACATACTAATTAAGGCCTAGGATAAGGCTATCCTATGTACTACTTAATGCCTGATATAAGGATATCCTACATAGTAATTACTGCCTGGGATAAGCATAATGCTATCCTAAGTACTAATGAATGCCTGGGATAAACATAATGCTATGCTACACACTAATGAATGCCTGGGATACGTATAAGACTATCCTACATACTAATGAATGCATGGGATAAGCATAAGGCTAGCCTATGTACTAATGAATGCCTGGGATAAGAATAAGGCTATCCTACTTACTTATGAATGTCTGGGATAAGACTAAGGCTATCCTACAACCTAATTAAAGCCTGAGATAAGCATAAGGCTATCATAGGTACTAATTAATTCCAGGGATAAACATAAGGCTATCCTACATACTAATTAATGCCTGGGAAAATAATAAGGCTATCTTACATACTAATTAATGCCTGGGAAAATAATAAGGCTATCCTACATACTATTTAATGCCTGGGAAAATAATAAGGCTATCCTACATACTAATTAATGCCTGGGAAAAGTGTAAAGCTATCCTATATACTAACTAATGTCTTGGATAAGCATAAGGCTATCCTAGGTACTATTTAATGTCAGGGATAAACATAAGACTATCCTACATACTAATTACTGCCTGGGATAAATATAAGGCTATCCAACATAATAGTTAATGCCTGGGATAAGCATAAGGCTATCCAACATGCTAATTAATGCCTGGAATAAGCATAAAGCTATCCAACATACTAATTAGTGCCTGGGATAAGCATAAGGCTATCCTAATTACTAATTAATGCCTGGGTAAGCATAAGACTTTCCTACGTACTAATTAATGCCTGGGATAAGCATAAGATTTTCCTACGTACTAATTAATGCCTGGGATAAGCATAAGACTATCCTACATACTAATTAATGCCTGGGATACGCATAAGGCTATCCTATGTATTAATTAATACCTAGGATAAGCATAATGCTATCTTAGGTACTAATTACTTCCAGGGACAAGCATAAGGCTATCGTACGTACTAATTAATGCCTAAGATAAATATAAGGCTATCCTACATACTAATTACTGCCTGGGATAAACATAAGGCTATCCTACATACTAATTTATGCCTGGGATAAGAATAATTTAAATTATGCTTACCTGATAATTTTCTTTTCTTCAGACGGTGAGAGTCCACAGCTGCGTTCATTACTATTGGGAATTCAGAACCTGGCCACCAGGAGGAGGCAAAGACACCCCAGTCAAAGGCTTAAATACCTCCCCCACTTCCCTCATCCCCCAGTCATTCTGCAGAGGGAACAAGGAACAGTAGGAGATATATCAGGGTAAAAAAGGTGCCAGAAGAACAAAAACAAAAATTACGGCCGCCCCATATAAAAACGCGTGCAGGGAGCTGTAGACTTTTCCCATCTGAAGAAAAGAAAATTATCAGGTAAGTATAATTTAACTTTTTCTTCATAAACGGGGAGAGTCCACAGCTACATTAATTACTTTTGGAAAAACAATACCCAAGGACACTGAATGCAAAAATGGGTGGGTACAAAGGGCGGCCCATTCTGAGGGCACCATAGCCTGAAACACCCAAACTCCCAACAAAAAAACTGCTTCATCAGAAGCCGAAGGGACAAAAATAAAAAAGGCCCAAGTAACTGCCCAACAGTTAGAACCAGCAAGGCCCTTGCTAGAGAACACTCAGAATCACTATACTCGACAGAGCCAAAAAGCCTCTGAGGAGACAAGTCCCGCAGACTCTTTGCCTACAAAGAAACTCACCCCCGACCAGAAGTAAGGGGAACCTCCACATTCTCCCAGAAGAGAAGAAAAGGTACTCAGAAAAGGGAGTCCGAAAGGACCCCCAGAATGCAAACAAACTAGGGCAATAAAGAAAACCCAAGTGTAACTCCAAGAGAGTAAACCAGGATGAAACAGGGCAAAACCTATGAAAGAACTCTACTGACCTAGCAGAGCAAAAGGAGGAAAATCTCAGACCCCTATCTGCATAGAATCCAAGGGACCAAAGTAAAGCCCTGAACACATAAAGGGAGAAAGGAAGAACTCTTTACGCAGAGTGCTAATCCGCACCCCGGATAGAGCAACCGAAAGACAAACCGTCCCCAGGAGCTGCTGAAAAACAGCATCAGAACATCTGATATGATCCTCTGAAAGCCATAGGCTTCCTTCTGCAAAAGATGTCTAAGCGAACACAAGCCGCCAACACTAGCTACTCAAGCTAGTAAACTGCACATGACCGTCTTCAGATCGAAAAACTCCAAAGTAGTGCAGAACAACTCCTACCCAAGAAAAGCAGGAAAGGAAAGAACCGAACCCAGAACCAGCAGAGAAACTACCTGCTGAGGAGGGATCCACCACCCAGCCAAAGGCTTAAATACTCCTCCCACTTCCCTCATCCCTCAGTCATTCTGCCGAGGAACAAGGAACAGTAGAAGAAATATCAGGGTGAAAAACAAATGGTGCCAGAAGAACAAAAAGATGCCCCACATTAAAGTGTGGAGCTGTCGACTCTTTCCAATGGAAGAAAAGAAATTATCAGGTAAGCATCATTTATGTTTTTTTCCTAATTGGAGTCCACAGCTGCATTCATTACTTTTGGAAAAACAATACCCAAGCTAAAGAGGACACTAAATGCAAAAACGGGAGGGTACAATAGGCGGCCCATTCTGAGGGCACCAGCCCTGAAACCACCACCCAACAAAAAAATCTGACTTCGTCCAAAGCTGGGAAAACAGGAAGGGAGATAGGCCCCAAGGACGCTGACCAGCAGATAGCCCAGAAGCCTGGCTAGAGACCGCAACAGACGCAGCTGAGCCAACAGTCCTCCAAGAGACACCGTCGCCCAATAGACAGTCCCCAACCACACACCCCTACCAGCAAGGGGAACCCTGGCTGACAACTCTCAAAGGGACAAGGCAAGGAAAACAAAAGGAAATCGTAGGTTATCCAAAAACCCAAAAATGGAACCCTTCCGGACCAAACAAAATCCAAGGTCTAGGACCGGGCAGGAAACCAAAGACGATCTCTAAACGCTGTGCGATGGTTCAGATAGCTAGCTAGCACGCTCCAAAGTGCTAACAGCTGCAGCTGGCAGAAAGGAAAAACCTCACTTGCCCAACAGCAGGCCAACCGCCGAATCAGCTGAGAACAGAGACAAGCATCCAAACTCAGAACACTGAAATGCCTGTAATAGACCCAGTCTAGAAATACGCAGTCATCCAAGATGACACATAGAAGATAATCGCTAGAAGCGAGGAGAGGCTAATAAGCCCTAGACTGCTAAACCTCCACGATAGAGGGCAAACTCAGAGACAAACCAAGCCCCGGACCCCCACAGAGGTCTCAGGAGAGAACTTCAACGAGGAACCACGTACACCCCTTAGGGAGCTTCAGAGCTCAGCCGTAGAGCCGAAAAGGCGATCTATCTGTGCGGGCAATCCCTGAACTACAACAGGGCCCATTGCGCCCAATGCAACAATGGCTCACCGAGCCTACTACCAGCCGGGCCAGCCCAAGCATAGGCAGGTCTGAAACCGGGGATAGGAAAACCCCACACTAGCTCAATCCAAGAGTGGAATAAAATGGCATAGCCCAGATGATGGTGCCAAGAAACCCGAACACCATGGGGAAACAGTCGACCGACCGTGCACCAGTAGATCCAGTCAATCAGAACAGAATTCAAAGTGGAACAGAGCACCACAGAGAGAAAGGTACCCCACGTCCTAACCTCCTGAGACAGGAGAACCCTAAACAGGGACCATAGTCCCGCAAGAGGAGACAAGCCCCCCATATAGAAAAGGGGGCCAGAAGGAGAGAACACCCTCCCACAGGATACAAGTCCGCAGCCGTAACCGAGAACCAATCCAACTTGTGCTTTGGGACTAAAAGACACCAGAAGCAGACATCAGACCAGAAGCATAAGCTTCAATTGGGTTCAAACCCACAACCCTCTGCTACAGAAGCAGGGAAACTAATACCCCTAACGCAAGATGAGAATCCCCCAGACAATAGCTTGCTGGCACCCATAAAGTGCCCTAGCAGCAGAAACTACCATCAACAGGCATAAGAGCCAATAGGCTAGGGTAGCAAGAGATGGGGAACCCAACCTCAAGCCAAAGGCCGATGAGCATGGGCACAGCCCTCATCACTGCCCTCTGAGCCACTGAGGGTATCACAAAAAATCTGGCCACTAGCCAGACCACTCCAAGATTGTACTCCAGACCCCCCTATATCCCAACAGACTGAGTAGGATCTGGAAGGGAAAAAGCTGAGAGGAAAAGACCTCCCATTCCAGAAGCAACAGTGTAACCACTACATCAGGCCAGTGTGCACCCCTGGAATGAGTAAACGAGGAAGGCCCGAGCCCCAACAGGAACCCTGAACTGACACCTCCCATCTGATAAAAAAAATCAGACTCCCAGAGAAAAAAATCACCAATCTAGGGATACTGGACCACGAGACAAAACTTGCGAATCTCGCCTAAGGACGAGAAAACCCCCCTTGTAGAACCCAACACTCCAAAGAGCCTATGGAACAAACCGAACAAGGACCCAAGAGCCCCTAGACGATCGGTAAAAAGGGGAGAACTCGAGTACAAGACACTTGAGCAAACAGGCAAGTCTTTGTCTCACCTCCAGAACCGGAGGAATGGAAGCAGAAGGCATGGAGCCCAGGGAGACCACATTGCCCAATGTCCCAACAAGGAGCAACTCCCAACGGGGACCAGGTTCCCTAAGGAACCTGAGGGACGAATGATCCTGAAAAGACTCAGAAGAGAACCTCATCAGGAACCAGTCCTAGGACAGCACCTGAGCCTTTAAAGGCCAAAAACCGCCTGAAAGGCAGCAAGGAACTCCACCAACCCGGTCACCAGGATGAAGGCTGAACAAGGACTGGCACAATCCTTCCTGCCATATCGAACATCCTCATTATAAATGCTGACTTTGTAAAAACAAACAAAAAATAAATGCAAATAATAAATTAACACTCAGCGCCCCACCGGACCAGCCAGGCAGCACAGGCACCACGTGCGGTAGGGAACTCGCCTCTCGAGGGACAGGACCCCCAGATGTGGATGGCTCAGCACACCCTTGGTTCCCTGAGACCGAGGAACCAGGCACTCTAAGATGGCATAATGGACATAACTGATTGACCTGAGTCAACGGGGCCAAGATGCATTCTTCACAGGATGAAGAATCCGAATCAGAATTTAGAAATGTTTCAGCATCAGAATCCTCCATAACTGGACAGATAAATCAGAAAAAAGGACTATATAAAAAAAAATCTAACGGCACCTGACACCCACAATGGCTGGGGCACTCACCACCTCCTATGACCAGATACCAGCGGACCATAATTTCTTCATCGCCACATGGTCAGGAATGTGGAAATGGAAAACCGAACGTAAGCACACCCAGTCACAAGGTAAACCATATAGTCCAAAAAAAGTGCGCCCAACCATAAGGTTGTGTCACTTCCAAAGCCCCTATGTTCCAGCCATAAGCCTAATAACACTACACATCAGCAGGTTGAATCACATAAGAAACATGATTAAAAAAAAACCTGTTCACTAACCCCCCTAAGGAGGTATTAACCCTTGATTCCAAGATCCTAAAAAGGTGCCTCACAGAGACCCTTGACTTCTTGCATTTAAATCCTGACAGATATTGCACAGGAAACACAATGATCACAGTACATTTGCAGTAGTAAAATGAAACAATCTTACCGGAATCTACGCCGTGGAACAGGAATACGGCCCTTTAAGTGTGACAGATAGTAGCCTCGCCTCCGACATGGACTTGAGAGAAGAAAGCAGGCAGCGAAGCAAAGTTTGTCAACGCCGATTGCTGGTGGAGCTGTTAATATGAGTCGGGATGGTTTCACAGAAAGACTCTCTCTGCATCTCCGGACTCTAACTTTCATCCAGGCTCTCACTGAGAGGCTGACAGGACTACTTAAAACTCCCGTCCCATTCTGAAGAGTACTACCCTCTATAAGAGACTAACTAAAACTTCTGACACTTGACTTGGGGATGAGGGAAGTGGGAGAAGTATTTAAGCCTTTGACTGGGGTGTCATTGCCTCCTCCTGGTGGCCAGGTTCTTATTTCCCAAAAGTAATGAATGCAGCTGTGGACTTTTTCCAATTAGGAAGAAAAATTCCCTGATCACCAAAACCTTCAGGAAGGAAAAGGGAGGGAATCCAGCCCACCCAAAAAAGAGCTTGGGATCCAGAACCCAGTTGCAACTCCCTTCCCGAAAACTAAGGACACTCCCAAAAGGAGACCCTCTACTGAAACTACAGTAATGGCATGTCACAAGAAACCCAGCCCTTCACTCAGACATCCTGCACACAAGGCAGGGGGGACAACTTCACTGAACAGAGGAAGAAAAGAACCTCCGAGCACCAGGCGGATACAGTGGAATGCCAAATCCACCCACACACAGGTATGGAGTGAAAAGCTGTAAACGGACTCAAAAAGTCAAGTACTGAATGAAAGAACCATACGGTCACTACGGCCGGCCCAGTAGAAAAGTCTAATTCTCCAATAAAAGAGAGAAAAATCCGCCATAGGAACAGAAAATGTCCCGGAAGCAGGAAACTGGGCCTTCCCGAACAAGAACTAAGAGATCTGGATACAGAACCTCAAAATATCCAGTCAAAGACAAGGACCAGGACAAAAAACCTGGACACCCGTAACCTGAAGCCGACTTTAACAAACTAATAACCCCAATCCAGAGCAGACCTTGCACAGTCATATCCAAGACACCTTGGACACTGAACTCTCACGTAAGAGTCCCAGGCACAGAGTGCTTTTTAAAACACCCACAGCGGGATTCAATCTCCCAACTTAAAGGGTGCTAGGCAATGATGAAAGCCACACAGCTACTCTGGTTGACCCTAAAGGCTCTAGGGACAACACCCACTAACTCCAAAGACTAAGGTATAAGTACACGAGAACAGAGCTCAACCCTTAGCAATTCTGGATTGAGAAGATAAGATATAGTCTCCAAGATCCTCTCAGGATCATCTTCCCGGAAGCCCCTACAACTCGAGGAATTTATGAATGAACGAGCATCCTAACCCCTGGCAGGTGAAAACCCAAAACGCCTAAGCAGAGGCGAACACAGGAAAAATGGAGACAACATAATCGGCAGAGCTCCAAAATTATGGGAGCAGATGAGATTGCGGAAGTAGAAAAAAAGCCAAAAGGCCCTAACTTCCCGACACAGATGACCAGAAGACCAACCCCAAGGAAAGGGGACAAAAAACGCAATCAGCCTCAACCCGAAAGAAGAGGTACCGTCATCAAGGAAACAGAGTCCCAGAGGACAATCCCAAAGTAAGCCTCAAAAGAAAAGATGAGGAAACGCCACCAGAACCTGGTACCACTGATTTCCATGGAATCCTCCGAACCTCCAACCCACTATGGGAAGGAGGAAAACTCTAGCACCTGATCCAAAAGAACCCAGGAACCTACAGAGTATGCCTTAGCACAGGGCTCGACAAACCCAGGAGCCTGGGAGCCACTGGCTCCTAGAATTTTACCCCTGACTCCTAACTTTTTGGGTTATTCTCCATATATCTATGTACAAACCCAACTGTCTGGCTTCTAAATATTCTTACTGGCTCCTAATTTTTAAACAGATTTGTATTGTAATGAAGAAAGACATTACATACTAATTAATGCCTGGGAAACGCATAAGACTATCCTACATACTAATTAATGCCTGGGATAAGCATAAGACTATCCTACATACTATTAATGCCTGGGATATTCATAAGGCTATCCTATGTATTAATATAAGCATAAGACTATCCTACATACTAATTAATGCCTGGGAAACGCATAAGACTATCGTACATACTAATTAATGCCTTGGATAAACATAAGGCTACCCTACATACTAATTACTGCCTGGGATAAACATAAGGCTATCCTACATACTAATTAATGCCTGGAATAAGAATAAGGCTACCCTACATACTAATTAATGCCTGTGATAAGAATAAGGCTATCCTAAATACTAATTAAAGTCTGGGATAAGCATAAGGCTATCCTACATACTAATTAATGCATGGGATAAGAATAAGTCTATCCAACATACTAATTAATGCCTGGGATAAGCATAAGGCTATCCTACATACTAATTAATGCCTGGAATAAGAATAAGGCTACCCTACATACTAATTAAAGTCTGGGATAAGCATAAGGCTATCCTACATACTAATTAATGCATGGGATAAGAATAAGTCTATCCAACATACTAATTAATACCTGGGATAAGCATAAGGCTATCCAACATACTAATTAATGCCTGGGATAAGCATAAGTCTATCTTATGTACTTACTAATGCCTGGGATAAGAATAAGGCTATCCTACATACTAATTAATACCTGGGATAAGCATAAGCCTATGCTACGTTCTAACTAATGCCTGGGATAAGCATAAGGCTATCCTACGTATTAATTAATGTCTGGGATAAGCATAAGGCTATCCTACTTACTAGTTAATGCCTGGGATAAGCATAAGTCTATCATACATACTAATGACTGCCTTGAATAAGCATAAGGCTATCCTACATACTAATTAATGCCTGGGAAAAGTAATACTAAATAATGCCTGGGATAAGCAAAACACTATCCTGCATACTAATCAATGCCTGGGATAAGCATAAGGCTACCCTGCGTATTAATTAATGCCTGGGTTAAGCATTAAGCTATCCTATGTATTACTTAATGCCTGGGATAAGCATAAGGCTATCCTACGTATTAATTAATGCCTCGGCTAAGTATAAGGCTATCATACGTACTAAATAATGCCTGGGATAAGCATAAATCTATCCTATATAGTAATTAATGCCTGGCAAACGCATAAGACTATCCTACATATTAATTAATGCCTGGGATAAGCATAAGGCTATCCTACATACTAATTAATGCCTGGGATAAGCATAAGACTATCCTACATACTAATTAATACCTGGGATAAGCATAGGGCTCTCCTACATACTAATTAATGCCTGGGATAAGCATAAGACTATCCTACATACTAATTAATGCCTGGGATAAGCATAAGACTATCCTACATACTAATTAATGCCTGGGAAAAGTGTAAAGCTATCCTATATACTAACTAATGTCTTGGATAAGCATAAGGCTATCCTAGGTACTATTTAATGTCAGGGATAAACATAAGACTATCCTACATACTAATTACTGCCTGGCATAAATATAAGGCTATCCAACATAATAATTAATGCCTGGGTTAAGCATTAAGCTATCCTATGTATTACTTAATGCCTGGGATAAGCATAAGGCTATCCTACATATTAATGAATGCCTCGGCTAAGTATAAGGCTATCATACGTACTAAATAATGCTTGGGATAAGCATAAGTCTATCCTATATAGTAATTAATGCCTGGGAAACGCATAAGACTATCCTACATACTAATTAATGCCTGGGATATGCATAAGGCTATCCTATGTATTAATTAATGCCTAGGATAAGCATAATGCTATCTTAGGTACTAATTACTTCCAGGGACAAGCATAAGGCTATCGTACATACTAATTAATGCCTTGGATAAGCATAAGACTATCCTACATACTAATTAATGCCTGGGATATGTATAAGGCTATCCTATGTATTAATTAATGCCTAGGATAAGCATAATGCTATCTTAGGTACTAATTACTTCCAGGGACAAGCATAAGGCTATCGTACATACTAATTAATGCCTTGGATAAACATAAGGCTATCCTACATACTAATTACTGCCTGGGATAAACATAAGGCTATCCTACATACTAATTAATGCCTGGAATAAGAATAAGGCTATCCTACATACTAATTAATGCCTGTGATAAAAAATAAGGCTATCCTAAATACTAATTAATGCCTGGGATAAGCATTTGTTTTGCTGCTACATACCTTTTATCTTTGTAAGAAGGGATATTATCTCCATTTTTAATATTGTTAAACAGAATGATTTGGTTTTTTTTGTGATAGCAGAACGATTTGGTTTTTATATGTGAAACCACCACATAATCTTTATATAAATAAATCAGCATATACTTTATTCTGTAATAACTCTCTTTGTGTTTTTTGCTATATGTACTATTTAATGTCTGGGATAAGCATAAGGTTATCCTACATAGTAATTACTGCCTGGGATAAGCATAAGGCTATCCTACGTACTAATTAATGCCTGGGATTAGCATACGGCTATCCTACGCACTAATTAATGCCTGGGATAAGCATAAGACTATGCTACACACCAATGAATGCCTGGGATAAGCATAAGGCTATCCTACATACTAATGAATGCCTGAGATAACCATAAGGCTATCCTACATACCAATTAATGCCTTGGATAAACATAAGGCTATCCTACATACTAATGAATGCCTGGGATAAGCATTACTATCCTGCATACTAATGAATGCCTGGAATAAGAATAACATAAATTATGCTTACCTGATCATTTAATTTTCTTCCGTGGGAAAGAGTCCACAGCCGTATTCATTACTTTTGGGAAATAAGAACCTGGCCACTAGGAGGAGGCAGACACCCCAGCCAAAGGCTTAAATACTCCTCCTACTTCCCTGAGTTCCCTCATCCCCTAGTCATTCTGCCGAGAAACAAGGAACAGTAGAAGAAATATCAGGGTGAAAAGGTGCCAGAAGAATACAACTAAGACGCCCCACATAAAAAAACGGGCGGGGGGCTGTGGACTCTTTCCCACTAAAAAAAATGAAATTATCAGGTAAGCATAATTTATGTTTTTCTTCCTAATGGGAAAGAGTCCACAGCCGCATTCATTACTTTTGGGAAAACCATACTCAAACTAAAGAGGACACTGAATGACAAAATGGGAGGGTACAATAAGCGGCCCATTCTGAGGGCACCAAGCCTGAAACAACTACCTAACAAAAACCCTGCTTCCTCCGAAGCCGAGAAAACTTTAAAAAGGAAAGGCCCCAAGGACACTGACCCGCAGATAGTCCAGAAGCCTAGCTAGAGGCTGCAAAATCTGACTCAACAGGGCCAACAGTCCTCCAGGACACACAGTCGCCCAATAGTCTGTTCCTCACCGCTCACCCCTCACTAAAGAGGGGAACACCAGCCTAAACTCCCCAAGGGATAGGGCAAGGAAGAACCGAAGGGAAACCGAAAGGTCCCCACAAAATCCATAAAAGGAAAACCCCCAATAGCGAGCCCAGCTCACAAAGACCCAAATGGGTCCTGACAGACAAGGGGAGGCCCAGACCAAGCAGAAACCAGAGGTTTAGGACCGGGCATCGAAACAGAGAAACCCTTTTTCAACAAAGCACCGAAAAACAACTTACATTGTCAGAACTAAGAATACTACAGTATTCAGGCAAAAAAGAACGTGTAACAGACCCGGACGAAAAACCCTAAATCAAGAACATGCAACCATCATCAGGATGACACAGAAGAATACTTGCTGAGACGTAAAAAGCAGCCAGCAAGAGAACAGATTGCAAAAAGAAAAACTCCCAGACAGTGGGCACACTCTAGGCAATTGAAGCCGCCAGACCTACACACAGGGCTCCAAAAGGGGAGGCACATAACCTCAATGAGGCCCACTGCACCTCCAAGAGAGAAAGGTTACACCCAGAACCTGAAGGTGTATGGTAACCCTGGACCTTCTGCTTGTAAGCCCAAGGAGCTAGCTACTATGCTAACCTAGATTCTGAAGATGACAACGCATCTCAGAACCCACTCCCAGCCGGGCCAGCCCAAGCATCGGCAGGTCTGAAACAGAAGAACCCCAACACCAGCTCAGAAACGAGCAGAAGAATGGCCACAGCCATCCCAACAGAGCATGGGTGTCAAACAGAAGCAGACGACAAGGCTGTAGACCCAAAGGAATCTAACAAAAGGCCCACCATAGTCTTGACACGGAGCCAGCAAGACTCCAGATGGAACGTAACAACCCAGAGAGAAAACACCCCTTTCTGAAGGTTAACTCTAGTTCCAACCTCCTGAATCCAGGAGAATCCCTAAGAAAAAAGACCACATCTCCATAAGAAGGAGAATAAGCCCCCTACCCTAAGAAAGGGGATGGGGCCAAAAAGGCAGAACACCTGCCCACAAGACACAAAGCCACAGGCTACAGGAGAGATCAATCTCCAACGCAAATGAACTTGGAAGGAATCCCCCTAAAGAATAAGCTTGCTAACCCACATCCAATGTGCAATAGCTGCAGCAGAGACACTGCAAACCCATTCGCCTGCAGAGCAGTGAATCCATAACGTTACTACAGCAAGTTGACCAAGGGAAACTGACCATAAAGGCGTAAGTCAAGCCCAATGAGCATCGGCACTCAGAAAACCTGGCCAACCGTGACCAGGTCAATTAGTCCTACTAAAAGGACATAGCCCAAGTTCCCAGGAACTGGAGAACCCCGAACCAGCTCTAGAGCCAAAAAGTCCGGCAACAACTCCACAAGGGAAAACACTGAGTGAAGCCTTAGCAACCAGAAGCACCAGGGAGAAAACAAGTCTGAGCCCCCAATTGTTTAAACAAACAAAATCCGAGAACTTAACACCCCATCTGATATAAAAAACCAGACCACAGTGAGATATCAATGCAATATTCAGATCAACCCAGCTAACCAGAGAACTCGCATGTTCCGACCAAGGAAGAGACAACCCCTTGCCAAAGTCCAATGCTCCAAAAGAGCTAAGGCGTTAAAAGTCGTACAACGACACTAGAGCCCATAGACTCTCAAACAGCCGCAGGACAACAAGCAAGGAGATACCCCGAGGAAAAAATCACTTGAGCAAAGGCTGGTCTCCACTAATTAATGCCTGGAATAAGCATAAGGCTATCGTACATACTAATTACTTCCTGGTATAAGCATAAGGCTATCCTACATACTAATTACTGCCTGAGATAAACATAAGGCTATCCAATATACTAATTAATGCCTGGTATAAGTATAAGGCTATCCTACATACTAATTACTGCCTGGGATAAACATAAGACTATCCTACATACTAATTAATGCCTGGAATAAGCACAATGATATCGTACATACTAATTAATGCCTGGGATAAGCTTAATGCTATCCAACATACTAATTAGTGCCTGGGATAAGCATAAGACTATCCTACATACTAATTAATGCCTGGGATAAGCATAAGGCTATCCTACATACTAATTAATGCCTGAAATAAGCATAATGCTATCCTATGTACTAATTAAA
This sequence comes from Bombina bombina, assembly GCF_027579735.1. Lineage (NCBI taxonomy): Eukaryota > Metazoa > Chordata > Amphibia > Anura > Bombinatoridae > Bombina > Bombina bombina. The sequence goes on along the minus strand of NC_069505.1, from coordinate 634,846,643 downwards.
GCTTGGTATAAGCATAAGGCTATCCTATGTACTAATTACTGCCTGGAATAATCATAAGTCTATCCTACATACTATTTAATATCTGGGATAAGCATAAGGTTATCCTACATACTAAGGAATGCCTGGGATAAGCATAAGGCTATCCTACATACTTATTAATGCCTGGGAGAAGCATAAGGCTATTCTATTTACTAATTAATGCCTGGGATAAGCATAAGGCTATCCTACATACTAATTAATGCCTGGCATAAGAATAAGGCTATCCTACATACTATTTAATGTCTGGGATAAGCATAAGGCTATCCTACAAACTAAGGAATGCCTGGGATAAGCATAAGGCTATCCTACATACTAAGGAATGCCTGGGATAAGCATAAGGCTATCCTACATACTAATTAATGCCTGGGATAAGCATAAGGCTATCCTACATAATAATTAATGCCTGGGATAAGCATAAGGCTATCCTACGTACTAATTAATGCCTGGGATTAGCATAAGGCTATCCTACATACTAATTAATACCTGGGATAAACATACGGCTATCCAACATACTAATTAATGCCTGAGATAAGCATAAGGCTATTCTAAATACTAATTACTACCAGGGATAAGCATAAGGATAACCTATGTACTAATTAATGCTTGGTATAAGCATAAGGCTATTCTATGTACTAATTACTGCCTGGGATAAGTCTATCCTACATATTAAGTTAATGCCTGAGATAAGCATAAGGCTATGCTATGTACTAACTAATTCCTGAGATAAGCATAAGGATATCCTACATACTAATGAATACATGGGATAAGCATAAGGCTTTCCTACATACTAATGAATACCTGGGATAATCATAAGGCTATCCTACATACTAATTAATGCCTGGGATAAGCATAAGGATATCCTACATACTAATGAATACCTGCGATAAGCATAAGGCTACTCTACATACTAATTAATGCCTGGCATAAGCATAAGACTATCCTACATACTAATTAATACCTGGGATAAGCATAAGGCTATCCTACATACTAATTAATACCTGGGATAAGCATAAGGCTATCCTACATACTAATTAATGCCTGGGATAAGCATAAGGCTATCCTACATACTAATGAATACCTGGGATAAGCATAAGGCTATCCTACATACTAATTACTGCCTGGGATAAGCATAAGGCTATCCTATGTATTAATTAATGCCTAGGATAAGCATAAGGCTATCCTACATACTAATTAATACCTGGGATAAGCATAAAACTATCCTACATACTAATTACTGCCTGGGATAAGCATAAGGCTACTCTACATACTAATGAATACCTGGCATAAGCATAAGGCTATCCTACATACAAATTACTGCCTGGGATAAGCATAAGGCTACTCTACATACTAATGAATACCTGGCATAAGCATAAGGCTATCCTACATACTAATTAATGCCTGGGATAAGCATAAGGCTATCCTACATACTAATTAATGCCTGGGATAAGCATAAGGCTATCCTACATACTAATTACTGCCTGGGATAATCATACGGCTATCCTACATACTAATTAATACCTGGGATAATCATAAGGCTATCCTACATACTAATTAATGCCTGGGATACGCATAAGGCTATCCTACATACTAATTAATGCCTGGGATAAACATAAGACTATACTACATACTAATTAATGCCTGGGATAATCATAAGGCTATCCTACATACTAATTAATGCCTGGGATAAGCATAAGGCTATACTACATACTAATTAATACCTGAGATAAGCATAAGGCTATCCTACATACTAATTAATACCTGGGATAAGCATAAGGCTATCCTACATACTAATTAATGGCTGAGATAAGCAAAAAGCTATCCTACATACTAATTTTGCCTGGGATAATCATAAGGCTATCCTACATACTAATTAATGCCTGGGATAAGCATAAGGCTATCCTACATACTAATTAATACCTGAGATAAGCATAAGGCTATCCTACATACTAATTAATACCTGGGATAAGCATAAGGCTATCCTACATACTAATTAATACCTGGGATAAGCATAAGGCTATCCTACATACTAATTAATGGCTGAGATAAGCAAAAAGCTATCCTCAGTAGTACTCTGTTTGTCCTACATAGGCCAAGATTACAAGTGGCCTGCATTGAAATAAGCAATATTGCTGGACTATGCTAAAATTTGCACGTTACTTGATATTACAATCCCATTTAACAGAGATGGTTTATCGCAGCCGACTATTTATCTAACGCAGCGTATACTTATAATGGATATCGCAGGCATGCTAAATAAAGCTGGTATTACAAGCTGAAAATTACAGATTGCGCTTTAGTGCAAGGCGAAACTGTGCTAGAATATTTAGCACACCTTGAGACCAGAGTACAGTGTAGAACTGTAGGGGTTAAAAAAATATTGCACAAAACACATCAAAAACATATTAAAATAAGGTATTATTTTATATATATTATCCTTCAAGATGGTTTTAAATTCCGATATGAATGAACTAAATTATAAAGATGGGCAATAGAATATACACCATCCTGATATAATGTAATTCTATTACCTATTAATCCCAAGGACCATTCCGGCTTATACTTTACTTGAAGTCCATTAATATAATGTCTGATTTGTAAGAAGGCGATAAAAATGTCTCTTTTAGGTAATCCAAATTGCCTTGATATATTAGAAAAAGTATTTACCAAAAAATCTTGAGTTACAAATGGTTTAATCTGTGTTAGGCCTCGCTCTTCCACTGCTTAAAAACAGCATATGAAAAACCTGGGCTAAATTCAGGATTCCCCGTAATTGTTAAATTCCATACAAAAGGGGCTAATATCAGTTTCCAGGCAATATTTTTGCCATGCTATGACTATATTTTTGAAACATACTATATTTGCTACCTTATTTGGGAGTTTGTTCATAGGGCAATATAGTATTGCCTTTAACTCGAATGCGGCTATTATGTTGGTTACACACTGCAAAAACGAGACTTATTCCTGCTCAGTAATCCAATCTATTGCGAATTTCAGTAATGCAGCTAGATTGTAATATTTTATATTGGGGAAAGCTAATCCTGCAGCTTCTTTAGACCGTGTCAACCTATCTTATGCTATTCTAGGTCTCTTCCCATTCCAAATAAATGTTGCCCATACTTGATTAAACATTGTCAAGTCTGATTTACGTAACAGAAGAGGAATATTCTGAAGAAGATATAATAGTTTATGAAACAGAATAGTTTTGATCAACATTACATGAGCTGTAATAGAAATTGGAAGATTCATCCAATCTGTCGTTTTCATTTTACATTCTGTAAAAAATCTAGGAAAATTTAGATCATACTGCTCCTGTGGATTCTTAGAATTACTCCCAAATGTTTTATTTGGTAAACTTCTTTAAAGGGATAGTTAATGGATAGTCTAGCTGGTTTATTTAACCATAATGGTTCTGATTTTCCTAAATTAATTTTATAACCTGAAATAAAACTAAATAAATAGATATCAGATAATAACTTTGGAACAGTCTCTTTTAGCTTACTTACATATATCAACAAATCATCTGCATAGAGAGAGAGTACTAAATTCTGCCCACCTATCTGGATACCTGTCAAATGTCTCAATAATATTGCCAGTGGTTCCAAAGAAATATTGAAAAGCACAGGGGAAAGTGTACACCCTTGTCTGGTCCCTCTATTCAGTTAAAATCTCTCTGTCACTGAGCCGTTAATTGCATAGGTCGGGTTATTGTATAATAAATGTATAATATAACTGAACATACAGAATAAATTATCTCAATTTATATAGTTAAACGCTTTTTCTGCGATCAAATGTCAAAATTCCTTAATGCTGATTGTCATTTATAAGGTTAAATAAGCTCATTAAATTAACATATGTCCTGTAAAGACAAAGTATAAACTATAGTACCTGTATAAGCTCTAGTAATGACTATTGCAAGTTACCTGGAACGTCCCTGAGATGATGTATTTATAACTAGCAATAATCGTTACTAGAGCTTATACAGATAATAAATGTAATGAATCGGCTTAGCTTATCTAGCCTTATAAATGACAATATCAGCATAAACCTCTGTGCATCAACATTAAGAACAAGAAAACAAAATGTTACGTTTTCAGAATTATTGTGCCTATTGGTTGTTTGTTACGTTAAAGTTGATTGGAAGAAAAAAAAAGCAAACAAAAAAAACAATTTGAGTGGAGGTCACATGTTTCCTGTCTAGAGGCGCTAGCGAGAAACCCTATCCATTATCCGATTGGTTGTGCATCCAGTGACCTGACAGAGACAGAGACCAATCAGATCATGCATTAACGTTAGAGGGCGGAAACGCTCCAGAGAGTTCTGTTCTAATCAGAGCCTCGGGCGCCACAACCGCCTCTGGGAACCGAAACATGGGTCCCATCCCTAATTACGTGCAACAGATAATAATCTGACAGACATATGTACGTCGGATAACAGTCCGGTCTGTCTGAGAACCTTTAAAAGCATGTGAAGGGTGGGACCTATTGTTAGGTTCCCAGAGGCGGTTGCGGCGCCCGGGGCTCTGATGGAACAAAACTCTCTGGAGCATATCTGCCCTTGGCCGTTAATGCATGATCTGATTGGTCCATGTCTCTGTGAGGTCACCAGATGTACAACCAATCGGATAATGGATAGGCTTTGTCGCTAATCTGCAGTCAGACACCTTCTCCACTAATCAGCAGTCATATTTGTTGTCTGCACAGAGTAATTTCCTGGCTTTATTTTATACTGTGTCTTATACACCAAAAATATAGTATATTATATGTCTGAGTTCCTTGTGCAGGGCCCTGATCAGTGTATCTAGCGCATTATTCTTACGCATAATGCACATCACCCCTTACCCAGAATGCAGCATTATTAATATGGTCAGTGTATCTAGCGTATGATTCTCACACTGGTACCATCAACCCATACCCAGAATGCACCATCACCCCATACCCAGAATGCACCATCATCCCATACCCAGAATGCAGCATTATTAATATGGTCAGTGTATCTAGCGTATGATTCTCACACTGGTACCATCAACCCATACCCAGAATGCACCATCACCCCATACCCAGAATGCACCATCATCCCATACCCAGAATGCAGCATTATTATTATGGTCAGTGTATCTAGCGCATGAATCTCACCCAGGCACCCTCACCCCATACCCAGAATGCACCATCACCCCATACCCAGAATGCACCATCACCTCATACCCATAATGCAGCATTATTATTATGATCAGTGTATCTAGCGCATGATTCTCACCCAGGCTCCCTCACCCCATACCCAGAATGCCCCATCACCATACCCAGAATGCACCATAACCTCATACCCATAATGCAGCATTATTATTATGGTCAGTGTATCTAGCGCATGAATCTCACCCAGGCACCACCACCCCATACCCAGAATGCACCATCACCTCATACCCAGAATGCAGCATTATTATTATGGTCAGTGTATCTAGCGCATGATTCTCACTCAGGCTCCCTCACCCCATACTCAGAATGCCCCATCACCCCATACCCAGAATGCACCATCACCTCATACCCATAATGCAGCGTTATTATTATGGTCAGTGTATCTAGTGCATGAATCTCACATAGGGTCCCTCACCCCATACCCAGAATGCACCATCACCTCATACCCAGAATGCACCATCACCTCATACCCATAATGCAGCATTATTATTATGGTCAGTCTATCTAGCGCATGATTCTCACCCAGTTACCATCACCCTATACCCAGAATGCACCATCACCCCATACCCAGAATGCAGCATTCTTATTATTGGCAGTGTATATAGCGCATGATTCTCACCCAGGCACCATCACCCCATACCCAGAATGCAGCATTATTATTATGTGACAGTGTGTCTAGTGCATGATCCTTACCCAGGCACCACATACCCAGAATGCAGCATTATTATTATGTGACAGTGTGTCTAGTGCATGATCCTTACCCAGGCACCACATACCCAGAATGCAGCATTATTATTATGTGACAGTGTGTATAGTGAA